>NC_074675.1:52741871-52822903 GCF_029448725.1 Salvelinus fontinalis
AATCAGCCTGTTACCAAATCTTGGTAAAGTTTTGGAAAAAATTGCGTTTGACCAGATACAATGCTATTTCACAGTAAACAAATTGTAAACAAACAGACATTCAGCACACTTATTGGGAAGGACATTCAACAAGCACAGCACTTACACCAATTAATGATTGGCTGAGAGAAATTGATGATAAAAAGATTGTGGGGGCTGTTTTGTTAGGCTTCAGTGCAGCTTTTGACATTATCGATCATAGTCTGCTGATGGAAAAACGTATATGTTATGGCTTTACATCCCCTGCTATATTGTGGATAAAGAGTTACCCGTCCAACAGAACACAGAGGGTGTTCTTTAATGGAAGCCTCTCCAACATAATCCAGGTAGAATCAGGAATTCCCCAGGGCAGCTGTCTAGGCCACTTACTTTTTTCAATCTTTACTAAGGACATGCCACTGGCTTTGAGTAAAGCCAGCCTGTCTATGTATGCGGATGACTCAACACTATACACGTCAGCTACTACAGCACAGCAACTGAAATGACTGCAACACCTAACAAAAAGCTGCAGTTAGTTTCAGAGTGGGTGGCGAGGAGTAAGTTAGTCCTAAATATTTCAAATCATTCACTAAACCTCGAATAAATATGGTAATAAATAATGTGGAAATTGAGCAAATTGAGGTGACTAAACTGCTTGGAATAACCCTGGATTGTAAACTGTCATGGTCAAAACATAATTAATACAACAGTAGCTAAGATGGGGGAGAAGTCTGTCCATAATAAAGTGCTGCTCTACCTTGTTAACCAGCACTTGTTGCAGAAGAGGTATGTGTGTCCTCCACCCCTTGTGTGGTCGCCTGTTTTGTGTACAGAAACAGCTGTTGCGTCATGCTAAGCACCACACGGGTACTTCAATAGGAGTTTTGGTGGCGGGGCAGCACATACTTCAGCTCTCTTTGGAGTTCAGTTAGATTTTAAGGGAACTTCCAGCCATGCAATGGCTGTTTCTTTCAACTCAGTGGTGGCTGGTGGGCGGAGATATAGGAGGACAGGCTCACTGAAATGTCTTGTAAACCATGTGATTGATACTGTTCCATTAATTCCATTACAGTGAGCATGTCCTGCTATATTTTCTCCCACCAGCCTCCTCTCTTTAAAATAATGCTTCAAAAGTAATATCATGCTTTTGAGGCTCTTAGTGCCAGATCTCTATTGACATCCATTTTGTTCTATAATTCCCTCTCTTTTGTGCTTGTCGTCTGTATTTCAGATGAGAGGGAATATATCTGTGAGTACTGTGCCTTTAAACATACATGTCATGATCCCTCTGTTGACAAGGAACATCATCTGGTGTCTCTGCTCCTACTACTATTACTTCTTCAACTTCACTCCTTTCCTCCACTTTTCTCAACGCCTCCAGATAGGAGACGTGCTGGACAGCCCTTATTCTTACCACCTCCATCTCCTTCACCCTAACAGGACACTTCAGAAAATCGGGTGCGTGTTCACCACCACAATTGCAGCATTTAGAGTCGGCTGGAAAATATTATACTCCTCCCGTCTACTTACAATTGACACATTACCAAATAATTTACATTTATCACACTGCATGGGTTTTGGCACGAAGGTTCTCACAGGCAATCTCATATAACACAAATACACGGGAGAAAGGGAGACTCTTCATCAAAAAAACTATAGAATGGATGGAGTAGGCTTTCGCACTCCATCTACCATACGGGTCAGTCGTTGTGCACCAACCACTTGATCCAATTATTCACGTATATCCTTTACATTTACTTATAGAGTCACCCCAGAGATAAAACCCTTGATAGGCACCCTGCCTAGAAGATCCATTCACGACACATTCCAATCCGACATCTTCTTGAGGTGCAGAGCACAATCTCTCTGATTCAAACATCTGCTTCTGACATTTTCCTGTGGCCAGAAACCCGACATTCGTCTTTCTATGTCGGGATTTTGCAACACAGCCAGATACAGTGCATTCGGAAAGGATTCAGACCACTTGACTTTTCCCACAGTTTGTTACCTTACATCCTTATTCTAAAATGGATTAACCTTTTTTTTGGTTCTTCATCAATCTACATACAATACCTCATAATAACAAAGCAAAAGCAGGTTTTTAGACTTTTTTAAAACATTTATTCCAAATAAAAAAACAGAAAAACCTTATTTACATAAGAATTCAGACCCTTCGCTAAGAAACTCAAAATTGAGCTCAGGTGCTTCCTGTTTCCATTGATCATCCTTGAGATGTTTCTACAACTTGATTGGAGTCCACCTGTGGTAAATTCAATTGACTGGACATTATTTGGAAAAGCACACGTCTGTCTATATAAGGTCCCACAGTTGACAGTGCATGTCAGAGCAAAAACCAAGCAATGAGGTTGAAGGAATTGTCCGTGGAGCTCCGAGACAGGATTGTATCGAGGCACAGATCTGGGAAGGGTACCCAAAAAATGTCTGCATCATTGAAGGTCCCAATGAATACAGTGGTCTCCAACATTCTTAAATGGAAGAAGTTTGTAACTACCAAGACTCTTCCTCTAGCTTTCCACCCAGCCAAACTGAGCAATCGGGGGGAGAATGGCCTTGGTCAGGGAGGTGACCAAGAACCCGATGGTCACTCTGACAGAGCTCCATAGTTCCTCTGTGGAGATGGGAGAATCTTACAGAAGGACAACCATCTCTGCAGCACTCCCCCAATAAGGCCTTTATGGTAGAGTGGCCAGACAGAAGCCACTCCTCAGTAAAAGGGACATGAAAGCCAGCTTAGAGTTTTCCAAAAGGCAACTAAAGGACTCAGACCATGAGAAACAAGATTCTCTGGTCTGATGAAACCAAGATTGAACTCTTTGGCCTGAATGCCAAGCGTCACGTCTGGAGGAAACCTGGTACCATCCCTACGATGCAGCATGGTAGTGGCAGCATCATGCAGTGGGGATGTTTTTTAGCGGCAGGGACTGGGAGGCTAGTCTCTAAGCACACAGCCAAGACAACACAAGAGTGGCTTCAGGACAAGTCTCTGAATGTCATTGAGTTGCCCAGCCAGAGCCCGGACTTGAACCCGATTGAACATCTCTGGAGAGACCTAAAAATAGCTGTGCAGGGCTTGAGAGGATCTGCAGAGAAGAATAGGGAAACTCTTCAAATACAGGTGTGCCAAGCGTGTAGTGTCATGCCCAAGAAGACTCTAGGCTATAACTGCTGCCAAAGGTGCTTCAACAAAGTACTGAGTAAAGGGTCTGAATACTTTTTTTTCATTTAAGCTTTATTTAACCAGGCAAGTCAGTTAAGAACAAAATTCTTATTTACAATGACGGCTTAGGAACAGTGGGTTAACTGCCTTGTTCAGGTGCAGAACGACAGATTTTTACCTTGTCAGCTCAGGGAATCGATCTAGCAACCTGCCACCCATTTACTTGTGAAAATGTGATTTTTATTTTTTTTATTGTTAACACATATTGTGTGTGTATATTGATGGGTGGGGGGACAATTTAATACATTTTAGAATAAGGCTGTAAGTAACAAAATGTGGAAAAGTCAAGGGGTCTGAATACTTTCCGAATGCACTGTATGTACACAGTCTTTTAACCTTAACCTTTTTTAAACCTACTATCATACTTGTTGATTAAATCTGACTATTAATATAATGAGTAATTCAGGAATGTCACGAGTTAATTACATAAAAATATAGGGAAAATAGCAACTCTACAGAGCGCGATGACTATAATGAATGGTTAAATGACTTCCTGACACAAAGGGTCTCTGCCTCATCACGCTATTATGCTGCAGCTACCCCTTTCTCAGCTGAGAAGGGCTCATCAGGATGACTGACTGAACCGACACCTCAGTAGACTGAACCAATGGCCGTGTTCGAGAGCACCAAAACAGTTATGTATTATGGGTCAATTGTGACTGACTGAATAACCGATCTACAAAATAGTAATGAGTCGTTATTTATGATGGAAGGTGATTTGTCGATCAGTACGTCGGCAGTCGCCTGCACTGTCGGCTGTAATCAATGATTTATATATTCACTAGATGACAGATAGGGGGCACTGTGTTGAAGTCACTTCCATCTTGGCATTAACATGGTAAAAAAATATTTTGGAAGCTTTTAAAAAAAAAAATACAATTGATTTAACCTTTATTTAACTAGGCAAGTAAGTTAAGAACAAATTCTAATTTACAAAGACGGCCTACCCCAGCCAAACCCTAACCCGGACGACGCTGGGCCAAATGTGCGCCGCCCTATGTGACTCCCAATCACGGCCGGTTGTGATACAGCCTAGAATCGAACCAGGGTCTGTAGTGACACCTCTAGCACTGAGATGCAGTGCCTTTGACCGCTGCCCCACATGTACTAATGTCTACATCAATTTCTGCCACGTTTATTTTATTACAGACATCTGAATGCATTTTATTATTATTATTATGTGAGCTAGACATACAAATAAAAACTGAAAAATATATAAAAACATTTTCCCTAAAGTATCCTTTTTAGAGGCTGTTCTTACTGGTGAGTGCCAATATGGCCGACCGTGGCTTCAAAGTCTCTCAATGGTCAATACATAGCATTAGCAAAACAGGGTTTATATAAATTATTGGCTGCAATGTCGAACAATCCCACAGGCTGTGGACTGAGCTGAACCGAATCAGTTCGTCTGCGTGTCCGTACCGCTCCCGGTTTGGGTGTAAACCTCTGTGCGTCCCTGAAAAACGCCCCCGCGCTTACGGAACCAATTACATTCCATTACCCTTGTACGTCGCGTTCATGTGAACAACTAAATAAAACAAATTATCAAATTACTGCGACGACGAAATGGACCTCTAGCTCAAACTGCACGTTTTCAACATATTCGAGGTTGGTAGCTTTAGATTATTTATTTATCTAAGTCTCCATTTCTGTAGGAGGAGAAAAACACTCGGGCTGCTTTCTGCCCGTTACCACCATTGGTTACCACCGACTCACCGCAAACCACCTCGAGTAAATGGCTGATCAGGAGCACATTGAGATAGACACGCTCCTAGACATGCCTGCGCCGGGGCAATCGAGAACGGGGAGAGCAGCGGCTCTGGCTCGGCTTCTGCACCAGGACTGCAGTCATCTTCTGGAGCTATATGTGAGTTGTTACTGAGTGAATTGGGCGAATTTGTAACTGTTTGTATAATTTTTTTAGGGCAGCTTGCTGGGTGTCAACAACACCACATAGCATACCTACGACGTCATTCACGTCCCGTTAGACCTCAGGCCTATGTCGCTGCACCTGTAAGGCACCATTTAAAATACTTGTAACTTTCTTATTTTAATTTCCCTGGATTAGTCTTAGTTAGTTAAAAAATATATTTTTAAGATCTTGTTTCAAGATTGATCTGTAGCCAGATGGTAAATTCCAACATTGGTCCAACAACTGTCTACTGTACTGTAACTGTGCACTTGCCTTGCAAAATATGTAATGCCGCTGCAGTTCCTAATTGAATCATCCTTTAAAAACCACCCCTCCCTCTCCTCCATGTTCCCAACCCAATCCATTAAACTGTCCACCCTAATGGATTGAGTCACTCAAATTTGGCTGCTGGCTCCCATAGACCAAAAAAAATACATCTACAAAAATAACCAATTTATGTAAATTAATTGTATAGAGTGAATTAATTGTATAGATATTATAAATATGCAATTGTTTTGGTTGTTTTAAAATTATATTTTATTGGGTATGAATAAAGCTGATGCTTTCACAGAATAGCCAACACTTTTTTTCCACAGAAAACAAAGTAGATTTCTCAAAAATCAGTGGCAGGTTGTTTACTGTTGGTGCACACGTTTATTTGTAGCAGCGTATGTTACTCATTAGTACTTAAAAATAAAAATAAAAGTTTTCATGCTTATATTATCTTGCTTTCATTTTCTCTACCCCCTGGCCCTCCCCACCCACCCTTTCTCCTCCTCCTATATCCTCTCAGAGGGAGAGGGAGAGCCTCTTGTCAGACCACACCCCAGCGGGGGACCGCATCGTGTCCCTCTCTCTGTCCTCGCCTGACCTCAGTTCTGACGAGCAGGTTCAGCTTCTACACTCAGCCCTGCGCAAATGCTTGGGACTACTGGAGTGTCTCATCCTACGAGAGGAGGAGGAGATGGGTGAGCTAGAGGGCGAGTACGAGACGGTGAGAAAGAGCGTCCGGGATCGATTAGGACATCTGCTTCACAGCACCAAGGTCCTACTGGAGACTGAGGAGGACGTCACCCCAGACCATCAGTGCAACGAGGTTCAAAATCACCATTATCATGGGTTATCTTCCATTTAGTGAGGCCATAATATAAAACTATGTCCTAATCAGTCTAAAGCACAAACTGATACGTTGGGGTGGCAGTTAGCCTAGTGGTTAGAGCATTGGGCCAGTAACCGAAAGGTTGCTAGATCAAATCCCCAAACTGCCAAGGGAAAAATCTGTTGTTCTGCCCCTGAAAAATGCCGTTAACTCACTGTTCCTAGGCTGTCATTGTAATTTAGAATTTGTTCTTAACTGACTTGCCTAGTTAAAAAAAAATGAACTTCTTGTTGTATTGGGGGCTTGTGAGAAAACCTTGATGTTTATATAACTACTGACTTTTCTTTCTCTTTTAGGAGGTTGATGGAGTTGTCGGTACTTTTGGGGCGAAAATGTGGACCTATCGGGTCCTGCTAGAGCTAATCCACTGGGCCGACTCTGCCTCGCAGACCCTTCACGTCCTCCACTCCGAGAGGGAAGGGAGAGAAGAAATCTAGTTCCTGTCTCAGTCTAAGATCAGTCAGCTTTCAATAGCAGACATGTTATTAATGAAAGTCCTAAGGTATTATGACATTTAG
Organism: Salvelinus fontinalis; assembly: GCF_029448725.1. Classification (NCBI taxonomy): domain Eukaryota; kingdom Metazoa; phylum Chordata; class Actinopteri; order Salmoniformes; family Salmonidae; genus Salvelinus; species Salvelinus fontinalis. The sequence continues at coordinate 52,748,717 of NC_074675.1, forward strand.
TCCCCAATGCTGGGAAGCTTTACTAAAATCACAACTAAGCTCCTTTTATGAAATTCTGAAAATGACTTTCATCAGATGATTGTATTCACTATGTTGAGGTGCACCAGCAAGACTTGTTGCAGTATCTTTCCTTTGTCAGAATGGATGGTCATGTCATGGATGATGTGTTAAGTTCCCAGGACAGTTTTTGTTGTTATTGTTGTGTCGTCTATTTATTGAAGCGGAACAACTTACTGATGAGAAATGTAAATTATTCTTTCTACTTTTGTTTGAGGTAGAATTTGAAGGGGCTTAGTTGAAACATTCTAACACTGTTTGAATCATGTCGTAACTAACACTTCAGACTAACGCTAACTATTAGAATGTAACCACAAGTTACTGATTTACTGTGAAAATGCAGCTTACTGATCAATGAAGATAGCTGGTGGTTCACTTGCACCACATGATGCCAACATATCTCCAGATTCCACTTGTTTACCATAGGAGAAAAATAATTCCAACGAACAGAAGAATATGATCATGTAACTGACATACCGATGTTGTGCTCATCTTTTTTTTGGTCAGGCAAGTTTAGAAAATAAACTGTGATGGACCACGTCGCTGCATGTTATTGTACTGTCAATGTGGCTATTCACTTACAGCAGGCTAATTGTATATTCTACATACTTGAAAATGCTGCTAAATTGTTTTAACTTGTTGACGTTTACCTTTTAGCTAATATTGCTCAGTAGCAAACTGAATGTGTGTGTAGCCAAAACTGTCACACCCTCTTCACCCTCCTCCACAGTCCTCCACAGCTTCCAAACACTGACGGAATATTATGGAAATAACCTCGATTTTATTTTTTTGTTATTGTGAGCTTTTCTACTTTGTCAAACATTATCTGTAAATTATTTGGATTTGCACTGAATATTAAACTGAAGTGTACCTAGAGTGTTTTGTTGTAGTTTTTCATGAATAGTATTCAGTGCATTTATAAATGTAATAAAAACATGTTATAGAATACTTTATTCTAATTCCAACGCAATAATAATGAAAAGGAAGAGATTGATCTCTTGCTTTCTTGCCTCCTTGTCCTGCTATTCCACCCCCATTTTACCATATAAATCTCTGCATACTCGCACATGCGCGTTGCGCAATCTACCGGAGCGCGAGGTAGGGGAGCTGTACTAATGGCGGAGAACGTACGGTCGCCTTTTGAGTACCGGGAGCCACCGACCCTCGACAGCGACGGGGATGGGAGCAAGCCGCCGCCGCCCCGGGGGTGAGATAAATAACTTATTGGGGAATATCTGATCACTTGCTAGCTACTTGTTTAAAAGTGAAGTCGAATGCAAGCCCTGCCTGAGCGGGTGTGTTTGTTTAGTTAGAGGCATCCATCCCTGTGATGATTCTGAGAAAAATTTAACGGCGAAAGTGCTTTTTCGCTTCAGGATCAATAGCTACCTAGTTTCGCTGTTTGTTTTTTACAGCCTGTCACACACTTCTCACTGTTGATTATCCGTATGTTTTTGAACTTTCGTTTGGGAGCTAGCCAGATGTAATGTCCTGTCTGTTATTTAATTAGCCAGCTAGCTAACAACTAGCCATCTGTTAGTTAGCTAGCTGGCCAGTTACATCTGCACACGGTAGTCATAGCTAGCTAGCTAAACAGATTAAATTGCATTTAGGCTAGCCTTGCTTGATTTTGATAGCTAGCTAACTCGAAAGCGATATGGCTCGTTATTTAGGCATTTAATCGTTAAAACCACATGTTTGCTAGATATTCTGGTACTGTAGTTAGCTATGTGCTACTACCATCTTCATTCAAACTGATGTTGTTGGGGAAATCCGTCAGTTACATTAGGCATCACTTTCACTGTGTAGATCTGACTGACTTGTGGTCTACTGTATAAGAGAACGAATGAGGGATGCAAAGGCGTACTGTATCTCAGGTGTGTGTGTGGGGCATTTTAATAATGCCTGGTTATTGGGGCTTGTCAAATAGCTACAATTATTGAAAAGTATAATATTTCACGAGCTATTTTTCACGAGTACAATTTGTTTCCGATATATTATTTGATTGTCTGATACTTTATGGATTTGATTCAATTTGTTTTTACAATTGTATTCAATAAATATAATGTCCCAGTTTCCCCAAGAGCATCTTAAGGCTAAGTTAATTAGAATCATTATTAAATCGCCAAGTTGTTTCCAAAAAAGCATCATTATTAAAGTTGCACTTGAAAACAAATAATCAGATTATATTTTTCACATGCCCTAGATTTTTTTAAATGTTTTTATTTAACCGTTATTTAACTGGGCAAGTCAGTTAAGAATAAATTATTATTTACAGTGACGGCCTAACCCGGACGTCACGGACAATTGTGTGCCGCCCTATGGGACTCCCAATCATGGTCGGTTGTGATACAGCCTGGAAATACAACAGGTGTAGACTTTAATGTGAAATGCCTAGTTATGAGCCCTTTCCCAACAATGCAGATTTAAGAAGTAAGCAAATTGAGAGAAAAAAAGGACTTAGTAACACAATACAATGACAATAACAATAACAAGACTATTTACAAGGAGTACCAGTTCTCTCTGTGTGTGTGTGTGTGTGTGTGTGTGTGTGTGTGTGTGTGTGTGTGTGTGTGTGTGTGTGTGTGTGTGTGTGTGTGTGTGTGTGTGTGTGTGTGTGTGTGTGTGTGTGTGTGTGTGTGTGTGTGTGTGTGTGTGTCAGGGTAGTATGTGTGGATAGAGTCCAGTGAGTGCATAGAGCCAATGCAAAAGAAAAAGGGGGTCAATGCAAATTGTCCAGGTAGGCATTTGATTACCTGTTCAGCAGTATTATGGCTTTGGGGTAGAACCTGTTCAGGAACCTTTTGGGTCAAGACTTGGTTCTCTGGTACTGCTTGCTGTGCGGTAACAGAGAGAACCGTCTATGACTTGGGTGGCTGGGGTCTTTGACAATTTTTAGGGCCTTCCTCTGACACCGCCTGGTATAGAGGCCCTGGATGGCAGGGAGCTCGGCCCCAGTGATGTACTGGGCTATACGGTCTACCCTCTGTAGCGCCTTGTGGTTGGACGCCACGCATTTGTCATACCAAGCGGTATTGTAGCCAGTCAAGATGTTCTCAATGGTGCGGCTGTATAACATTTTGAGGATCTGAGGGCCCATGCCAAATCTTTTCAGCCTCCTGAGGGGGAAGAGATTTTGTCATGCCCTCTTCACGGCTGTGTTGGTGTGTTTGGACCATGATAGGTCCTTAGTGATGTGGACACCGAGGAACTTGAATCTCTCGACCTGCTCCATTACAGCCCCATCTACAGTGCCTTCAGGAAGTATTCAGACCCCTTGACTTTTACAAACATTTGTTAGGTTACAGCCATATTCTGAAATGGATTTAAACAATAACAATTCCTCAGCAATCTACATACAATACCCCATAATGACAAAGCGAAAAACACGTGTTTTGAAATTTTAGCAAATGTATTAAAAATAAAAACACATACCTTATTTACATCTGTATTCCGACTCTTTGCTATGAGACTCAAAATTGAGCTGTGAGCAGGAGTCCACCTGTGATAAATTCAATTGGTTGCACCTGATTTGGAAAGGCACACAACTGTCTATAATAGGTCCCACAGTTGACAGTGCATGTCACAGCAAAAACCAAGCCATGAGGTCGATGGAATTGTCCATAGAGCTCCGAGACAGGATTGTGTCGAGGCACAGATCTGAGGAATGGTATCAAAAAATGTCTGCAGCATTGAAGGTCCCCAAGAACAAAAGTGAGCTTCCATCATTCTTAAATGGAAGAAGTTTGAAACCGTAGAGCTGGCCACCCGGCCAAACTGAGCAATCGGGGGAGAAGGCCCTTGGTCAGGGAGGTGACCAAAAATCTGATGATCACTCTGACAGAGCTCCAGAGTTCCTCTGTGGAGATGGGAGAACCTTCCAGAAGGACAACCATCTCTGCAGCACTCCCCCAATCAGGCCTTTTTATGGTCGAGGGGCCAGATGGAAGCCACTCATCAGCAAAAGGCACATGACAGACTGCTTGGAGTTTGCCAAAAGGCATCCAAAGACTCAGACCATGAGAAACAAGATTCTCTGGTCTGATGAAACCAAGATTGAACTCTTGCCTGAATGCCAAGCGTCACGTCTGGAGGAAACCTGGCACCATCCCTATGGTGAAACATGGTATTGGCAGCATCATGCTGTGGGGATGTTTCTCAGCAGCAGGGGCTGGGAGACTAGTCAGGATCGAGGGAAAGATGATCAGAGAGATCCTTGATTAAAACCTGCTACAGAGCGCTCGGGACCTCAGACTGGGGCGAAGGTTCACGACCCTAAGCACAGCCAAGACAACGCAGCAGTGGCTTTGGGACAAGTCTCTGAATGTCCTTGAGTGGCCCAGCCAGAGCCCGTACTTGAACTCAATCTAACATCTCTGGAAAGACCTGAAAATAGCTGTGCAGCAACGCTCCCCATCCAACCTGACAGAGCTTGAGAGGATCTGCAGAGAAGAATGGGAGAAACTCCCCAAATACAGGTGTGCCAAGCTTGTAGCGTTATACCCAAGAACACTGGAGACTGTAGTTGCTGCCAAAGGTGCTTCAACAGAGTACTGAGTAAAAGGTCTGAATACTTATGTAAATGTAATAGTTTTGTTTTTATTGTATGCATTTGCAAAGAAAATAAAACCTGTGTAGATTGCGTGAAAATAGTGTGTGTGTCTTCGGAAAGTATTCAGACCATCCTTGTCTTTTTCCACATTTTGTTAAGCCTTATTCTAAAATAGATTTTATTTTTTATATATATAATCATCCTCAGTAATCTACACACAGCAAAGGGATTTCTGTTCTTATTTTTAATACATTTGCAAACATTTCTTAATACATTTGCAAACATTTCTTAATACATTTGCAAACATTTCTTAATACATTTGCAAACATTTCTTAACGTTTTTTGCTTTGTCATTATGGGTGTAGTATTGATGAGAAAATCTATTTCATCCATTTTAAAGCAAGGCTGTAATGTAACAACATGTGGAAAAAGAAAATGGGTCTGAATACTTTCCGAATGCACTGGACACATGTTTTTCATTTTCCCTTTATTTAACTAGGCAAGTCAGTTAAAAACAAATTCTTATTTTCAATGACGGCCTAGGAACAGTGGGTTAACTGCCTTGTTCAGTGGCAGAACGACATTTTTACCTTGTCAGCTCTGGGATTCAATCTGGCAACCTTCCGGTTACTGGCCCAACGCTCTAACCACTAGACTACCTGCCGCCCCTACACTCTAACCACTAGACTACCTGCCGCCCCTACACTCTAACCACTAGGCTACCTGCCCCCCTACACTCTAACCACTAGGCTACCTGCCCCCCTACACTCTAACCACTAGACTACCTGCCGCCCCTACACTCTAACCACTAGACTACCTGCCGCCCCTACACTCTAACCACTAGACTACCTGCCCCCCCTACACTCTAACCACTAGACTACCTGCCGCCCCTACTCTAACCACTAGACTACCTGCCGCCCCTACACTCTAACCACTAGACTACCTGCCGCCAATACACTCTAACCACTAGGCTACCTGCCACCCCAAATGTAACGTAGGATTCCCGGAATATGTTCTATATGATTATTATAATTTAATTATCAGTAGTTTAACTACAATAAAACAAAATAAACAGGCTAATATCATTGTGAAAATACAGTGGATCTATGGTAATGCCACATTGAATTTTTTAAAGGAAATTAGACGATTTTTATTTATTTGCATCTGAATAACAACATTTATTATAGCTTATTCTTTTAACATCGAATAGGTTACAAATAAATTATTATTATTGTTATTATTAGCTGATCAAACTTTTATTTCTCACCAGAATGAGGCTGTGATTTGGGAGATTGAGCTCCGTCTGGGCATTCACTAGGTCCATAGACCCTGGCCTGTGTGTGTGTGCGCTCTCGCTGTTCAGCCACGGCTAGTTCAGTTGCCTCACTGCAGCCACGATGTTTTCCCCGTTGTCTGTGGTGATACAGAACACGTTGTTTTCGTCAAGGGGCCAGTCAAAGCATGGCTTCGGCCAGAGTGTCAGCTGTGTGGGATTGTTTTTTTTAAAAACGGCGGTATTTCAGTGTCCAGTCTTTCGAGAGAGTGCACTGTCAGACTCATGTAAGGAGTCATATTTACACTTTAGTGGCAAAAAAATAATGCCACTTTTTTTTTTTGCTAGACGAGACATCTTTTTCACCTCACTCCTCCGATCTACTGTAACAATGAAAAGGGCCAGAGGTGAAGAGCAGAGGCTACCCACCCACCCCCAGCCTGTAGGCTATAGGATCTATAATTGACCTCAGTCCCCGCTTTTCACTCCACCCCTCCTCTTCTTGAATTGACTGATTTGACCTTCAAAGATTCTCTCCTATCCGTGATGGAGCGGATTTGCTGATTGCGCCACATTTTTAAAAGATGGTTAGAAAGAGGAGGTGACGAATACAATTTTAATAGGCGGACTAAGTTAGCAAAACAATACCGTACAAATCAATAGTTAACACTCCTGCTATGGGTAAAGTAGATATACATTAAAATAAAGTTGTTGAAACATTTTATGGAAGAAAAAAAAAAAGATGGCTGACAGCTATTTTATTTTCATGATGGTCAACACCCAAAACCGTCAATGTCACAGTTATCCAACTACCGTCACAGCTCTAGCTGTAGGCTTACCTGGGGTTGTTTGGATGGTGAAAAATGGCCTATTCACAATGTGGCAGATGTAAATGCAGAAAATCTACAAATGTCATTCTTGTCATGTACAAAATAAATCTGTCAGCTCTATTCAGTAAAACCATGCATTTAAAAAAAAAAATCTGAACTGTTCTAAATCTGAAGGAAACCCCTTGTGTGTTTTGTAGGAGGGTGTGTGTCAGGAAAAGGAAGGGTACCCCTGTGAAGGTGTGTGACCGGGCCTACGTGACAGAGGATGAAGAGGAGGAGGAAGAGGAGAGTATGTCTGAACACAGCTACAGTCCAGGTAAACACACACACGTGTTGCATGGTATTACCGGTACTACGATAATGGTACCAAAACGTTATGAGACTAACATTTTAGAAAACTGTAGAACCGTTGCATATGTAGTACTGGCCCTGCCGATCTAAAGAACCCACTGGTGCCTGTTTTATAAAATTACATTTCAGTAAAAAAAAAAAAAAAAAATTTGCAACAGCAGCTAGTTTCTTATATGCGCCGGTCCAATAATGGCCACTTCACATTCATTCACACACCCTCGGTGCAGACCCCAATAATTATTCTACTGTTACCTTTCTACATTGGGGCAGCGCAGGCAAAGTTGATGCGTTGTATCAGGGATATAAACCCGTCACTTTTAAGCGATTTCTATTTGTATTTTTTATATATATTTATTTTTATTTTTTATTGCATTGGGTCATCCACGTGAATTGTGTAACTTTTTTTGGGGGGGGTGCACAGACAGTGTATCACCATTGAGCTGTAAAATAGGCTGATCTTCTCCCTGTGTGATCACTACCTTCTCTCTTGAAATGAATGACTGCGTACAGAATGCATCCTACAAAGAGAATATCAGAGGTCAGATGTCATCTTGTTTTGTAAATGTTTTAATTGTATTAAACTTTTCTAAGTTGTACAAAACATGACATTTGGATTATTACATTCAACATGCAAAGTACATAACTAAGCACTCAGGTTTCAAGAAAATAAACAAATACTACCAATTTCCCGGGTGTAGGTAGTAAAATAGTTATACCTTGTTTCAAAAGTGGGCATGCAAATATTATTCTCAATACGTTCAGTGAAGGTAGATCTTAGATCATTCCAAAAGAAAGTTGGATGTTAGGTCGTTACAGCCAGGCAATTTATTTAAGGCTGGTTTCTTTACGGCTATAGCCAATTCCTCTATTTTAATCTCTGCCTCGCAAAACTCGTTCAATTCTTGTCTATTGTAGAAATATGCCTTTTGTTTTTAGTTTTCTTCAAAAAAAAGTAATTTCCGTTAGTGGGGAAATAGGATGAAAAAATGTCTGTAGCAATCCACTTTGGGTCTGTTTTTTTCCCAATCTCATTTAACATACAAATAATTAATAGTATTCCTTTCCTGGCGCCTTTTTTCAAGGCTGCTAAAGTAAGAGGTGATTTATTCTCCTTTTATCCACTTTGCCGTTGATCTTACGTAGGCGGCAGATATGTCATATCAGAATGAGTTTATTTTTTTTTCACCTTTATTTAACCAGGTAGGCTAGTTGAGAACAAGTTCTCATTTACAACTGCGACCTGGCCAAGATAAAGCATAGCAATTCGACACATACAACAACACAGAGTTAAACATGGAATAAACAAAACATAGTCAATAATACAGTAGAACAAAAGAAAAGAAGTCTATATACAGTGAGTGGAAATGAGGTAAGATAAGGGAGTTAAGGCAATAAATAGGCCATGGTGGCGAAGTAATTACAATATAGCAATTAAAACACTGGAATGGCAGATGTGCAGAAGATGAATGTGCAAGTAGAGATATTGGGGTGCAAAGGAGCAAAATAAATACAGTATGGGGATGAGGTAGGTAGATAGATGGGCTGTTTACAGATGGGCTATGTATAGGTGCAGTGATCTGTGAGCTGCTCTGACAGCTGGTGCTTAAAGCTAGTGAGGGAGATATGAGTCTCCAGCTTCAGAGATTTTTGCAGTTCGTTCCAGTCATTGTCAGCAGAGAACTGGAAGGAAAGATGACCAAAGGAGGAATTGGCTTTGGGGGTGACCAGTGAAAAACACCTGCTGGAGCGCGTGCTACGAGTGGGTGCTGCTATGGTGATCAGTGAGCTGAGATAAGGCGGGGCTTTACCTAGCAGAGACTTGTAGATAACCTGTAGCCAGTGGGTTTGGCGACGAGTATGAAGCGAGGGCCAACCAACGAGAGCACACAGGTCGCAATGGTGGGTAGTGTATGGGGCTTTGGTGACAAAACGGATGGCACTGTGATAGACTGCATCTAATTTGTTGAGTAGAGTGTTGGAGGCTATTTTATAGATGACATCACCGAAGTCGAGGATCGGTAGGATGGTCAGTTTTACGAGGGTATGTTTGGCAGCATGAGTGAAGGATGCTTTGTTGCGATTTAGAAAGCCAATGTTGGATTGGAGATGCTTAATGTGAGTCTGGAAGGAGAGTTTACAGTCTAACCAGACACCTAGGTATTTGTAGTTGTCCACGTATTCTAAGTCAGAGCCGTCCAGAGTAGCGATGCTGGACGTGCGGGCAGTGATCTGTTGAATAGCATGCATTTAGTTTTACTTGCGTTTAAGAGAAGTTGGAGGCCACGGAAGGAGAGTTGTATGGCATTGAAGCTCGTCTGGAGGGTAGTTAACACAGTGTCCAAGTAGGGGCCAGAAGTATACAGAATGGCGTCGTCTGCGTAGAGGTGGATCAGAGAATCGCCAGCAGCAAGAGCAACATAATTGATGTATACAGAAAAGAGAGTCGGCCCGAGGATTGAACACTGTGGCACCCCCATAGAGACTGCCAGAGGTCCGGACAACAGGCCCCTCCGATTTGACACACTGAACTCTACCAGAGAAGTAGTTGTGCTTCGTCATATATCACGTGTGAAGCCTTGTTCACATTACCCATAAGCACTCCGTTACATTGCGCCGGATATCATGCATTTCATTGGGGACGTCCACAACGGAGTGGAATCGCAACGCCCCCTTGCAGTTGGAGGCTCTGTTACGACGGACACCGCATACTTTGAAATGTTTCAAACTTTACGTCTTGAGTCCAGCCAGAGTCAGTCGAAGAACAGGAAGTTACCAAACTACAGAAGAAGATAACAATTTGCTTTTCTTTTTTGGGGGGATAGCTAGCAACAATTATCCATTACTGTAAGTGTGTACAATTATTATTTTTTATAGTAATGTTACATAATACACATTGGTTATTAAGGCAGTTACATTACAGTGCATTCGGAAAGTATTCAGACCCCTTGACCTTTTCCACATTTTGTTACGTTACAGCCTTATTCTAAAATTGATTTTCTTTTCTTTCTCATCAGTCTACACACAATACCCCATAATGACAAAGCAAAAACAGGTTTTTAGAAATTGTTGCTAATTTATTTAAGCCAATCTGAAATATCACATTTACATACAGTTGAAGTTGGAAGTTTACATACACTTCTACAACCACTCCACAAATTTCTTGTTAACAAACTATAGTTTTGGCAAGTCGGTTAGGACATCTACTTTGTGCGTTACACAAGTCATTTTTCTAACAATTGTTTACAGACAGATTATTTCACTTATAAGCTTCATGATGGAGGAACATTATGTGGATATATTGAAGCAACATTTCAAGACATCAGTCAGGAAGTTTGGTCGCAAATGGGTCTTCCAAATGGACAATGACCCCAAGCATGCTTCCAAAGTTGTGGCAAAATGGCTTAAGGACAACAAAGTCAAGGTATTGGAGTGGCCATCACAAATCCCTGACCTTAATCCTATAGAAAATCTGTGGGCAGAACTGATAAAGCATGTGTGAGCAAGGAGGCCTACAAACTCAATTACACCAGCTCTGTCAGGAGGAATTGGCCAAAATTCACCCAACTTATTGTGGGAAGCTTGTGGAAGGCTACCCGGGTTTTCCCCGCTACCCCAGGATGTTTGTTCCCGTTTTCTATGTGTTCCGCACAAAAACATGTCCCTGATATTCACACCTCTACTAAATGTAAGACATTGAATTTAAATTCACACTGTATAATAGAAAAGGCTACTGCAGAAAATAGCATTTTGTTTCATATCCAGAAGGCCCACTTATGATGGGGCAGGAGGGAATGTAACTAAACAAAACCTTTTATTATCACCTGAAACAATATATTTATCCTGGGGCGGCAGGAAGCCTAGTGGTTGGAGCGTTGGGCCAGTAACCGAAAGGAAGCTAGATCGAATCCTCGAGCTGACAAGGTAAACATCTGTCGTTCTGAACAAGGCAGTTAACCCACTGTTCCTAGACCGTCATTGTAAATAAAAAATTTGTTCTTAACTGACTTGCCTCATTAAATAAAGGTTAAAAACATTAAATACAGTCTTGAATGAAAAGGTCATATTTTGCGATCTCCCATCTTGTGTTAAACACAACACTTGTCCATTCAGTAGCGTGACAAGATATACGTAGGGCATAATGAAATGCGTCACAATGTATACGGGCCATGAGTAGGTTTATGGCTGGTTACGAGATGCGGTTGGCCTCTCACATCTTAAAAATTATTTTTTTTTTTTATCAATAATCAAATCAATACAAAAGGCACGTGGGGAACACACGATCCATAAAATATATACAAAAAGTACAGTTGGGCCAGAGGGAACAATAACACATTACACGAACACCTTAAGGGACATGCACACCTAAAATTCTGAACAGGAAAGTATTCAGACCCCTTGACCTTTTCCACATTTTGTTACGTTACAGCCCTATTCTAAATTGGATTACATTTTTTTTTAAATCCTCAGGCATCTGCACACAATACTCACAATGACAAAGCAAAAAATAGAGAACAGGTTTTTGCAAATGTATAAAAAAAAAAAAAAAGCATTCAGAGCCTTTTCTATGAGATTCGAAATTGAGCTCAAATGCATCCTGTTTCCATTGATCATCCTTGAGATGTTTCTAAAACTTGATTGGAGTACACCTGTGGTAAATGAAATTGATTGGACTTGATTTGGAAAGGCGCACACCTGTCTATATAAGGTCCCACAGTTGACAGCGCATGTCAGAGCAAAAACCAAGCCATGAGGTCGAAGGAATTGCTCGTAGAGCTCTGAGACAGGATTGTGTCGACGCACAGATCTAGGGAAGGTTACCTAAACATTTCTGCAGCATTGAAGGTCCCCAAGAACACAGTGGCCTCCATCATTCTTAAATGGAGTTAGTTTGGAACCACCAAGACTCTTCCTAGAGCTGGCCGCCCGGCCAAACTGAGAAACCTGGGGAGAAGGGCCTTGGTCAGGGTGGTGACCAAAACTCTGATGGTCACTTTGACAGAGCTCTAGAGTTCCTCTGGATATGGGAGAACCTCCAGAAGGACAACCATCTCTGCAGCACTCCATCAATCAGGCCTTTATGGTAGACTGGCCAGACAGAAGCCACTCCTCAGTAAAAAGGCACATGATAGCCTGCTTGGATTCTCTGGTCTGATTGAACTCTTTTGCCTGAATGCCAAGCGTCACATCTGGAGGAAACCTGGCACCATCCATATGGTGAATCATGGTGGTGGCAACATGCTGTGGGGATGTTTTTCAGTGGCAGGAAGACTAGTCAGGATTGAGGCAAAGATGAAAGGAGCAAAGTACAGAGAGATCCTTGATGAAAACGTGCTCCAGAGTGCTCAGGACCTCACTTGGGCGAAGGTTCATCTTCCAACAGGACAACGACCATAAGCACACAGCCAAGACAATGCAGGACTGGCTTTGGGTCAAGTCTCTGAATGGCCCATCCAGAGCCCGGATGTGAACCCAATCGAACATCTCTGGAGATATGTAACGAGTACGCTAAGAATCGGGAAGCAAGTACAGGGAGTGAATTTAATAAATAACTGAACATGGAACAAAACAAGAAACACGAGAAGCATACAGACATGAAACACAGAAACCGAGTCAATAACACCTGGGGGGGGTGGAGTGACAGATATAGGGGAGGTAATCAGGAAGGTGAGTCATGAGGCGCAGGTGCGCGTAATAATGAATAAACTGGCAACAACGAGCGCCAGAGAAGGGGGAACGAGAGTAGACGTGACAGAGACCTGAAAATCGCTGTGCAGTTACGCCCCCCTATCCAACCTGACAGAGCTTGAAAGGATCTGCGGAGAAAAACGGGAGAAACTCCCCAAATACAGGTGCGCAAAGCTTGTAGCGTCATACCCAAGAAGACTCGATGCTGTATTCGCTGCCAATGGTGCTTCACTAAAGTACTGAGTAAAGAGTCTGAATACTTACAGTTGAAGTCGGAGGTTTACATACTCCTTAGCCAAATATATTTAAACTCAGTTTCACAATTCCTGACATTTAATCCTTGTAAAAAATCCCCTGTCTTAGGTCAGGTAGGATCACCACTTTATTTTAAGAATGTGAAATGTCAGAATAATATTAGAGAATGATTTATTTCAGCTTTACTTTCTTTCATCACATTCCCAGTGGGTCAGAAGTTTACATACACTCAATTAGTATTTGCTAGCATTGCCATTAACTTGTTTAACTTGGTTCAAACATTTCAGGTAGCCTTCCACAAGCTTCACACAATAAGTTTGGTGAATTTTGGCCCATTCCTCCTGACAGAGCTGGTGTAACTGGGTCAGGTTTGTATGCCTCCTTGCTCACACACGCTTTTTCAGTTCTACCCACAAATGTTCTATAGGATTGAGGTCAGGGCTTTGTGATGGCCACTTCAATACCTTGACTTTGTTGTCCTTAAGCCATTTTGCCACAACTTTGGAAGTATGCTTGGGGTCATTGTCCATTTGGAAGACACATTTGCGATCAAGCTTTAACTTCCTGACTGATGTTGCTTCAATATATCCACACAATTTTCTTTCCTTATGATGCCATCTATTTTGTGTAGTGCACCAGTCCCTCCTGCAGCAAAGCACCCCCACAACATGATGCTGCCACCCCTGTGCTTCACGGTTGGGATGGTGTTCTTCGGCTTGCAAGCCTCACCCCTTTTCCTCCAAACATAACCATGGTCATTATGGCCAAACAGTTCTATTTTTGTTTCATCAGACCAGAGCACATTTCTCCAAAAAGTACATTCTTTGTCCCCATGTGCAGTTGCAAACCGTAGTCTGGCTTTTTAATGTTGGTTTTGGATCAGTGGCTTCTTCCTTGCTGAGTGGCCTTTCAGGTTATGTCGATATAGGACTCGTTTTACTGTGGATAGAGATACTTTTGTACCGTTTTCCTCCTGCATCTTCACAAGGTCCTTTGCTGTTCTGGGATTGATTCGCTCTTTTCACACCAAAGTACGTTCATCTCTAGGAGACAGAATGCATCTCCTTCCTGTGCGGTATGATGGCTGCGTGGTCCCATGGTGTTTATACTTGCGTACTACAGTTTGTACAAATGAACGTGGCACCTTCAGGTGTTTGGAAATTGCTCCCAAGGGTGAACCAAACGTGTGGAGGTCTACAATGTTTTTTCTGAGATCTTGGCTGATTTCTTTGGATTTTCCCATGATGTCAAGCAAAGAGGCACTGAGTTTGAAGGTAGGCCTTGAAATACATCCACAGGTACACCTCCAATTGACTCAAATGATGTCAATTAGCCTATCAGAAGCTTCTAAAGCCATGACATAATTTTCTGGAATTTCCCAAGCTGTTTAAAGGCACATGGCTGCGTGGTTCCATGGCTGCGTGGTCCCATGGCTGCGTGGTCCCATGGCTGCGTGGTCCCATGGCTGCGTGGTCCCATGGCTGCGCGGTCCCATGGCTGCGTGGTTCCATGGCTGCGTGGTTCCATGGCTGCGCGGTCCCATGGCTGCGCGGTCCCATGGCTGCGCGGTCCCATGGCTGCGCGGTCCCATGGCTGCGCGGTCCCATGGCTGCGCGGTCCCATGGCTGCGCGGTCCCATGGCTGCGTGGTTCCATGGCTGCGTGGTACCAAATTGCTCCCAAGGATGAACCAGACTTGTGGAGGTCTACAATTTTTTCCCCTGACGTTTGTGAAATAGCACAGTTATAAATCAAACTGGATGGACATCAGAAATAGAGGAAGGACAAAAAACAAACAAATTATAAGTATTGTAAAATAGATTGTCTGTAAAATGTGTATAGTATGTATAAACTGAAGGTAAAAGCCTAAGTGTTATTGTTTATTAGTTTACTCCAATTGCGGGAGGGGTGGTAGGGTTTGAAGGGAATAATAAAGGTATATATTTTTTAAAGTGTGTATTTACCCCAAAAAATATATGGATGGGGTGACTGGAAATGATGCAGACAATTACATTGATGGATGCAACAATCCATCCGCAATATTAAAGCTGATCAAACCCTTAAGAGGAAAAAATAAATAAATAGATATATTTATCTTGTGCATTAGCACACATTTCATTGAATTTTATAAACCAAATCACAGTCAATTTTAAATGAATACCGGGCTGCTAATTATTGGTTTGATAACAAACAACGGTGTTCAGTCATGTTACCCAGCAAGCTAATAACCTGGTTACTTGACCAGTAGGTCTTGCCTATTGAGTACCCCAGTATGAGTCATAATACCCACAAAACCAAGCGGTAAAACCCGGAAATGGTTCCAATTGATTTTCCACCTCTCATTTTTTCCGTAGGGGATTTTAGAACTATGTCATAAAAGGTTTGTGTTTTGTGTAGACTTACCCTGGCGTGACGTTTTGAGATCCATATAAATCTCTCTAGGACAAGGTGATTTAAAAAAAACAAAAAAAACAATATATTCGCCTGTAATTGCCCCCCCCCAAAAAAAGTATATGCTAATTGACCGCCAAGGTGGCTATCATACAGAAGTACACATTTTGTCACAAGCTTTGACGTAATCACTCAAGTTGCAGGTTGGGGAGAAACATCCGCATTTCTCCGTGCAAACTCTCAACGACAATAGCAACTAACCTAGCAAGTAAATATCTTAGCCTTTTTAGTTTCTTGTGTAAATAATTTATATTGTATATTTCTCATGTGTATTCTTGTTTATACATTTTTAAGTTACTTCGCTAGCTACCTTAGCATTTTTTGTATTACTAGAATAGAATTTACCCTGGCTTTTGTAGCCAACTAGCTAACCTTAGGTCTCTCAATCGAGCAGAAGCAAGGATGATTCTGTGCTATGTAGCGGACTGTAACCACTACTCTGATAGGCACACGTGTACTCGCTCTCTCTCACATCTGCTGGTAGTGATGTACTCGCTCTCTCTCACATCTGCTGGTAGTGATGTACTCGCTCTCTCACATCTGCTGGTAGTGATGTACTCGCTCTCTCACATCTGCTGGTAGTGATGTACTCGCTCTCTCTCTCATCTGCTGGTAGTGATGTACTCGCTCTCTCTCTCATCTGCTGGTAGTGATGTACTCGCTCTCTCTCTCATCTGCTGGTAGTGATGTACTCGCTCTCTCTCACATCTGCTGGAAGTGATGTACTCGCTCTCTCTCACATCTGCTGGTAGTGATGTACTCGCTCTCTCTCTCTCACATCTGCTGGAAGTGATGTGCTCTCTCTCTCATCTGCTGGAAGTGATGTGCTCTCTCTCTCATCTGCTGGAAGTGATGTACTCGCTCTCTCATCTGCTGGAAGTGATGTACTCGCTCTCTCATCTGCTGGAAGTGATGTACTCGCTCTCTCTCTCATCTGCTGGAAGTGATGTACTCGCTCTCTCTCACATCTGCTGGAAGTGATGTACTCGCTCTCTCTCTCTCACATCTGCTGGTAGTGATGTACTCGCTCTCTCTCTCATCTGCTGGAAGTGATGTACTCGCTCTCTCTCACATCTGCTGGAAGTGATGTACTCGCTCTCTCTCTCATCTGCTGGAAGTGATGTACTCTCGCTCTCTCACATCTGCTGGAAGTGATGTACTCGCTCTCTCTCACATCTGCTGGAAGTGATGTACTCTCTCACTCTGGGGGTATTACCTAATTTAAACATCACAGATATAAATTCCTGCTGTGTCCATGATAAAATGCAACGTGAACTGTTGTACTACTGAATGAGACTGTGCCTTTGTGATTGAACTTATGTTGAATACATTACTTTAGTTAGCTGCTTTGAGCTAAACTTGTATGTTATATAACCTATTTTGTCAGCCTAGTGTGTGTGCGCGTGTACACTATGTGGAATATTTTTGGAGCAGTGGCTTCCCTGAAAACGGGTACTGACAGGAGGAGCGATATGAGTCTGTCAGAGGTCGTCACGCTGGATGGGGATGGAGGCTTTGGTGGTCCACACAATGAAGAAGCAGGTGTCCCTTCCAGTAATGTGGAGCTGACCTTGGGACCTGGTGCCAGTAAGGAGGGTCTTCACGGAGGCGGTAAGAACCTCCATCCTTAACATATAAAAAAAAAAAAAATCCTTTGACTTCACTGCCTCTTCAATTATAAAGTCCCTGGCACCATAGGGACACTTGACTTCCAGACCGTCCAATGAGGCACCCAAGGATCCAGGACCATGTGACTCAAAGCCCTAACTCCTTCACACCCCCATTTTGAATGCCTTGAATTCCCTCCTCTTTATCTCTGCCCCACTTTACAGACAACACCCCGTCCAACGACTGATCTGAGGACGCCTTTTAACAGCGTTGGCGTAACGAGCTTGGCCTTAACCACTGCTCCATCATTGCTGTCTGTCAACCTCCCTCTCCTCAATGTGTGCCAGCTGGGGTTGGTGCACTGCCGGATAGCCTCCTGCTGCTCCAACGACTGCTCAATGCTAGCATGCCCCAGATGCCCTTTAACAATGTCCGGTTCTGACAGGGAGGGTAGCGGTTGTTCTGGCTCATGTTTTAAGGAGACATGCCATTCCACTGAACCTGCCCAGGATGATGGTTTCCTTAGACACTGAAGATCCTCATCTGTGGGCTCTCGGGACAGAGGGTTGTGGTCTTCGGGCTGGGTTACAGGTCCTCCAACTGACTGCACCTGGTTGGGCACGGCTGGCTTCCCCTACTCACATTCCACACCCGTACGGACGATTTTTGTGAACCGCCAAAATAGGCTGCAGGCTACACTGATGAGCTCCACGGAGACATTCACATGTTGTAGAGAGAATCCCCTGGTCACCTAGAGAAACCTGCCAACAGGAAGTGGTCACCTAGAGAAACATGCCAACAGGAAGTGGTCACCTAGAGAAACATGCCAACAGGAAGTGGTCGCCTAGAGAAACATGCCAACAGGAAGTGGTCGCCTAGAGAAACATGCCAACAGGAAGTGGTCGCCTAGAGAAACCTGGCAACAGGAAGTGGTCGCCTAGAGAAACCTGGCAACAGGAAGTGGTCGCCTAGAGAAACCTGGCAACAGGAAGTGGTCGCCTAGAGAAACCTGCCAACAGGAAGTGGTCGCCTAGAGAAACCTGCCAACAGGAAGTGGTCGCCTAGAGAAACCTGCCAACAGGAAGTGGTCGCCTAGAGAAACCTGCCAACAGGAAGTGGTCGCCTAGGGAAACCTGCCAACAGGAAGTGGTCGCCTAGGGAAACCTGCCAACAGGAAGTGGTCGCCTAGGGAAACCTGCCAACAGGAAGTGGTCGCCTAGGGAAACCTGCCAACAGGAAGTGGTCGCCTAGGGAAACCTGCCAACAGGAAGTGGTCGCCTAGGGAAACCTGCCAACAGGAAGTGGTCGCCTAGAGAAACCTGCCAACAGGAAGTGGTCGCCTAGAGAAACCTGCCAACAGGAAGTGGTCGCCTAGAGAAACCTGCCAACAGGAAGTGGTCGCCTAGAGAAACCTGCCAACAGGAAGTGGTCGCCTAGAGAAACCTGCCAACAGGAAGTGGTCGCCTAGAGAAACCTGCCAACAGGAAGTGGTCGCCTAGAGAAACCTGCCAACAGGAAGTGGTCGCCTAGAGAAACCTGCCAACAGGAAGTGGTCGCCTAGAGAAACCTGCCAACAGGAAGTGGTCGCCTAGAGAAACCTGCCAACAGGAAGTGGTCGCCTAGAGAAACCTGCCAACAGGAAGTGGTCGCCTAGAGAAACCTGCCAACAGGAAGTGGTCGCCTAGAGAAACCTGCCAACAGGAAGTGGTCGCCTAGAGAAACCTGCCAACAGGAAGTGGTCGCCTAGAGAAACCTGCCAACAGGAAGTGGTCACCTGTAGAGACTTGCCAACAGGAAGGAGGTTAAATGCACCTTGAAATGCCTTTGTTGTAAAAAAAAAATTGCAATATATAGTTTGATTTGATGACATTACAGCTTTAGAATATTTTATAAATTTCCATTAACCTTTTTTTAATTGATAACTTGGGATTTTATCACTTGACAATATCAATCATATAGTGTGAAGGATTCTATAAATCCAGACAGGGAATGCATGTACCATTCTGAATTAATAAATACTATGCCTATTAAAGATGTGTGTCTGGTCATGAAACTACAATACAGACAATGTCTAAACTAAGTACATTCTGAATGTCTGTGTTTTTAGATTCATTCTCATCAATGACAACATTATAGAACTGAGTTATCACTTATCTAAGTCTGGTATCCGGGTTAATCTGGTTAATGGTTAAGTGGCTCTTTCCTTGTAGAATACTGACAGCTGGATAGAACACAGTGTATTACTAAGATGCACAAACTTAATTTAATAGCTACAGTCACCGACACAGGATAAACGTTATCCCTCATGCTGGCCCTGACCAAACCATTAAGTTGCCCCTCACTATAGCTGCACTTCTCCACATGGCCAGACTGATGGTGGTCTCCTCCACATGGCCAGACTGATGGTGGTCTCCTCCGCGTGGCCAGACTGATGGCGGTCTCCTCCGCGTGGCCAGACTGATGGCGGTCTCCTCCGCGTGGCCAGACTGATGGCGGTCTCCTCCGCGTGGCCAGACTGATGGCGGTCTCCTCCGCGTGGCCAGACTGATGGCGGTCTCCTCCGCGTGGCCAGACTGATGGCGGTCTCCTCCGCGTGGCCAGACTGATGGCGGTCTCCTCCGCGTGGCCAGACTGATGGCGGCCTCCTCCACGTGGCCAGACTGATGGTGGTCTCCTCCGCGTGGCCAGACTGATGGCGGTCTCCTCCGCGTGGCCAGACTGATGGCGGTCTCCTCCGCGTGGCCAGACTGATGGCGGTCTCCTCCGCGTGGCCAGACTGATGGCGGTCTCCTCCGCGTGGCCAGACTGATGGCGGTCTCCTCCGCGTGGCCAGATTGATGGCGGTCTTCTCCGCGTGGCCAGACTGATGGCGGTCTCCTCCGCGTGGCCAGACTGATGGCGGTCTCCTCCGCGTGGCCAGACTGATGGCGGTCTCCTCCGCGTGGCCAGACTGATGGCGGTCTCCTCCGCGTGGCCAGACTGATGGCGGTCTCCTCCGCGTGGCCAGACTGATGGCGGTCTCCTCCGCGTGGCCAGACTGATGGCGGTCTCCTCCGCGTGGCCAGACTGATGGCGGTCTCCTCCGCGTGGCCAGACTGATGGCGGTCTTCTCCGCGTGGCCAGACTGATGGCGGTCTCCTCCGCGTGGCCAGACTGATGGCGGTCTCCTCCGCGTGGCCAGACTGATGGCGGTCTCCTCCGCGTGGCCAGACTGATGGCGGTCTCCTCCGCGTGGCCAGACTGATGGCGGTCATCCTTGGAAAAAGCCATATGTGTGAAATAGACAGCAAAGTCGACATACCCTTATAAACAATTATCAAGGCTAAGTAATCCAAAACATGTGTAATTAACCATCTAAAGTTTTGTCAGTGGCTAGTTTAAGACCTGAGAAATGGGACAGAAGAAGTTCAACACTTTAGTCAATTCATTTCAATACAGCACATGGATTCATCATGGATTGGGCGCAGATCTCTGACCGAGCGGGTGAAGAGTAGTTGACCGTGTCGGCTAGAGGTGACGTGCAGGAATTCGTGCTCTTGCTGAGGTGTTCTCCATTTTCCTAATTTAGCATTTCACTTTTTTTTTTTTTGTAAATTGAGGCAAATATATTGATGACTCAAATTGTCTGAGAGAGATTTACACGGTTATCAAAACGCCACGCCAAGCTTACACTGGACACATACTTGGTGGGAAAACGATTGGAACCATTAACGTGTTTGACTACAAGGTTTTATGGGTATTATGAAGCCGTCCGACCGTGGCGGACTATATAAGAACACATTTGGAATGGCATTGGCACAGGAAGAAAGGACAAAGGGTCTGCTACTGATGAGATGTGTATCAAAGGTAGAATTCATATAGGCCTTAATGGAAGCCTAAAGCTTTGTTAAATAAATCTCCTGCTCCTTATTAAATGCTGCTTAACTTTCTTAAAAGTTGTGAGCAGTGTGTGTGTGTGTGTGGTGGAGCAAGAGGGATACAGGTGTTAGTGTGAGAGAGAGGATAGAGTAAAGATGGTGTTATGCAGAGTGTTTTCCGCTCACTGCAGATCATTATACGTTTATCTATTCAGTCCTCCAGCCCTGTCGTGTGTCATGTGTCCGTTGTGTTGAATGTGTTCTGCTGTTCTTACTTGTTTCTAACTCTCCCAGGTGATGGACAGTACCCAGACGGAGCGGAGGACAGACTGCCTCCAACCGGAAGCCCTTACTACCTCGCCGACCCCTCCCAGCTCTGGTGAGAGACAGACTGTAGGATCATGGAATAGACAACCAATGACAGACATGTCTAAGAAATCAATTAAATGACTAGTTGCATTGAGACTGCAGTGTTACGGGTCAACCTAACCTATTGCAGTGGTCACCAAGACTTGGTAAGGGTGTGCAGGCTTTTGTTCATGCCCGGTACTAACACACCTCACCAAGACCCTTGGTCAGGTTGCTAGGCTGGAGCAAAAAGCTGTGTCTCCAGGGAATGGTGTGTAACGTTACTTTGCTTCTCCGTCCAGTGTGTCGGAGCTGGGCGAGGAGGGAGCGAGTGGGGTCCGGGGGCCAGTGCTCTTCCACCCCCCGCCCAACTGTAGGATCCGGGAGGTGCACTGCGGGAGTCAGGTGCGGCTGGTCGTCATAGCGATTCGCGACATCGCCAAAGGGGAGGAGATCACAGTGGACTACAGCCTGATGGACTGGGGAGAGAACGCCATGGTGACTAATGACTAATGATAACATCGCCAGCTCGCCTCGTTGCAAACCCATTTCGGCTATTCTTAAATATACTCCATGAATGAGTGTTGTCACAGGTCATGACGTCTGACCAACAGAAACCTCATACACATCAAAATTGCTTATTTGTTATGTTTTTGGATTTGTCTCCGAACAGGATGAAGAGCCTGGCCCCCACCCGCTGTCTCTCTCCGACTACCTCACCCCCTCCTGGTCCCTCTCCCCCTCCTCCTCCCCGCTAACCCACACTGAGCCCAGTGATTCGGACCGAGAGGAGGAGGAGGAAGACGACGATGACGACGAAGAAGAAGAGATGGAGGAGTTGAGGGGCCGCATGCTCCGCCGCCGAAAGAAGCGCAAAATAGCCACCCCCGTCCCCACCAAGAAGAAGAGTGTCGCCAACCCCAGGGCCGGACCCGGGCGCCCCTGCTCATCCTCCTTCTCCCGGCTGGCTGCCTCCTCGACCCCGGCCCAGACCCCGTCTCAGCCCGCCACCCCGCTGGCGCCCCCCACCACCAACATCAACAACAACATCAACATTAACATCGGCAGCTCCAGCGGGACCACTGTCAGCCGGCGGCAGCACTGCCCCTACTGCGGCCGCCACTACCGCTCTCTGGCACGCCACCTGGAGAAACACCATGCCAACCAGCCAGAGGTCAGGGCTGCCATGGAGCTATCCGCACTCCACACACACCCTTCCTCCTCTACCTCCTCCTCGCACGGCCACATCTTCGCCTCCCCCCAGCCCTCCTCTTCCTCTGCTCCCGCCCCTCCCCCTCTTTTCTCCAGGGAGAGAGAGAGGGATGCGGTGGCCGCTCGAAGTTCCTCGGGGGCGGTCTCCTTTTCACTCTCACTCTCCCCACCCTCGGATTCTCAGTCGGCCGCGGCCAAAAAAGCCTCCAATTTATCGGTTCAGACGCCAAAGCCAGGCTCTGCCCCTGCAGTGGCACCGGTGAAAAGTCCTCCCACATCCACGCCACCCAGGAGGGGCCGCAAGCCGAAGAGAGAGAAGGAGGAGCAGCAGAAAGCGGGGGAGTCCATCAGGAGTAAAGAGGAAGAGATGCCTCCACCTCCTACCCCCAAGCCGGAGGAAGAAGAGCTGGATGAGGAGCTGAGTGGAGCGGCGACAGTAGAGAGTCCTGGGGACTGGAGTACACCGATGGCTAGGTATGATGGATAATATGTTTCTGCTATATTGGAAAGAGAAGTTGGGCCTAAATTAAATGTTACATATGACGTTCTGAATTGTTCTCAACCGGGGGGGGGGTTGCGATGACATCAGACCAACTCTTTGAATCGCCTACTCAATGAAGTTTGCAGTTGTCAAAAAAAAAATGATTCTGCTCAACAACAAAAAATGTGTCCTTAAGTGAATACGTGGGATATTGATTTTCAACAGGAAAAGAAAAAAAATTGCTTTCAAATATTACATTTTGACATTGTATATTTTTTTTTACTGTCTCCCTCCCTCGCTCTCTCTCCCTCTGTGTCGCTCTCTCTCCCTCTGTGTCGCTCTCTCTCCCTCTGTGTCGCTCTCTCTCCCTCTGTGTCGCTCTCTCTCCCTCTGTGTCGCTCTCTCTCCCTCTGTGTCGCTCTCTCTCCCTCTGTGTCGCTCTCTCTCCCTCTGTGTCGCTCTCTCTCCCTCTGTGTCGCTCTCTCTCCCTCTGTGTCGCTCTCTCTTTTTTCTAGCTCCCACAGACACCACATGCCCCCTCTCCTCTCTTCCCTCTCCTGCCTGGTGCTCTACCTGAGCAGGCAGCAGCACTCTTCCTTCTTGTCTCTCACTCGCTCCCCCAGTTCGGCTGAAGCCTGGCGCCTCCTCTGCCATTCCAGCCTGGCGCTGCTCATCCTCTACAACCGCCACCGAGAGTGTGAGGTGGCCAAGCTCACCACCCAGGACTACCACAACCGCACCACCCCCCCAAGCCCCACCCTGACCCAGGCTAACTCAGCCAACACCCCCCCCACAGGCATGGAGGCCATCCTCTCTCCCTTCGAGCACCAGGTCCTCTGCCACCTCCCCCGGGCAGGTGTGCTGGGCAAGCGGGGGCGCATCCAGCCCCTCATCCTGCCCCCGCACTGTGAGTCCTGCCTGGACCTTCTCCTTCAGACCTCCTCCAACGTGGGGGTCGACCCCCACAGCCCCTACGTCTTCTCCCGGCCCTTCCACTCGCCCGCAACGCCGCTCCGGGGCACCGACCTACTGCGCAACCTGGCACGGGCCAGCGGCGCCAAGAACCCCAGGGCGTTGACCCAGACACGGGCGCGCCAGCAGGTGGCCATTCTCACCCAGCTACTGCTCCTGGAGGAAGGCGAGGGGCAGGGCCAGCCGGGCGGGGCTGCTGCCAAGCGCCTGGAAGACTTCCTGCAGAGGGAGTACCACGTGACCCAGAGCTGTGCCACGATAGGCCGAGACCCGGCGCTGATGGGCCGTGTGGGCAGAGTGGTGATCTATGGGGAAAAGGAGGGGGTCCTCTTCAGAGGGATGAGTCTGCAGCACATCTGTCTGGAGCTGGATGGTAAGGGGAAACTACAGGGAACTGGGCTTTGGTATGTTCAAACTACCACACACTGCAAATCCATGGCACAGCTCCATCCCTTATCAGAGAAAGTTGTGTGTGTGGGGGGGGGGGGGGGGGGGGGGGGGTTCATGAAGGGTTTGCACCTGATACCTTCTGAAGGGACTAAAGGAGAATAGTTGCATTGCATTTACATGTGATTTAGTCATCTCCCCGTCTCATTGGGATGGAAGAGAGGAGGAAACGGCACTAGAGGAATGATGGCTTTGTTACCAAGGGAGACATGGCAAGTATGCTGGTCATGCTCAGTAGGGGTATATTTACGAGCAAGTATGCTGGTCATGCTCACTAGGGATATGTTTACTAACAAGTATGCTGGTCATGCTCACTAGGGATATGTTTACTAACAAGTATGCTGGTCATGCTCAGTAGGGATATGTTTACTAACAAGTATGCTGGTCATGCTCAGTAGGGATATGTTTACTAACAAGTATGCTGGTCATGCTCAGTAGGGATATGTTTACTAACAAGTATGCTGGTCATGCTCAGTAGGGATATGTTTACTAACAAGTATGCTGGTCATGCTCAGTAGGGATATGTTTACTAACAAGTATGCTGGTCATGCTCAGTAGGGATATGTTTACTAACAAGTATGCTGGTCATGCTCAGTAGGGATATGTTTACTAACAAGTATGCTGGTCATGCTCAGTAGGGATATGTTTACTAACAAGTATGCTGGTCATGCTCAGTAGGGGTATGTTTACTAACAAGTATGCTGGTCATGCTCAGTAGGGATATGTTTACTAACAAGTATGCTGGTCATGCTCAGTAGGGATATGTTTACTAACAAGTATGCTGGGCATGCTCAGTAGGGATATGTTTACTAACAAGTATGCTGGTCATGCTCAGTAGGGATATGTTTACTAGCAAGTATGCTGGTCATGCTCAGTAGGGATATGTTTACTAACAAGTATGCTGGTCATGCTCAGTAGGGATATGTTTACTAACAAGTATGCTGGTCATGCTCAGTAGGGATATGTTTACTAACAAGTATGCTGGTCATGCTCAGTAGGGATATGTTTACTAACAAGTATGCTGGTCATGCTCAGTAGGGATATGTTTACTAACAAGTATGCTGGTCATGCTCACTAGGGATATGTTTACTAACAAGTATGCTGGTCATGCTCACTAGGGATATGTTTACTAACAAGTATGCTGGTCATGCTCAGTAGGGATATGTTTACTAACAAGTATGCTGGTCATGCTCAGTAGGGATATGTTTACTAACAAGTATGCTGGTCATGCTCAGTAGGGATATGTTTACTAACAAGTATGCTGGTCATGCTCAGTAGGGATATGTTTACTAACAAGTATGCTGGTCATGCTCAGTAGGGATATGTTTACTAACAAGTATGCTGGTCATGCTCAGTAGGGATATGTTTACTAACAAGTATGCTGGTCATGCTCAGTAGGGATATGTTTACTAACAAGTATGCTGGTCATGCTCAGTAGGGGTATGTTTACTAACAAGTATGCTGGTCATGCTCAGTAGGGATATGTTTACTAACAAGTATGCTGGTCATGCTCAGTAGGGATATGTTTACTAACAAGTATGCTGGGCATGCTCAGTAGGGATATGTTTACTAACAAGTATGCTGGTCATGCTCAGTAGGGATATGTTTACTAGCAAGTATGCTGGTCATGCTCAGTAGGGATATGTTTACTAACAAGTATGCTGGTCATGCTCAGTAGGGATATGTTTACTAACAAGTATGCTGGTCATGCTCAGTAGGGATATGTTTACTAACAAGTATGCTGGTCATGCTCAGTAGGGATATGTTTACTAACAAGTATGCTGGTCATGCTCAGTAGGGATATGTTTACTAGCAAGTATGCTGGTCATGCTCAGTAGGGATATGTTTACTAACAAGTATGCTGGTCATGCTCAGTAGGGATATGTTTACTAACAAGTATGCTGGTCATGCTCAGTAGGGATATGTTTACTAACAAGTATGCTGGTCATGCTCAGTAGGGATATGTTTACTAGCAAGTATGCTGGTCATGCTCAGTAGGGATATGTTTACTAACAAGTATGCTGGTCATGCTCAGTAGGGATATGTTTACTAACAAGTATGCTGGTCATGCTCAGTAGGGATATGTTTACTAACAAGTATGCTGGTCATGCTCAGTAGGGATATGTTTACTAACAAGTATGCTGGTCATGCTCAGTAGGGATATGTTTACTAACAAGTATGCTGGTCATGCTCAGTAGGGATATTTACTAGTTGTAAGTTGGTAATAAAGCAGTAGTAAAGGATTGCATGTTTAGAGCTTTACACATGAAGGGTGATTCTCCTCTCACTCGGACACAGCCGGGAACAAACTTATTTGTAATATTTTTTTATTTTATTTTGGAAGGCCAGCTGGGAGCAAATTTACCATTTAATTTAACATTTTAAATAGATTGGAACTCTGAACAGGGTACCTTGTAATTGCATTGCTTGCCGTACAACGATCTGTCCTTCTCACAGACATTGTTAACGGACATCTCGTCTTGGTGTTATGATTTGCTCATTATGTAAATGAAAGAGGAAAGCTTTGCCCTGAGTCTCCAAGCCTTTTACGTTGTATAAGGCAGGTGATGGTCTTGCCCTGAGTCTCCAAGCCTTTTACGTTGTATAAGACAGGTGATGGTCTTGCCCTGAGTCTCCAAGCCTTTTACGTTGTATAAGGCAGTTTATAGGGAATGAACAAAGCATGTTGTTCATGCTTTGTTCATTCACTTTCCGTCTTCTATCCCTCCCCAACGCTCTCTCTCCGTCTTCTATCCCTTCTCAACGTGCTCTCTCCGTCTTCTATCCCTTCCCAACGTTCTCTCTCCGTCTTCTATCCCTCCCCAACGCTCTCTCTCCGTCTTCTATCCCTTCTCAACGTGCTCTCTCCGTCTTCTATCCCTTCCCAACGTTCTCTCTCCGTCTTCTATCCCTCCCCAACGCTCTCTCTCCGTCTTCTATCCCTCCCCAACGCTCTCTCTCCGTCTTCTGTCCCTTCCCAACGTGCTCTCTCCATCTTCTATCCCTTCCCAACGTGCTCTCTCCGTCTTCTATCCCTCCCCAACGTGCTCTCTCCGTCTTCTATCCCTCCCCAACGTGCTCTCTCTCCGTCTTCTATCCCTTCCCAACGTGCTCTCTCCATCTTCTATCCCTTCCCAACGTGCTCTCTCTCCGTCTTCTATCCCTCCCCAACGTGCTCTCTCTCCGTCTTCTATCCCTCCCCAACGTGCTCTCTCTCCGTCTTCTATCCCTTCTCAACGTTCTCTCTCCGTCTTCTATCCCTCCCCAACGTGCTCTCTCTCCGACTTCTATCCCTCCCCAACGCTCTCTCTCCGTCTTCTCTTTCTTCGTCTTCTATCCCTCCCCAACGCTCTCTCTCCGTCTTCTATCCCTTCCCAACGCTCTCTCTCCGTCTTCTATCCCTTCCCAACGCTCTCTCTCTCTGTCTTCTATCCCTTCCCAACGCTCTCTCTCTCCGTCTTCTATCCCTCCCCAACTCTCTCTCTCCGTCTTCTATCCCTCCCCAACGCTCTCTCTCCGTCTTCTCTTTCTTCGTCTTCTATCCCTCCCCAACGCTCTCTCTCCGTCTTCTATCCCTCCCCAACGCTCTCTCTCTCTGTCTTCTCTCTCTCCGTCTTCTATCCCTTCCCAACGTTCTCTCTCCGTCTTCTATCCCTTCCCAACGCTCTCTCTCTCTGTCTTCTATCCCTTCCCAACGCTCTCTCTCCGTCTTCTATCCCTTCCCAACGCTCTCTCTCCGTCTTCTATCCCTTCCCAACGCTCTCTCTCCGTCTTCTATCCCTTCCCAACGCTCTCTCTCCGTCTTCTATCCCTTCCCAACGCTCTCTCTCCGTCTTCTATCCCTTCTCAACGTTCTCTCTCCGTCTTCTATCCCTCCCCAACGTGCTCTCTCTCCGACTTCTATCCCTCCCCAACGCTCTCTCTCCGTCTTCTCTTTCTTCGTCTTCTATCCCTCCCCAACGCTCTCTCTCCGTCTTCTATCCCTTCCCAACGCTCTCTCTCCGTCTTCTATCCCTTCCCAACGCTCTCTCTCTCTGTCTTCTATCCCTTCCCAACGCTCTCTCTCTCCGTCTTCTATCCCTCCCCAACTCTCTCTCTCCGTCTTCTATCCCTCCCCAACGCTCTCTCTCCGTCTTCTCTTTCTTCGTCTTCTATCCCTCCCCAACGCTCTCTCTCTGTCTTCTATCCCTCCCCAACGCTCTCTCTCTCTGTCTTCTCTCTCTCCGTCTTCTATCCCTTCCCAACGTTCTCTCTCCGTCTTCTATCCCTTCCCAACGCTCTCTCTCTCTGTCTTCTATCCCTTCCCAACGCTCTCTCTCCGTCTTCTATCCCTTCCCAACGCTCTCTCTCCGTCTTCTATCCCTTCCCAACGCTCTCTCTCCGTCTTCTATCCCTTCCCAACGCTCTCTCTCCGTCTTCTATCCCTTCCCAACGCTCTCTCTCCGTCTTCTATCCCTTCCCAACGCTCTCTCTCCGTCTTCTATCCCTTCCCAACGCTCTCTCTCCGTCTTCTATCCCTTCCCAACGCTCTCTCTCTGTCTTCTATCCCTTCCCAACGCTCTCTCTCTGTCTTCTATCCCTTCCCAACGCTCTCTCTCCGTCTTCTGTCCCTCCCCAACGCTCTCTCTCCGTCTTCTATCCCTTCCCAACGCTCTCTCTCCGTCTTCTATCCCTTCTCAACTCTCTCTCCGTCTTCTATCCCTCCCCAACGCTCTCTCTCCGTCTTCTATCCCTTCCCAACGCTCTCTCTCCGTCTTCTATCCCTTCTCAACTCTCTCTCCGTCTTCTATCCCTTCCCAACGCTCTCTCTCCGTCTTCTATCCCTTCCCAACGCTCTCTCTCCGTCTTCTATCCCTCCCCGACGCGCTCTCTCTCCGTCTTCTATCCCTCCCCAACGCGCTCTCTCCGTCTTCTATCCCTCCCCAACGTGCTCTCTCTCCGACTTCTATCCCTCCCCAACGCTCTCTCTCCGTCTTCTCTTTCTTCGTCTTCTATCCCTCCCCAACGCTCTCTCTCCGTCTTCTATCCCTTCCCAACGCTCTCTCTCCGTCTTCTATCCCTTCCCAACGCTCTCTCTCTCTGTCTTCTATCCCTTCCCAACGCTCTCTCTCTCCGTCTTCTATCCCTCCCCAACTCTCTCTCTCCGTCTTCTATCCCTCCCCAACGCTCTCTCTCCGTCTTCTCTTTCTTCGTCTTCTATCCCTCCCCAACGCTCTCTCTCCGTCTTCTATCCCTCCCCAACGCTCTCTCTCTCTGTCTTCTCTCTCTCCGTCTTCTATCCCTTCCCAACGTTCTCTCTCCGTCTTCTATCCCTTCCCAACGCTCTCTCTCTCTG
The DNA here is from genome assembly GCF_029448725.1 of Salvelinus fontinalis. Lineage (NCBI taxonomy): Eukaryota > Metazoa > Chordata > Actinopteri > Salmoniformes > Salmonidae > Salvelinus > Salvelinus fontinalis. Next base: position 52,778,430 of record NC_074675.1, read on the forward strand.
TCTTCTATCCCTTCCCAACGCTCTCTCTCCGTCTTCTATCCCTTCCCAACGCTCTCTCTCCGTCTTCTATCCCTTCCCAACGCTCTCTCTCCGTCTTCTATCCCTTCCCAACGCTCTCTCTCCGTCTTCTATCCCTTCCCAACGCTCTCTCTCCGTCTTCTATCCCTTCTCAACGTTCTCTCTCCGTCTTCTATCCCTCCCCAACGTGCTCTCTCTCCGACTTCTATCCCTCCCCAACGCTCTCTCTCCGTCTTCTCTTTCTTCGTCTTCTATCCCTCCCCAACGCTCTCTCTCCGTCTTCTATCCCTTCCCAACGCTCTCTCTCCGTCTTCTATCCCTTCCCAACGCTCTCTCTCTCTGTCTTCTATCCCTTCCCAACGCTCTCTCTCTCCGTCTTCTATCCCTCCCCAACTCTCTCTCTCCGTCTTCTATCCCTCCCCAACGCTCTCTCTCCGTCTTCTCTTTCTTCGTCTTCTATCCCTCCCCAACGCTCTCTCTCTGTCTTCTATCCCTCCCCAACGCTCTCTCTCTCTGTCTTCTCTCTCTCCGTCTTCTATCCCTTCCCAACGTTCTCTCTCCGTCTTCTATCCCTTCCCAACGCTCTCTCTCTCTGTCTTCTATCCCTTCCCAACGCTCTCTCTCCGTCTTCTATCCCTTCCCAACGCTCTCTCTCCGTCTTCTATCCCTTCCCAACGCTCTCTCTCCGTCTTCTATCCCTTCCCAACGCTCTCTCTCCGTCTTCTATCCCTTCCCAACGCTCTCTCTCCGTCTTCTATCCCTTCCCAACGCTCTCTCTCCGTCTTCTATCCCTTCCCAACGCTCTCTCTCCGTCTTCTATCCCTTCCCAACGCTCTCTCTCTGTCTTCTATCCCTTCCCAACGCTCTCTCTCTGTCTTCTATCCCTTCCCAACGCTCTCTCTCCGTCTTCTGTCCCTCCCCAACGCTCTCTCTCCGTCTTCTATCCCTTCCCAACGCTCTCTCTCCGTCTTCTATCCCTTCTCAACTCTCTCTCCGTCTTCTATCCCTCCCCAACGCTCTCTCTCCGTCTTCTATCCCTTCCCAACGCTCTCTCTCCGTCTTCTATCCCTTCTCAACTCTCTCTCCGTCTTCTATCCCTTCCCAACGCTCTCTCTCCGTCTTCTATCCCTTCCCAACGCTCTCTCTCCGTCTTCTATCCCTCCCCAACGCGCTCTCTCTCCGTCTTCTATCCCTCCCCAACGCGCTCTCTCTCCGTCTTCTATCCCTCCCCAACGCGCTCTCTCTCCGTCTTCTATCCCTCCCCAACGCGCTCTCTCTCCGTCTTCTATCCCTCCCCAACGCGCTCTCTCTCCGTCTTCTATCCCTCCCCAACGCGCTCTCTCTCCGTCTTCTATCCCTCCCCAACGCGCTCTCTCTCCGTCTTCTATCCCTCCCCAACGCGCTCTCTCTCTGTCTTCTATCCCTCCCCAACGCGCTCTCTCTCCGTCTTCTATCCCTCCCCAACGCGCTCTCTCTCCGTCTTCTATCCCTCCCCAACGCGCTCTCTCTCCGTCTTCTATCCCTCCCCAACGCGCTCTCTCTCCGTCTTCTATCCCTCCCCAACGCGCTCTCTCTCCGTCTTCTATCCCTCCCCAACGCGCTCTCTCTCCGTCTTCTATCCCTCCCCAACGCGCTCTCTCTCCGTCTTCTATCCCTCCCCAACGCGCTCTCTCTCCGTCTTCTATCCCTCCCCAACGCGCTCTCTCTCCGTCTTCTATCCCTCCCCAACGCGCTCTCTCTCTGTCTTCTATCCCTCCCCAACGCGCTCTCTCTCCGTCTTCTATCTCTCCCCAACGCTCTCTCTCTCCGTCTTCTATCCCTCCCCAACGCGCTCTCTCTCCGTCTTCTATCCCTCCCCAACGCTCTCTCTCCGTCTTCTATCCCTACCCAACGCGCTCTCTCTCCGTCTTCTATCCCTACCCAACAGTGATGTCAGGAAACTCTGCAGACTCCTTCTCAGACAACTCGGACGTGGAGGCAGAGAAGGTTAAAGAGAAGGTTAAAGAAAAGGTTAAGGAGAAGGTGGAGGAGAAGGTTAAGGAGAAGGTGGAGGAGGTGAAGAAGCAACCAGGTCAACCCCCCAGCAAGAATAAAGCCCCCGCTCCGTCCTCGGTCAACCCCTCGCTCCCTGCTGCCCACAAGAGGAGGATCATTCAGCCCAAGTCAGGTATGTACAGTTGTATTTGTTCTACCAAATGTATTACCTACTCATACCTATCTAGGTGAATGTGTTTTGAACAATAGCCGCTTTAATATATTGCGCCACATCCAATGCAAGCCAGCGTCAGACATGTTGGAAAATTGAGGGACTCAACAAGCCAATCGATAACGTCGTCACAGTTATCGAGTCCTTTTCAGATCTACTCGTGTGTGCCGGACACATGCCCCCTCGGCCACTGGGGTTCGAGCCCTGGGTCAGGTGACTCTGTCTCTATATCCCAACCTGTACTTGTATAAACAAAACTACACAAATATATGTAAAGAGATCAAAACGATGTTTCATGAATATATATATATACAGTATACACAAGTGTTTAGTGTTTAATATATATATATATACAGTATACACAAGTGTTTAGTGTTTAATATATAGATATACAGTATACACAAGTGTTTAGTGTTTAATATATATATATATACAGTATACACAAGTGTTTAGTGTTTAATATATATATATACAGTATACACAAGTGTTTAGTGTTTAATATATATATATATATATACAGTATACACAAGTGTTTAGTGTTTAATATATATATACAGTATACACAAGTGTTTAGTGTTTAATATATATATATACAGTATACACAAGTGTTTAGTGTTTAATATATATATATATATACAGTATACACAAGTGTTTAGTGTTTAATATATATATATATATACAGTATACACAAGTGTTTAGTGTTTAATATATATATATACAGTATACACAAGTGTTTAGTGTTTAATATATATATATATACAGTATACACAAGTGTTTAGTGTTTAATATATATATATACAGTATACACAAGTGTTTAGTGTTTAATATATATATACAGTATACACAAGTGTTTAGTGTTTAATATATATATATATATATACAGTATACACAAGTGTTTAGTGTTTAATATATATATATATACAGTATACACAAGTGTTTAGTGTTTAATATATATATATATATATATACAGTATACACAAGTGTTTAGTGTTTAATATATATATATATATATACAGTATACACAAGTGTTTAGTGTTTAATATATATATATATATATACAGTATACACAAGTGTTTAGTGTTTAATATATATATATACAGTATACACAAGTGTTTAGTGTTTAATATATATATATACAGTATACACAAGTGTTTAGTGTTTAATATATATATATACAGTATACACAAGTGTTTAGTGTTTAATATACATATATACAGTATACACAAGTGTTTAGTGTTTAATATATATATATACAGTATACACAAGTGTTTAGTGTTTAATATATATATATACAGTATACACAAGTGTTTAGTGTTTAATATATATATATACAGTATACACAAGTGTTTAGTGTTTAATATATATATATACAGTATACACAAGTGTTTAGTGTTTAATATATATATATACAGTATACACAAGTGTTTAGTGTTTAATATATATATACAGTATACACAAGTGTTTAGTGTTTAATATATATATATACAGTATACACAAGTGTTTAGTGTTTAATATATATATATACAGTATACACAAGTGTTTAGGGGTTAGGTACTCGGTGGGTATGGATTTGGAATTAGGAAATTGATGTTCGTGACTCTGTCCTGTGTTCCCAGGGAAGCGTGGGGTGCTGAAACGACCCTGGTCGGAGGCGGAGCGCATCGCCGTGGAGACGCACCTGAAGAGGAACATCATGGAGCAGCGCGTGCCAGCCAAGGCGGACTGCGAGCGCTGTCTGCAGCTCTGTCCCCTGCTGGTCAGCAACCAGCGTGACTGGAGAGCCATCAAGTTCTACTGCCACAACCGTATCCAGCTACTGAAGAAGCAGGGCAGGAGGGAGAGGGCAGGGCACTCTGTTAGATAGAGATGGGAGACAGCGAGACATCTGACTCCTACCATCTGGAGTGACCCTATTCTAGTCCTGGAGAAGTGCAGTGTGCTTGTTTTTCGACCGAATTTACCTGACCTCTGACCTGACCTAAGAGGTCGTTCCTGGGACTTAGGTGTACAGTATCAGTCCTAGCCCTGTAGCCCAGTAATGCAGTGTTGTCTTCATCAAGAGTCAAGGAGAGAATTAACTGGGATTAGTTGAAATGTCTCCTCTGACCAGGGGACATATCCATATAGTGTCTCAAAAGGGGTCTAGGAATCCTGTTAAAACCATTTTTTTAAGACTAAAAAAACTCCCAGCCCACAGTAGGTTTTAGGATGTTAAGACACTGACCAGACAAACTCTGAGCCAGGAGTAACATCAACTCCTGAAAAGGTTATCTCAGCTGGTCATCACGACAGTTTGAGGTACCGATGGTGATGACACTCGTCGTTGTAAATTATGGGAAATAACCAATCACGAAGAGGCATGGCCAGCTGTGAACTGTATAGCACGTTTCAGACACCCAGATGAATGTGACTGGACATTAAATGTAAAGCACTTGATAGAATTCATCTGACACGATCACTTTGTCTACTCCTAATTATTGCCTAATATGTTGGCATGCATAACCTTCTTTTTTTAACCAATTGTGATGTTTGTTAAAAGCGTACGTTTTATAATATTGTCGCTAACACTCTGAACTCCTGGATAACGACTCTAAATGTATTTTGTACAGTACTGTAGGCATCAAGTCTCTTACTGATAATGTTGCATAAAAAGTTGTATCATTTTCATCACCCAATCAAAGTTAACATAGGCCCTAAATACCGTCAGTGGCCCAATATTAGTTAGGCATATTATTTAACAATGTTGCAGGCCTTTTTTTAAATGACCAAAACACCTGCTGGTAACTCTTAACTGGTGAGGTCAGCTCATGAAGTCTCCTAAATATATCTGTCAACTAAGTTAGAACCCCAATGACTTAATAGGTTTAACGTCTAGCTTTTATTTTGACCCGTAAGGGTAGGAGTAAAATGTCTCTATTCTCAGCACTTACGACACATTTTTAACTCTGAGACGCTCTGTGGATACGGACCCTGGATACGGACCCTGGATACGGAACGATGGTCCTAGAAGTTACTGGAGAATCCCGAGTTTAAAACCCTTTATTTCAATCTGTTAGGAAATGACTGAGAAAGTGAAGGAGTTCAGAGGAGTGGAGCCACCTCCACTGAAAGCTGGAGACTAAATGTGAGTATTAGGTTGTCTTTACAAAGATAGAGGAAGAAACATATGGTTTGAACCAATAAGATCCCCCCTAGAATGAGCATACATGTCATACAGGATGCTGTTTGATATGGATAACTGACTGGTGTGAACTCTAACCATTACTATCACGGCCAGCTGTGCTTTTAACGGTATCGATCAAAGTATTGGACCATGATGCACCAGTGAACTCGTTCACACACAACTCTGTACCACGGTTTCAGTTAAACTGATATGAAACAAGGCACACATACTTTACATTGTTTATCATGTCTGTTTTTTAAATATTTTGTAGTCATTTTACTCGACACTATAATACGGTCTTGTTAGTAACAAATGTAAATACGTGCTAATCAAGAATGAAATTTGACGTAGTAGTGGTTATAAAGTTGGTCGTATTGTGCTAAGGTGTACATATTGTAAATACCACATTTTGAAGTGTTTTCTGAACCACAAATTGTAACGTGATATTTTGCACTATGGTAACAGAAAAGGTTATCTACAGTACTGCAAAACAAAATAAAAAAAATCTGAATAGTCAAATGATAAAGAACATGTCAGAACAATATTCCAAATGTGTTTTCTTGAAACAAATGTAGCTACAGTATATCTAATAACGTTATTAGAATACCTAAAGTCACCTATAGTCATATTAAGAATATCTTAAGTCACTATTACAGATAGAGGGGATACAGTATAGTGTCACTATTACAGATAGAGGGGATACAGTATACAGTCACTATTACAGATAGAGGGGATACAGTATAGTGTCACTATTACAGATAGATGGGATACAGTATACAGTCACTAGTACATCCGCATCCGCTACAAGACCATGGTGCTTGCCTACGGAGCTGTGAGGGGAACGGCACCTCAGTACCTTCAGGCTCTGATCAGGCCCTACACCCAAACAAGGGCACTGCGTTCATCCACCTCTGGCCTGCTCGCCTCCCTACCACTGAGGAAGTACAGTTCCCGCTCAGCCCAGTCAAAACTGTTCGCTGCTCTGGCACCCCAATGGTGGAACAAACTCCCTCACGACGCCAGGACAGCGGAGTCAATCACCACCTTCCGGAGACACCTGAAACCCCACCTCTTCAAGGAATACCTAGGATAGGATAAAGCAATCCTTCTGCCCCCCCCCCCCCCCCCCCCCCCCTTAAAAGATTTAGATGCACTATTGTAAAGTGGCTGTTCCACTGGATGTCATAAGGTGAATGCACCAATTTGTAAGTCGCTCTGGATAAGAGCGTCTGCTAAATGACTTAAATGTAATGTAATGTAAAGTACAGATAGATGGGATACAGTATACAGTCACTAGTACAGATAGATGGGATACAGTATACAGTCACTACTACAGATAGAGGGGATACAGTATACAGTCACTACTACAGATAGAGGGGATACAGTATACAGTCACTACTACAGATAGAGGGGATACAGTATACAGTCACTACTACAGATAGAGGGGATACAGTATACAGTCACTGCTATGGATAGTGGGGATACAGTATACAGTCACTACTACAGATAGATGGGATACAGTATACAGTCACTACTACAGATAGAGGGGATACAGTATACAGTCACTATTACAGATAGAAGATACAGTATACAGTCACTACTACAGATAGATGGGATACAGTATACAGTCACTACTACAGATAGAGGGGATACAGTATACAGTCATTACTACAGATAGAGGGGATACAATTTACAGTCAATATTACAGATAGATGGGATACAGTATATAGTCACTATTACAGATAGAGGGGATACAGTATACAGTCACTACTACAGATAGAGGATACAGTATACAGTCACTACTACAGATACAGCAGGAAAATGCCCTCTGGCTAGAAACTCGTTGCAGGTTTTGAAAAGCACTTTTTAAAAACTTAATCCTCTACTTTTTCAGGTAGGACTTTTGTTAGGAGCTTTTTCTTAACGTTTTAACCGTAGAACGTAGAATCACGCTGTTTTCACATAGTTAGTGGTATGGAATTTCCCTTTAAAGATAGACATGCCCATTGATATTTAATGAATTGAGCCTGATAATCTTGTTACATATCACAACCCAAAACAGAATGGTTATATAACTCTACTGCTGAAAGTAGGTCATATTTTGAAGCTATACATTATTATCTCGTGAACAGTAGGTCCCTGCATCCATAGCTCCAACTATGAATTACAAAAATGACATTTTTCACTACCCACATCCCTTGTGGGCAAGCTGAAAACAAACCCCACGGCCTGTGTTCATTTAAGTGTTTCAGAGTAGGAGTACATATCTAGGATCAGGTCCCCCCCCCCCCCCGTCCATGTAATCTTATGCATTATCATCTGAAAGGCAAAACTAATCCCAAATTAGCACTCATACTCTGATACACACAATTTTGATCTTTTGCCACTAACTGGTGTTTTGACCAATCAGATCAGATCTTTTGCCACTAACTGGTCTTTTGACCAATCAGATCAGATCATTTGCCAATAATGGGTCAAAAGATCAGTATTGGGCTGCCTGTGTAAAAGCAGCCATTATGAATACAGGCACTGATTGTTGAGTCTGGAGCGGTGATGGGTAATTTTGATGGGGTGGTGGCCACAAAAAACCTGAAGTCATCATGATTGGCTGTCGGGTCTGCGTACCCACATCCATACCGATCCATACCGACACTAGTTTAGACAGAGCCGGCTTTAGCCTTTTGGAGGTCCTAATTGAAATGTTAAGTTTGAGTTAATTTCCTGCAATTCTGCACATTGCCATGGAGTGGAGAGAAATGTTTGCAGTTTTTATAGGATATCTGAGTGAGAGTGACTTGGTCAATGGGAGCCCCCCGGTCGCTAATTCGACCATGATTACTAGTAAGTTTAGACAGCTGTCTAGACTAACTTAACAATAATAAAACATGTTAGCTGACATGGGCTAATTGAGTGACTGTCAGTGACTGACATCACAAGAGAAAAACAGCTGATTCACATCCAAGTTTTGATATTGCACCTGGTATATTCTACTATTCTAACTCTCAACAGTAAGTTGAGACCCCAACTGAAATGGCACCTGGTATATTCTACTATTCTAACTCTCAACAGTAAGTTGAGACCCCAACTGAAATGGCACCTGGTATATTCTACTATTCTAACTCTCAACAGTAAGTTGAGACCCCAACTGAAATGGCACCTGGTATATTCTACTATTCTAACTCTCAACAGTAAGTTGAGACCCCAACTGAAATTGCACCTGGTATATTCTACTATTCTAACTCTCAACAGTAAGTTGAGACCCCAACTGAAATTGATCCGTGGGCCTAAAAAAGGGGACGCCAGTTGCCCATCCCTGGTCTGGAGGGTTAGCAGCATCCCACAGAGCCACACACACTGTAGTTACTGACTTTGACCACTTGAGGGAGACCAGATACTGAGTCATGTCTAAAAACTCCAGTAATAAGCCCCGCACCCAAAATACAGCACATAGCATAAGCCTACAACAACACACATCTGAGACACCAGGTGGGGGACAGGTGGACAGGTAGTGGAGGGGGGACAGGGGGGGGGGGGGCAAGTAAGAGTCTTGGTGGTCGAAGGGAGGGGGACAGGTAAGAGTCTTTGTGGTGGAAGGGAAAGGGGACAGGTAAGAGTCTTTGTGGTGGAAGGGGGGGACAGGTGGTGGAGGGGGGATAGGTGGATAGGTGGTGGAGGGGGGACAGTTGGTGGTGGGTGGACAGGTATGGAGGGTGGACAGGTGGTGGAGGGGGGACAGGTAAGAGTCTTGGTAGTGGAAGGGAAGGGGACAGGTAAGAGTCTTGGTGGTGGAGGGGGAGGGACAGGTAAGAGTCTTGGTGGTAGAAGGGGGGGACAGGTAAGAGTCTTGGTGGTGGAGGGGGAGGGACAGGTGAGAGTCTTGGTGGTGGAGGGGGAGGGACAGGTAAGAGTCTTGGTGTCTGTAGTTGTGTGTATGTAGGCCTATATGTGTATTCAAATGTATCAAAATACACTAAGTCCTCTCTTTATGCTGTTCAGATCTGATCAGAGTTACAGACCAACAACTACAGTGCAAAACATCACCATCAGAGTTTATATTGTGACAGTATATATGAGACAGAGTTGTTTTGTTAAAGAAGAATTTCAATCAAAATCCCAAAATATTGTCTGGAACATTGCTCCTCCCCTGTGGGACTATTGACTCCTCCCCTGAGGGAGTAGTGACTCCTCCCCTGAGGGACTAGTGACTCCTCCCCTGAGGGACTAGTGACTCCTCCCCTGAGGGACTAGTGACTCCTCCCCTGAGGGACTATTGACTCCTCCCCCGAGGTAATATTAATTTATTATTAAGTGTATTTCACAAACAATGCTTCAACCCACACAACAGAAAAATAACATACTGTAACTCATACTGTAAGTTTGGCACAGGGTTACTTACCTCCCCTCCCAACCTGGTCTTAGAGCTTGTCATATTATTCTGTATGTAAATCGGGGACACTCCGTGTAGTATGATATGTTACGTTTTGTACATAAGACATGGTTACTTAGGTCAAAAACTAAAGGAGGGTAGTCGGTAGGGGTTGACGGGTAGGTGTATAACGTCTAGCAACATTTTTCTAATTTTAAACTTTTCAACAACTTCCTACTTTTTTGTTATTTTGCAGCTACTTAGCATGTTAGCTAATCCTTCCCCTATTCATAACCTTAACTCTTTTAGCTAAACCTTCACCTAACCTTAACCCCTCACCCCTAGCCTAGCTAACGCTAGCGAGCTAGCTAACATTAGCCACCGAGCCATCTAGCTAGAAATCGTAACATATTGTACATTTGCAAATCGTAACTTATAATACTAATTGTAATTCATAACGTATCATACAAAATGGGTGATGGATGTCAACAAATTAATACATACAGTATCATACAAAACGTAACAGAACATACTAAATGGATTATTCTGGATTTACATCCAGTATAATATGAAAAGCTCTGAGAACGGGTTGCCCCTCCTCTCTGCCCAACCAGGGAGATTGATACCTGAGTCGTTGTTTTGTTCCCTTCAAATTAACCAACCCAATTTGTTAAAAAGGGGTATACAATGTTTGATTTGGAAAATGAATGTCCTTTAGAATGGCAAAAACATCAGAACAAACAAAGACTTCTGAAGGGTTGTAATGGTCAAAGTGAAAGTCTTCAATGAACCTCAGTGGTGTTGTAGAGGGAGTGGTTACTATGCTGTAACATCAGCCGAGTCCACAGATTCTACTAAAAATCTACAGATTTTGACCAAGAATATGTTTGACACATGGCAGAAATATCCACTGCAGGACTGATTTCTGTTGCTCCACCATCCCAGCCATGGTTCGCCTGCTTAACAGTTGATGCTCCACCATCCCAGCCATGGATCGCCTGCTTAACAGTTGATGCTCCACCACCCCAGCCATGGTTCGCCTGCTTAACAGTTGATGCTCCACCATCCCAGACATGGTTCGCCTGCTTAACAGTTGATGCTCCACCATCCCAGACATGGTTCGCCTGCTTAACAGTTGATGCTCCACCATCCCAGACATGGTTCGCCTGCTTAACAGTTGATGCTCCACCATCCCAGACATGGTTCGCCTGCTTAACAGTTGATGCTTCGCCATCCCAGCCATGGTTCGCCTGCTTAACAGTTGATGCTCCACCACCCCAGCCATGGTTCGCCTGCTTAACAGTTGATGCTTCGCCATCCCAGCCATGGTTCGCCTGCTTAACAGTTGATGCTCCGCCATCCCAGCCATGGTTCGCCTGCTTAACAGTTAATGCTCCACCATCCCAGTCATGGAAAATAAATAAACATTAATATGGTGTTTGTTCTTCACTGGTTGACCTTTTCTTGTGGCAAAATTTAATGTGATTGCACACTGTGGTATTTCACCCAATAGATATGGGAGTTTATCAAAATTAGCTTGCTCAGGGGACTCTTCTTCTGGTTCATCTCTCTGTAGGTGATGGCTTTGTTATGGAAGTTTTGGCAATCTCTTCCTTTTAGGTATTTGTAGAATTTAACGCCTCTTTTCTGGATTTTGATCATTAGTGGGTATTGGCCTAATTCTGCTCTGCATGCATTATTTTGTGTTTTGCGTTTTACACAGGAGATATTTTTGCAGATTTCGAGCATGTAGAGTCTCAATTTGGTGTTTGTCCCATTTTGTGAATTCTTGGTTGGTGAACGGACCACAGACCTCACAACCATAAAGGGCAATGGGTTCTATAACTTATTATTCAAGTATTTTTAGCCAGATCTTATTACACTTGTTGTTTGGGTACACAGATTTTATAATGTCATATGTTTTTTCCCCAAAACCACTTTTCATCGATTTGTCTAGCAGACACTCATGCCAAAGAAAGTCAAAAGCATTTTTTAAAATCAACAAATCATGAGAAGTTCTTTGCCCTTGTTTTGGATTGTTTGTCAATTAGGTTTTGCAGGGTGAATACGTGGTCTGATGTACGGAGATTTGGTAAAAAGCCAATTCGACGTTAGCTCAATACATTGTTTTCACTGAGGAAATGTACAAGTCTACTTTTCCCAAGGTTTCTGTTGACGTATATTCCATGGTAGTTATCGGGGTCAAATTTGTCTCCACTTTTGTGGATTAGGGTGATCAGTGCTTGGTCTCTCTCTCTCTCTCCATCTGCCCTTCATAGACAGTCACAAAATAAACCTCATCACCACTTTGTTTCCTCATAGTTTCATCTAAAAGCCAGTGGAAATAAGGTCTAGATGTTTTTGTTTTTTTACAGTGGAGATTATATTAATGAAATGCCTGGCTGGGCTGATGGGAGAGTGGAGATTATATTAATGAATGGCTGGGCTGATGGGACAGTGGAGATTATATTAATGAATGGCAGGGCTGATGGGACAGTGGAGATTATATTAATGAATGGCTGGGCTGATGGGACAGTGGAGATTATATTAATGAATGGCTGGGCTGATGGGACAGTGGAGATTATATTAATGCCTGGCTGGGCTGATGGGAGAGTGGAGATTATATTAATGAATAGCTGGGCTGATGGGACAGTGGAGATTATATTAATGAATGGCTGGGCTGATGGGACAGTGGAGATTATATTAATGCCTGGCTGGGCTGATGTGACAGTGGAGATTATATTTTTGAATGTCTGGGCTGATGGGACAGTGGAGATTATATTTATGAGTGGCTGGGCTGATGTGACAGTGGAGATTATATTAATGAATGGCTGGGCTGATGGGACAGGAGAGATTATATTTATGAATGGCTGGGCTGATGGGACAGTGGAGATTATATTAATGAATGGCTGGGCTGATGGGACAGTAGAGATTATATTAATGCCTGGCTGGGTTGATGGGACAGTGGAGATTATATTAATGAATGGCTGGGCTGATGGGACAGTAGAGATTATAATAATGAATGGCTGGGCTGATGGGACAGTGGAGATTATATGAATGAATGGCTGGGTTGATGGGACAGTGGAGATTATATGAATGAATGGCTGGGCTGATGGGACAGTGGAGATTATATTAATGCCTGTATGGGCTGATGGGACAGTAGAGATTATATTAATGAATGGCTGGGCTGATAGGACAGTGGATATTATATTAATGCCTGGCTGGGCTGATGGGACAGTGGAGATTATATTAATGCCTGGCTGGGCTGATGGGACAGTGGAGATTATATTAATGGCTGGCTGGGCTGATGTGACAGTGGAGATTCTATTTATGAATGGCTGGGTTGATGGGACAGTGGAGATTATATTAATGCCTGGCTGGGCTGATGTGACAGTGGAGATTATATTAATGAATGGCTGGGCTGATGGGACAGGAGAGATTATATTTATGAATGGCTGGGCTGATGGGACAGTGGAGATTATATGAGTTAATGGCTGGGCTGATGGGACAGTGGAGATTATATTAATGCCTGGCTGGGCTGATGGGACAGTGGAGATTATATTTATGAATGGCTGGCCTGATGGGACAGTGGAGATTATATTAATGACTGGCTGGGCTGATGTGACAGTGGGGATTATATTAATGAATTGCTGGGCTGATGGGACAGTGGAGATTATATTAATGCCTGGCTGGGCTGATGTGACCTTGGAGATTATATGTATTAATGTCTGGGCTGATGGGACAGTGGAGATTATATTTATGAGTGGCTGGGCTGGTGTGACAGTGGAGATTATATTAATGAATGGCTGGGCTGATGGGACAGGAGAGATTATATTTATGAATGTCTGGGCTGATGGGACAGTGGAGATTATATTAATACCTGGCTGGGCTGATGTGACAGTGGATATTATATTAATGAATGGCTGGGCTGATGGGACAGTAGAGATTATATTTATGAATGGCTGGGCTGATGGGACAGTGGAGATTATATTTATGAATGGCTGGGATGATGAGACAGTTGAGATTATATGAATGAATGGCTGGGCTGATGGGACAGTGGAGATTATATTTATGAATGGCTGGGCTGATGTGACAGTGGAGATTATATTTATGAATGGCTGGGCTGATGAGACAGTGGAGATTATATTAATGCCTGGCTGGGCTGATGTGACAGTGGAGATTATATTAATGAATGGCTGGCCTTATGGTACAGTAGAGATTATATTAATGCCTGGCTGGGCTGATGGGACAGTGGAGATTATATTAATGAATGGCTGGGCTGATGGGACAGTGGAGATTATAATAATGAATGGCTGGGCTGATGTGACAGTAGAGATTATATTTATGAATGGCTGGGCTGATGGGACAGTAGAGATTATATTAATGCCTGGCTGGGCTGATGTGACAGTGGAGATTATATTAATGAATGGCTGGGCTGATGGGACAGCAGAGATTATATTAATGCCTGGCTGGGTTGATGGGACAGTGGAGATTATATTAATGAATGGTTGGGATGATGGGACAGTGGAGATTAAATTAATGAATGGCTGGGCTGATGGGACATTGGAGATTATATTAATGAATGGCTGGGCTGATGGGACAGTAGAGATTATATTAATGCCTGGCTGGGCTGATGGGACAGTGGAGATTATATTAATGAATGACTGGGCTGATGGGACAGTGGAGATTATATGAATGAATGGCTGGGCTGATGGGACAATGGAGATTATATTAATAAATGGCTGGGCTGATGGGACAGTGGAGATTATATGAATGCATGGCTGGGCTGATGGGACAATGGAGATTATATTAATGCCTGGCTGGGCTGATGTGACAGTGGAGATTATATTTTTGAATGTCTGGGCTGATGGGACAGTGGAGATTATATTTATGAGTGGCTGGGCTGATGTGACAGTGGAGATTATATTAATGAATGGCTGGGCTGATGGGACAGGAGAGATTATATTTATGAATGGCTGGGCTGATGGGACAGTGGAGATTATATTAATGAATGGCTGGGCTGATGGGACAGTAGAGATTATATTAATGCCTGGCTGGGTTGATGGGACAGTGGAGATTATATTAATGAATGGCTGGGCTGATGGGACAGTAGAGATTATAATAATGAATGGCTGGGCTGATGGGACAGTGGAGATTATATGAATGAATGGCTGGGTTGATGGGACAGTGGAGATTATATGAATGAATGGCTGGGCTGATGGGACAGTGGAGATTATATTAATGCCTGTATGGGCTGATGGGACAGTAGAGATTATATTAATGAATGGCTGGGCTGATAGGACAGTGGATATTATATTAATGCCTGGCTGGGCTGATGGGACAGTGGAGATTATATTAATGCCTGGCTGGGCTGATGGGACAGTGGAGATTATATTAATGGCTGGCTGGGCTGATGTGACAGTGGAGATTCTATTTATGAATGGCTGGGTTGATGGGACAGTGGAGATTATATTAATGCCTGGCTGGGCTGATGTGACAGTGGAGATTATATTAATGAATGGCTGGGCTGATGGGACAGGAGAGATTATATTTATGAATGGCTGGGCTGATGGGACAGTGGAGATTATATGAGTTAATGGCTGGGCTGATGGGACAGTGGAGATTATATTAATGCCTGGCTGGGCTGATGGGACAGTGGAGATTATATTTATGAATGGCTGGCCTGATGGGACAGTGGAGATTATATTAATGACTGGCTGGGCTGATGTGACAGTGGGGATTATATTAATGAATTGCTGGGCTGATGGGACAGTGGAGATTATATTAATGCCTGGCTGGGCTGATGTGACCTTGGAGATTATATGTATTAATGTCTGGGCTGATGGGACAGTGGAGATTATATTTATGAGTGGCTGGGCTGGTGTGACAGTGGAGATTATATTAATGAATGGCTGGGCTGATGGGACAGGAGAGATTATATTTATGAATGTCTGGGCTGATGGGACAGTGGAGATTATATTAATACCTGGCTGGGCTGATGTGACAGTGGATATTATATTAATGAATGGCTGGGCTGATGGGACAGTAGAGATTATATTTATGAATGGCTGGGCTGATGGGACAGTGGAGATTATATTTATGAATGGCTGGGATGATGAGACAGTTGAGATTATATGAATGAATGGCTGGGCTGATGGGACAGTGGAGATTATATTTATGAATGGCTGGGCTGATGTGACAGTGGAGATTATATTTATGAATGGCTGGGCTGATGAGACAGTGGAGATTATATTAATGCCTGGCTGGGCTGATGTGACAGTGGAGATTATATTAATGAATGGCTGGCCTTATGGTACAGTAGAGATTATATTAATGCCTGGCTGGGCTGATGGGACAGTGGAGATTATATTAATGAATGGCTGGGCTGATGGGACAGTGGAGATTATAATAATGAATGGCTGGGCTGATGTGACAGTAGAGATTATATTTATGAATGGCTGGGCTGATGGGACAGTAGAGATTATATTAATGCCTGGCTGGGCTGATGTGACAGTGGAGATTATATTAATGAATGGCTGGGCTGATGGGACAGCAGAGATTATATTAATGCCTGGCTGGGTTGATGGGACAGTGGAGATTATATTAATGAATGGTTGGGATGATGGGACAGTGGAGATTAAATTAATGAATGGCTGGGCTGATGGGACATTGGAGATTATATTAATGAATGGCTGGGCTGATGGGACAGTAGAGATTATATTAATGCCTGGCTGGGCTGATGGGACAGTGGAGATTATATTAATGAATGACTGGGCTGATGGGACAGTGGAGATTATATGAATGAATGGCTGGGCTGATGGGACAATGGAGATTATATTAATAAATGGCTGGGCTGATGGGACAGTGGAGATTATATGAATGAATGGCTGGGCTGATGGGACAATGGAGATTATATTAATGCCTGGCTGGGCTGATGTGACAGTGGAGATTATATTTATGAATGGCTGGGTTGATGGGACAGTGGAGATTATATTAATGCCTGGCTGGGCTGATGGGACAGTGGAGATTATATTAATGAATGGCTGGGCTGATGGGACAGTAGAGATTATATTAATGAATGGCTGGGCTGATGGGACAGTGGAGATTATATGAATGAATGGCTGGGCTGATGGGACAGTGGAGATTATATGAATGAATTGCTGGGCTGATGGGACAGTGGAGATTATATTAATGCCTGTATGGGCTGATGGGACAGTAGAGATTATATTAATGAATGGCTGGGCTGATAGGACAGTGGATATTATATTAATGCCTGGCTGGGATGATGGGACAGTGGAGATTATATTAATGCCTGGCTGGGCTGATGGGACAGTGGAGATTATATTAATGGCTGGCTGGGCTGATGTGACAGTGGAGATTCTATTTATGAATGGCTGGGTTGATGGGACAGTGAAGATTATATTAATGCCTGGCTGGGCTGATGTGACAGTGGAGATTATATTAATGACTGGCTGGGCTGATGGGACAGTGGAGATTATATTAATGCCTGGCTGGGCTGATGTGACAGTGGAGATTATATTAATGAATGGCTGGGCTGATGGGACAGGAGAGATTATATTTATGAATGGCTGGGCTGATGGGACAGTGGAGATTATATGAGTTAATGGCTGGGCTGATGGGACAGTGGAGATTATATTCATGCCTGGCTGGGCTGATGTGACAGTGGATATTATATTTATGAATGGCTGGGCTGTTGGGACAGTGGAGATTATATTAATGCCTGGCTGGGCTGATGGGACAGTGGAGATTATATTAATGAATGGCTGGGCTGATGGGGCAGTAGAGATTATATTAATGCCTGGCTGGGCTGATGGGACAGTGGAAATTATATTAATGCCTGGCTGGGCTGACGGGACAGTGGAGATTATATTAATGCCTGGCTGGGCTGATGGGACAGTGGAGATTATATTAATGCCTGGCTGGGCTGATGGGACAGTGGAGATTAAAATAATGAATGGCTGGGCTGATGGGACAGTAGAGATTTTATTAATGCCTGGCTGAGCTGATGGGACAGTGGAGATTATATTAATGAATGGCTGGGCTGATGGGACAGTGGAGATTATATTAATATCTGGCTGAGCTGATGGGACAGTGGAGATTATATCAATGAATGGCTGGGCTGATGGGACAGTAGAGATTATATTAATGCCTGGCTGGGCTGATGGGACAGTGGAGATTATATTAATGAATGGCTGGGTTGATGGGACAGTGGAGATTATATGAATGAATGGCTGGGCTGATGGGACAGTGGAGATTATATGAATGAATGGCTGGGCTGATGGGACAGTGGATATTAAATGAATGAATGGCTGGGCTGTTGGGACAGTGGAGACTATTTTAATGCCTGGCTGGGCCGATGTGACAGTGGAGATTATATTAATGAATGGCTGGGCTGATGTGACAGTGGAGATTATATTAATGAATGGCTGGGCTGATGGGACAGTAGAGATTATATTAATACCTGAATGGGCTGATGTGACAGTGGATATTATATTAATGAATGGCTGGTCTGATGGGACAGTAGAGATTATATTAATGAATGGCTGGGCTGATGGGACAGTGGAGATTATATTAATGCCTGGCTGGGCTGATGTGACAGTGGAGATTATATTTTTGAATGTCTGGGCTGATGGGACAGTGGAGATTATATTTATGAGTGGCTGGGCTGATGTGACAGTGGAGATTATATTAATGAATGGCTGGGCTGATGGGACAGGAGAGATTATATTTATGAATGGCTGGGTTGATGGGACAGTGGAGATTATATTAATGAATGGCTGGGTTGATGAGACAGTAGAGATTATATTAATGCCTGGCTGGGCTGATGGGACAGTGGAGAGTATATGAGTTAATGGCTGGGTTGATGGGACAGTGGAGATTATATTAATGAATGGCTGGGCTGATGGGACAGTAGAGATTATAATAATGAATGGCTGGGCTGATGGGACAGTGGAGATTATATGAATGAATGGCTGGGCTGATGGGACAGTGGAGATGATATGAATGAATGGCTGGGTTGATGGGACAGTGGAGATTATATTAATGCCTGTATGGGCTGATGGGACAGTAGAGATTATATTAATGAATGGCTGGGCTGATAGGACAGTGGATATTATATTAATGCCTGGCTGGGCTGATGGGACAGTGGAGATTATATTAATGCCTGGCTGGGCTGATGGGACAGTGGAGATTATATTAATGCCTGGCTGGGCTGATGTGACAGTGGAGATTATATTAATGAATGGCTGGGCTGATGGGACAGGAGAGATTATATTTATGAATGGCTGGGCTGATGGGACAGTGGAGATTATATGAGTTAATGGCTGGGCTGATGGGACAGTGGAGATTATATTTATGAATGGCTGGCCTGATGGGACAGTGGAGATTATATTAATGACTGGCTGGGCTGATGTGACAGTGGGGATTATATTAATGAATTGCTGGGCTGATGGGACAGTGGAGATTATATTAATGCCTGGCTGGGCTGATGTGACCTTGGAGATTATATTTATGAATGGCTGGGATGATGAGACAGTTGAGATTATATGAATGCCTGGCTGGGCTGATGGGACAGTGGAGATTATATTTATGAATGGCTGGCCTGATGGGACAGTGGAGATTATATTAATGACTGGCTGGGCTGATGTGACAGTGGGGATTATATTAATGAATTGCTGGGCTGATGGGACAGTGGAGATTATATTAATGCCTGGCTGGGCTGATGTGACCTTGGAGATTATATTTATGAATGGCTGGGATGATGAGACAGTTGAGATTATATGAATGAATGGCTGGGCTGATGGGACAGTGGAGATTATATTTATGAATGGCTGGGCTGATGTGACAGTGGAGATTATATTAATGCCTGGCTGGGCTGATGGGACAGTGGAGATTATAATAATGAATGGCTGGCCTTATGGTACAGTAGAGATTATATTAATGCCTGGCTGGGCTGATGGGACAGTGGAGATTATATTAATGAATGGCTGGGCTGATGGGACAGTGGAGATTATAATAATGAATGGCTGGGCTGATGTGACAGTAGAGATTATATTTATGAATGGCTGGGCTGATGGGACAGTAGAGATTATATTAATGCCTGGCTGGGCTGATGTGACAGTGGAGATTATATTAATGAATGGCTGGGCTGATGGGACAGCAGAGATTATATTAATGCCTGGCTGGGTTGATGGGACAGTGGAGATTATATTAATGAATGGCTGGGATGATGGGACAGTGGAGATTATATTAATGAATGGCTGGGCTGATGGGACAGTGGAGATTATATTAATGAATGGCTGGGCTGATGGGACAGTAGAGATTATATTAATGCCTGGCTGGGCTGACGGGACAGTGGAGATTATATTAATGCCTGGCTGGGCTGATGGGACAGTGGAGATTATATTAATGCCTGGCTGAGCTGATGGGACAATGGAGATTATATTAATGAATGGCTGGGCTGATGGGACAGTAGAGATTATATTAATGCCTGGCTGGGCTGATGGGACAGTGGAGATTATAATAATGAATGGCTGGGCTGATGGGACAGTGGAGATTATATGAATGAATGGCTGGGCTGATGTGATAGTGGAGATTATATTAATGCCTAGCTGGGCTGATGTGACAGTGGAGATTATATTTATGAATGGCTGGCCTGATGGGACAGTGGAGATTATATTAATGCCTGGCTGGGCTGATGGGACAGTAGAGATTATATTAATGAATGGCTGGGCTGATAGGACAGTGGATATTATATTAATGCCTGGCTGGGCTGATGGGACAGTGGAGATTATATTAATGCCTGGCTGGGCTGATGGGACAGTGGAGATTATAATAATGAATGGCTGGCCTTATGGTACAGTAGAGATTATATTAATGCCTGGCTGGGCTGATGGGACAGTGGAGATTATATTAATGAATGGCTGGGCTGATGGGACAGTGGAGATTATAATAATGAATGGCTGGGCTGATGTGACAGTAGAGATTATTTTTATGAATGGCTGGGCTGATGGGACAGTAGAGATTATATTAATGCCTGGCTGGGCTGATGTGACAGTGGAGATTATATTAATGAATGGCTGGGCTGATGGGACAGCAGAGATTATATTAATGCCTGGCCGGGTTGATGGGACAGTGGAGATTATATTAATGAATGGCTGGGATGATGGGACAGTGGAGATTATATTAATGAATGGCTGGGCTGATGGGACAGTGGAGATTATATTAATGCCTGGCTGGGCTGATGTGACCTTGGAGATTATATTTATGAATGGCTGGGATGATGAGACAGTTGAGATTATATTAATGAATGGCTGGGCTGATGGGACAGTGGAGATTATATGAGTTAATGGCTGGGCTGATGGGACAGTGGAGATTATATTAATGCCTGGCTGGGCTGATGGGACAGTGGAGATTATATTTATGAATGGCTGGCCTGATGGGACAGTGGAGATTATATTAATGACTGGCTGGGCTGATGTGACAGTGGGGATTATATTAATGAATTGCTGGGCTGATGGGACAGTGGAGATTATATTAATGCCTGGCTGGGCTGATGTGACCTTGGAGATTATATTTATGAATGGCTGGGATGATGGGACAGTAGAGATTATATTAATACCTGAATGGGCTGATGTGACAGTGGATATTGTATTAATGAATGGCTGGTCTGATGGGACAGTAGAGATTATATTAATGAATGGCTGGGCTGATGGGACAGTGGAGATTATATTTTTGAATGTCTGGGCTGATGGGACAGTGGAGATTATATTTATGAGTGGCTGGGCTGATGTGACAGTGGAGATTATATTAATGAATGGCTGGGCTGATGGGACAGGAGAGATTATATTTATGAATGGCTGGGCTGATGGGACAGTGGAGATTATATTAATGAATGGCTGGGCTGATGGGACAGTAGAGATTATATTAATGCCTGGCTGGGCTGATGAGACAGTGGAGAGTATATGAGTTAATGGCTGGGTTGATGGGACATTGGAGATTATATTAATGCATGGCTGGGCTGATGGGACAGTGGAGATTATATTAATGAATGGCTGGGCTGATGGTACAGTAGAGATTATATTAATGAATGGCTGGGCTGATGGGACAGTGGAGATTATATGAATGAATGGCTGGGCTGATGGGACAGTGGAAATTAAATGAATGAATGGCTGGGCTGATGGGACAGTGGAGATTATATTAATGCCTGTATGGGCTGATGGGACAGTAGAGATTATATTAATGAATGGCTGGGCTGATAGGACAGTGGATATTATATTAATGCCTGGCTGGGCTGATGGGACAGTGGAGATTATATTAATGCCTGGCTGAGCTGATGGGACAGTGGAGATTATATCAATGAATGGCTGGGCTGATGGGACAGTAGAGATTATATTAATGCCTGGCTGTGCTGATGGGACAGTGGAGATTATATTAATGAATGGCTGGGCTGATGGGACAGTGGAGATTATATGAATGAATGGCTGGGCTGATGGGACAGTGGAGATTATATGAATGAATGGCTGGGCTGATGGGACAGTGGATATTAAATGAATGAATGGCTGGGCTGATGGGACAGTGGAGATTATTTTAATGCCTGGCTGGGCCGATGTGACAGTGGAGATTATATTAATGAATGGCTGGGCTGATGTGACAGTGGAGATTATATTAATGAATGGCTGGGCTGATGGGACAGTAGAGATTATATTAATACCTGGCTGGGCTGATGTGACAGTGGATATTATATTAATGAATGGCTGGGCTTATGGGACAGTAGAGATTATATTAATGAATGGCTGGGCTGATGGGACAGTGGAGATTATATTTATGAGTGGCTGGGCTGATGTGACAGTGGAGATTATATTAATGAATGGCTGGGCTGATGGGACAGGAGAGATTATATTTATGAATGGCTGGGCTGATGGGACAGTGGAGATTATATTAATGAATGGCTGGGCTGATGGGACAGTAGAGATTATATTAATGCCTGGCTGGGCTGATGGGACAGTGGAGAGTATATGAGTTAATGGCTGGGTTGATGGGACAGTGGAGATTATATTAATGCCTGGCTGGGCTGATGGGACAGTGGAGATTATATTAATGAATGGCTGGGCTGATGGGACAGTAGAGATTATATTAATGAATGGCTGGGCTGATGGGACAGTGGAGATTATATGAATGAATGGCTGGGCTGATGGGACAGTGGAGATTATATGAATGAATGGCTGGGCTGATGGGACAGTGGAGATTATATTAATGAATGGCTGGGCTTATGGGACAGTAGAGATTATATTAATGAATGGCTGGGCTGATGGGACAGTGAAGATTATATTAATGCCTGGCTGGGCTTATGTGACAGTGGAGATTATATTAATGAATGGCTGGGCTGATGGGACAGTGGAGATTATATTAATGCCTGGCTGGGCTGATGTGACAGTGGAGATTATATTAATGAATGGCTGGGCTGATGGGGAAGTAGAGATTATATTAATGCCTGGCTGGGCTGATGGGACAGTGGAGATTATATTAATGCCTGGCTGGGCTGACGGGACAGTGGAGATTATATTAATGCCTGGCTGGGCTGATGGGACAGTGGAGATTATATTAATGCCTGGCTGAGCTGATGGGACAGTGGAGATTAAAAGAATGAATGGCTGGGCTGATGGGCCAGTAGAGATTATATTAATGCCTGGCTGAGCTGATGGGACAGTGGAGATTATATTAATGAATGGCTGGGCTGATGGGACAGTGGAGATTATATGAATGAATGGCTGGGCTGATGGGACAGTGGAGATTATATGAATGAATGGCTGGGCTGATGGGACAGTGGATATTAAATGAATGAATGGCTGGGCTGATGGGACAGTGGAGATTATTTTAATGCCTGGCTGGGCCGATGTGACAGTGGAGATTATATTAATGAATGGCTGGGCTGATGTGACAGTGGAGATTATATTAATGAATGGCTGGGTTGATGGGACAGTAGAGATTATATTAATACCTGGCTGGGCTGATGTGACAGTGGATATTATATTAATGAATGGCTGGGCTGATGGGACAGTAGAGATTATATTAATGAATGGCTGGGCTGATGGGACAGTGGAGATTATATTAATGCCTGGCTGGGCTGATGTGACAGTGGAGATTATATTTTTGAATGTCTGGGCTGATGGGACAGTGGAGATTATATTTATGAGTGGCTGGGCTGATGTGACAGTGGAGATTATATTAATGAATGGCTGGGCTGATGGGACAGGAGAGATTATATTTATGAATGGCTGGGTTGATGGGACAGTGGAGATTATATTAATGAATGGCTGGGCTGATGAGACAGTAGAGATTATATTAATGCCTGGCTGGGCTGATGGGACAGTGGAGAGTATATGAGTTAATGGCTGGGTTGATGGGACAGTGGAGATTATATTAATGAATGGCTGGGCTGATGGGACAGTAGAGATTATAATAATGAATGGCTGGGCTGATGGGACAGTGGAGATTATATGAATGAATGGCTGGGCTGATGGGACAGTGGAGATTATATGAATGAATGGCTGGGTTGATGGGACAGTGGAGATTATATTAATGCCTGTATGGGCTGATGGGACAGTAGAGATTATATTAATGAATGGCTGGGCTGATAGGACAGTGGATATTATATTAATGCCTGGCTGGGCTGATGGGACAGTGGAGATTATATTAATGCCTGGCTGGGCTGATGGGACAGTGGAGATTATATTCATGCCTGGCTGGGCTGATGTGACAGTGGAGATTATATTAATGAATGGCTGGGCTGATGGGACAGGAGAGATTATATTTATGAATGGCTGGGCTGATGGGACAGTGGAGATTATATGAGTTAATGGCTGGGCTGATGGGACAGTGGAGATTATATTTATGAATGGCTGGCCTGATGGGACAGTGGAGATTATATTAATGACTGGCTGGGCTGATGTGACAGTGGGGATTATATTAATGAATTGCTGGGCTGATGGGACAGTGGAGATTATATTAATGCCTGGCTGGGCTGATGTGACCTTGGAGATTATATTTATGAATGGCTGGGATGATGAGACAGTTGAGATTATATGAATGCCTGGCTGGGCTGATGGGACAGTGGAGATTATATTTATGAATGGCTGGCCTGATGGGACAGTGGAGATTATATTAATGACTGGCTGGGCTGATGTGACAGTGGGGATTATATTAATGAATTGCTGGGCTGATGGGACAGTGGAGATTATATTAATGCCTGGCTGGGCTGATGTGACCTTGGAGATTATATTTATGAATGGCTGGGATGATGAGACAGTTGAGATTATATGAATGAATGGCTGGGCTGATGGGACAGTGGAGATTATATTTATGAATGGCTGGGCTGATGTGACAGTGGAGATTATATTAATGCCTGGCTGGGCTGATGGGACAGTGGAGATTATAATAATGAATGGCTGGCCTTATGGTACAGTAGAGATTATATTAATGCCTGGCTGGGCTGATGGGACAGTGGAGATTATATTAATGAATGGCTGGGCTGATGGGACAGTGGAGATTATAATAATGAATGGCTGGGCTGATGTGACAGTAGAGATTATATTTATGAATGGCTGGGCTGATGGGACAGTAGAGATTATATTAATGCCTGGCTGGGCTGATGTGACAGTGGAGATTATATTAATGAATGGCTGGGCTGATGGGACAGCAGAGATTATATTAATGAATGGCTGGGTTGATGGGACAGTGGAGATTATATTAATGAATGGCTGGGATGATGGGACAGTGGAGATTATATTAATGAATGGCTGGGCTGATGGGACAGTGGAGATTATATTAATGAATGGCTGGGCTGATGGGACAGTAGAGATTATATTAATGCCTGGCTGGGCTGACGGGACAGTGGAGATTATATTAATGCCTGGCTGGGCTGATGGGACAGTGGAGATTATATTAATGCCTGGCTGAGCTGATGGGACAATGGAGATTATATTAATGAATGGCTGGGCTGATGGGACAGTAGAGATTATATTAATGCCTGGCTGGGCTGATGGGACAGTGGAGATTATAATAATGAATGGCTGGGCTGATGGGACAGTGGAGATTATATGAATGAATGGCTGGGCTGATGGGACAGTGGAGATTATATTAATGCCTGGCTGGGCTGATGTGACAGTGGAGATTATATTTATGAATGGCTGGCCTGATGGGACAGTGGATATTATATTAATGCCTGGCTGGGCTGATGGGACAGTGGAGATTATATTAATGCCTGGCTGGGCTGATGGGACAGTGGAGATTATAATAATGAATGGCTGGCCTTATGGTACAGTAGAGATTATATTAATGCCTGGCTGGGCTGATGGGACAGTGGAGATTATATTAATGAATGGCTGGGCTGATGGGACAGTGGAGATTATAATAATGAATGGCTGGGCTGATGTGACAGTAGAGATTATTTTTATGAATGGCTGGGCTGATGGGACAGTAGAGATTATATTAATGCCTGGCTGGGCTGATGTGACAGTGGAGATTATATTAATGAATGGCTGGGCTGATGGGACAGCAGAGATTATATTAATGCCTGGCCGGGTTGATGGGACAGTGGAGATTATATTAATGAATGGCTGGGCTGATGTGACCTTGGAGATTATATTTATGAATGGCTGGGATGATGAGACAGTTGAGATTATATTAATGAATGGCTGGGCTGATGGGACAGTGGAGATTATATGAGTTAATGGCTGGGCTGATGGGACAGTGGAGATTATATTAATGCCTGGCTGGGCTGATGGGACAGTGGAGATTATATTTATGAATGGCTGGCCTGATGGGACAGTGGAGATTATATTAATGACTGGCTGGGCTGATGTGACAGTGGGGATTATATTAATGAATTGCTGGGCTGATGGGACAGTGGAGATTATATTAATGCCTGGCTGGGCTGATGTGACCTTGGAGATTATATTTATGAATGGCTGGGATGATGAGACAGTTTAGATTATATGAATGAATGGCTGGGCTGATGGGACAGTGGAGATTATATTTATGAATGGCTGGGCTGATGTGACAGTGGAGATTATATTAATGCCTGGCTGGGCTGATGGGACAGTGGAGATTATAATAATGAATTCCTGGCCTTATGGTACAGTAGAGATTATATTAATGCCTGGCTGGGCTGATGGGACAGTGGAGATTATATTAATGAATGGCTGGGCTGATGGGACAGTGGAGATTATAATAATGAATGGCTGGGCTGATGTGACAGTAGAGATTATATTTATGAATGGCTGGGCTGATGGGACAGTAGAGATTATATTAATGCCTGGCTGGGCTGATGTGACAGTGGAGATTATATTAATGAATGGCTGGGCTGATGGGACAGCAGAGATTATATTAATGCCTGGCTGGGTTGATGGGACAGTGGAGATTATATTAATGAATGGCTGGGATGATGGGACAGTGGAGATTATATTAATGAATGGCTGGGCTGATGGGACAGTGGAGATTATATTAATGAATGGCTGGGCTGATGGGACAGTGGAGATTATATTAATGAATGGCTGGGATGATGGGACAGTGGAGATTATATTAATGAATGGCTGGGCTGATGGGACAGTGGAGATTATATTAATGAATGGCTGGGCTGATGGGACAGTAGAGATTATATTAATGCCTGGCTGGGCTGATGGGACAGTGGAGATTATATTAATGAATGACTGGGCTGATGGGACAGTGGAGATTATATGAATGAATGGCTGGGCTGATGGGACAATGGAGATTATATTAATGAATGGCTGGGCTGATGGGACAGTAGAGATTATATTAATGCCTGGCTGGGCTGATGGGACAGTGGAGATTATAATAATGAATGGCTGGGCTGATGGGACAGTGGAGATTATATGAATGAATGGCTGGGCTGATGGGACAGTGGAGATTATATTAATGCCTGGCTGGGCTGATGTGACAGTGGAGATTATATTTATGAATGGCTGGCCTGATGGGACAGTGGAGATTATATTAATGCCTGGCTGGGCTGATGGGACAGTAGAGATTATATTAATGAATGGCTGGGCTGATAGGACAGTGGATATTATATTAATGCCTGGCTGGGCTGATGGGACAGTGGAGATTATATTAATGCCTGGCTGGGCTGATGGGACAGTGGAGATTATAATAATGAATGGCTGGCCTTATGGTACAGTAGAGATTATATTAATGCCTGGCTGGGCTGATGGGACAGTGGAGATTATATTAATGAATGGCTGGGCTGATGGGACAGTGGAGATTATAATAATGAATGGCTGGGCTGATGTGACAGTAGAGATTATATTTATGAATGGCTGGGCTGATGGGACAGTAGAGATTATATTAATGCCTGGCTGGGCTGATGTGACAGTGGAGATTATATTAATGAATGGCTGGGCTGATGGG
Source organism: Salvelinus fontinalis (assembly GCF_029448725.1). Classification (NCBI taxonomy): domain Eukaryota; kingdom Metazoa; phylum Chordata; class Actinopteri; order Salmoniformes; family Salmonidae; genus Salvelinus; species Salvelinus fontinalis. The sequence goes on from NC_074675.1 coordinate 52,806,627, forward strand.
ACAGCAGAGATTATATTAATGCCTCGCCGGGTTGATGGGACAGTGGAGATTATATTAATGAATGGCTGGGATGATGGGACAGTGGAGATTATATTAATGAATGGCTGGGCTGATGGGACAGTGGAGATTATATTAATGCCTGGCTGGGCTGATGTGACCTTGGAGATTATATTTATGAATGGCTGGGATGATGAGACAGTTGAGATTATATTAATGAATGGCTGGGCTGATGGGACAGTGGAGATTATATGAGTTAATGGCTGGGCTGATGGGACAGTGGAGATTATATTAATGCCTGGCTGGGCTGATGGGACAGTGGAGATTATATTTATGAATGGCTGGCCTGATGGGACAGTGGAGATTATATTAATGACTGGCTGGGCTGATGTGACAGTGGGGATTATATTAATGAATTGCTGGGCTGATGGGACAGTGGAGATTATATTAATGCCTGGCTGGGCTGATGTGACCTTGGAGATTATATTTATGAATGGCTGGGATGATGAGACAGTTGAGATTATATGAATGAATGGCTGGGCTGATGGGACAGTGGAGATTATATTTATGAATGGCTGGGCTGATGTGACAGTGGAGATTATATTAATGCCTGGCTGGGCTGATGGGACAGTGGAGATTATAATAATGAATGGCTGGCCTTATGGTACAGTAGAGATTATATTAATGCCTGGCTGGGCTGATGGGACAGTGGAGATTATATTAATGAATGGCTGGGCTGATGGGACAGTGGAGATTATAATAATGAATGGCTGGGCTGATGTGACAGTAGAGATTATATTTATGAATGGCTGGGCTGATGGGACAGTAGAGATTATATTAATGCCTGGCTGGGCTGATGTGACAGTGGAGATTATATTAATGAATGGCTGGGCTGATGGGACAGCAGAGATTATATTAATGCCTGGCTGGGTTGATGGGACAGTGGAGATTATATTAATGAATGGCTGGGATGATGGGACAGTGGAGATTATATTAATGAATGGCTGGGCTGATGGGACAGTGGAGATTATATTAATGAATGGCTGGGCTGATGGGAATGTAGAGATTATATTAATGCCTGGCTGGGCTGATGGGACAGTGGAGATTATATTTATGAATGACTGGGCTGATGGGACAGTGGAGATTATATGAATGAATGGCTGGGCTGATGGGACAATGGAGATTATATTAATGAATGGCTGGGCTGATGGGACAGTAGAGATTATATTAATGCCTGGCTGGGCTGATGGGACAGTGGAGATTATAATAATGAATGGCTGGGCTGATGGGACAGTGGAGATTATATGAATGAATGGCTGGGCTGATGGGACAGTGGAGATTATATTAATGCCTGGCTGGGCTGATGTGACAGTGGAGATTATATTTATGAATGGCTGGCCTGATGGGACAGTGGAGATTATATTAATGCCTGGCTGGGCTGATGTGACAGTGGGGATTATATTAATGAATGGCTGGGCTGATGGGACAGTGGAGATTATATTAATGCCTGGCTGGTCTGATGTGACAGTGGAGATTATATTAATGAATGGCTGGGCTGATGGGACAGTAGATATTATATTTATGAATGGCTGGGCTGATGTGACAGTGGAGATTATATTTATGAATGGCTGGGCTGATGAGACAGTGGAGATTATATTAATGCCTGGCTGGGATGATGTGACAGTGGAGATCATTTTAATGAATGGCTGGGCTGATGGGACAGAAGAGATTATGTTAATGCCTGGCTGGGTTGATGGGACAGTGGAGATTATATTAATGAATGGCTGGGCTGATGGGACAGTGGAGGTTATATTAATGAATGGCTGGGCTGATGGGACAGTGGAGATTATATTAAGGCCTGGCTGGGCTGATGGGACAGTAGAGATTATATTTATGAATGGCTGGGCTGATGGGACAGTAGAGATTATATTAATGCATGGCTGGGCTGATGTGACAGTCGAGATTATATTAATGAATGGCTGGGCTGATGGGACATTAGAGATTATATTAATGCCTGGCTGGGCTGATGGGACAGTGGAGATTATATTAATGAATGGCTGGGATGATGGGACAGTGGAGATTATATTAATGAATGGCTGGGCTGATGGAACAGTGGAGATTATATTAATGAATGGCTGGGCTGATGGGACCATCAACCATTCGTCAACCATTTTGAAAAGAAGGTCGACGACATCCGATCCTCGTTTGCTAAGTCAAACGACACCGCTGGTTCTGCTCACACTGCCCTACCCTGTGCTCTGACCTCTTTCTCCCCTCTCTCTCCAGATGAAATCTCACGTCTTGTGACGGCCGGCCGCCCAACAACCTTCCCGCTTGACCCTATCCCCTCCTCTCTTCTCCAGACCATTTCCGGAGACCTTCTCGATTACCTCACCTCGCTCATCAACTCATCCTTGACCGCTGGCTACGTCCCTTCCGTCTTCAAGAGAGCGAGAGTTGCACCCCTTCTGAAAAAACCTACACTCGATCCCTCCAATGTCAACAACTACAGACCAGTATCCCTTCTTTCTTTTCTCTCCAAAACTCTTGAACGTGCCGTCCTTGGCCAGCTCTCCTGCTATCTCTCTCAGAATGACCTTCTTGATCCAAATCAGTCAGGTTTCAAGACTAGTCATTCAACTGAGACTGATCTTCTCTGTGTCACGGAGGCGGTCCGCACTGCTAAAGCTAACTCTCTCTCCTCTGCTCTCATCCTTCTAGACCTATCGGCTGCCTTTGATACTGTGAACCATCAGATCCTCCTCTCCACCCTCTCCGAGTTGGGCATCTCCGTCGCGGCCCACGTTAGGATTGCGTCCTACCTGACATGTCACTCCTACCAGGTGGCGTGGCGAGAATCTGTCTCCGCACCACGTGCTCTCACCACTGGTGTCCCCCAGGGCTCTGTCCTAGGCCCTCTCCTATTCTCGCTATACACCAAGTTACTTGGCTCTGTCATATCCTCACATGGTCTCTCCTATCATTGCTATGCAGACGACACACAATTAATCTTCTCCTTTCCCCCTTCTGATAACCAGGAGGCGAATCGCATCTCTGCTTGTCTGGCAGACATATCAGTGTGGATGACGGATCACCACCTCAAGCTGAACCTTGGCAAGACAGAGCTGCTCTTCCTCCCAGGGAAGGACTGCCCGTTCCATGATCTCGCCATCACGGTTGACAACTCCATTGTGTCCTCCTCCCAGAGTGCTAAGAACCTTGGCGTGATCCTGGACAACACCCTGTCGTTCTCAACTAACATCAAGGCGGTGACCCGTTCCTGTAGGTTCATGCTCTACAACATTCGCAGAGTACGACCCTGCCTCACACAGGAAGCGGCGCAGGTCCTATTCCAGGCACTTGTCATCTCCCGTCTGGATTACTGCAACTTGCTGTTGGCTGGGCTCCCTGCCTGTGCCATTAAACCCCTACAACTCATCCAGAACGCCGCAGCCCGTCTGATGTTCAACCTTCCCAAGTTCTCTCACGTCACCCCGCTCCTCCGCTCTCTCCACTGGCTTCCAGTTGAAGCTCGCATCCGCTACAAGACCATGGTGCTTGCCTACGGAGCTGTGAGGGGAACGGCACCTCCGTACCTTCAGGCTCTGATCAGGCCCTACACCCAAACAAGGGCACTGCGTTCATCCACCTCTGGCCTGCTCGCCTCCCTACCTCTGAGGAAGTACAGTTCCCGCTCAGCCCAGTCAAAACTGTTCGCTGCTCTGGCACCCCAATGGTGGAACAAACTCCCTCACGACGCCAGGTCACCGGGGTCAATAGCCACCTTCCGGAGACACCTGAAACCCCACCTCTTTAAGGAATACCCACAATAGGATAAAGTAGTCCTTCTAACCCCACCCCCCCTTAAAAGATTTAGATGCACTATTGTAAAGTGGTTGTTCCACTGGATATCATAAGGTGAATGCACCCATTTGTAAATCGCTCTGGATAAGAGCGTCTGCTAAATTACTTAAATGTTAAATGTAATGGGACAGTTGATATTATATTAATACCTGGCTGGGCTGATGTGACATTGGATATTATATTTATGAATGGCTGGGCTGATGGGACAGTAGAGATTATATTAATGAATGGCTGGGCTGATGGGACAGTGGAGATTATATTAATGAATGGCTGGGCTGATGGGATAGTGGAGATTATATTAATGAATGGCTGGGCTGATGGGATAGTGGAGATTATATTAATGAATGGCTGGGCTGATGGGATAGTGGAGATTATATTAATGAATGGCTGGGCTGATGGGATAGTGGAGATTATATTAATGAATGGCTGGGCTGATGGGATAGTGGAGATTATATTAATGCCTGGCTGGGCTGATGTGACAGTGGAGATTATATTAATGAATGGCTGGGCTGATGGGACAGTAGATATTATATTTATGAATGGCTGGGCTGATGTGACAGTGGAGATTATATTTATGAATGGCTGGGCTGATGAGACAGTGGAGATTATATTAATGCCTGGCTGGGATGATGTGACAGTGGAGATCATTTTAATGAATGGCTGGGCTGATGGGACAGAAGAGATTATGTTAATGCCTGGCTGGGTTGATGGGACAGTGGAGATTATATTAATGAATGGCTGGGCTGATGGGACAGTGGAGGTTATATTAATGAATGGCTGGGCTGATGGGACAGTGGAGATTATATTAAGGCCTGGCTGGGCTGATGGGACAGTAGAGATTATATTTATGAATGGCTGGGCTGATGGGACAGTAGAGATTATATTAATGCATGGCTGGGCTGATGTGACATTCGAGATTATATTAATGAATGGCTGGGCTGATGGGACATTAGAGATTATATTAATGCCTGGCTGGGCTGATGGGACAGTGGAGATTATATTAATGAATGGCTGGGATGATGGGACAGTGGAGATTATATTAATGAATGGCTGGGCTGATGGAACAGTGGAGATTATATTAATGAATGGCTGGGCTGATGGGACCATCAACCATTCGTCAACCATTTTGAAAAGAAGGTCGACGACATCCGATCCTCGTTTGCTAAGTCAAACGACACCGCTGGTTCTGCTCACACTGCCCTACCCTGTGCTCTGACCTCTTTCTCCCCTCTCTCTCCAGATGAAATCTCACGTCTTGTGACGGCCGGCCGCCCAACAACCTTCCCGCTTGACCCTATCCCCTCCTCTCTTCTCCAGACCATTTCCGGAGACCTTCTCGATTACCTCACCTCGCTCATCAACTCATCCTTGACCGCTGGCTACGTCCCTTCCGTCTTCAAGAGAGCGAGAGTTGCACCCCTTCTGAAAAAACCTACACTCGATCCCTCCAATGTCAACAACTACAGACCAGTATCCCTTCTTTCTTTTCTCTCCAAAACTCTTGAACGTGCCGTCCTTGGCCAGCTCTCCTGCTATCTCTCTCAGAATTACCTTCTTGATCCAAATCAGTCAGGTTTCAAGACTAGTCATTCAACTGAGACTGATCTTCTCTGTGTCACGGAGGCGGTCCGCACTGCTAAAGCTAACTCTCTCTCCTCTGCTCTCATCCTTCTAGACCTATCGGCTGCCTTTGATACTGTGAACCATCAGATCCTCCTCTCCACCCTCTCCGAGTTGGGCATCTCCGTCGCGGCCCACGTTAGGATTGCGTCCTACCTGACATGTCACTCCTACCAGGTGGCGTGGCGAGAATCTGTCTCCGCACCACGTGCTCTCACCACTGGTGTCCCCCAGGGCTCTGTCCTAGGCCCTCTCCTATTCTCGCTATACACCAAGTTACTTGGCTCTGTCATATCCTCACATGGTCTCTCCTATCATTGCTATGCAGACGACACACAATTAATCTTCTCCTTTCCCCCTTCTGATAACCAGGAGGCGAATCGCATCTCTGCTTGTCTGGCAGACATATCAGTGTGGATGACGGATCACCACCTCAAGCTGAACCTTGGCAAGACAGAGCTGCTCTTCCTCCCAGGGAAGGACTGCCCGTTCCATGATCTCGCCATCACGGTTGACAACTCCATTGTGTCCTCCTCCCAGAGTGCTAAGAACCTTGGCGTGATCCTGGACAACACCCTGTCGTTCTCAACTAACATCAAGGCGGTGACCCGTTCCTGTAGGTTCATGCTCTACAACATTCGCAGAGTACGACCCTGCCTCACACAGGAAGCGGCGCAGGTCCTATTCCAGGCACTTGTCATCTCCCGTCTGGATTACTGCAACTTGCTGTTGGCTGGGCTCCCTGCCTGTGCCATTAAACCCCTACAACTCATCCAGAACGCCGCAGCCCGTCTGATGTTCAACCTTCCCAAGTTCTCTCACGTCACCCCGCTCCTCCGCTCTCTCCACTGGCTTCCAGTTGAAGCTCGCATCCGCTACAAGACCATGGTGCTTGCCTACGGAGCTGTGAGGGGAACGGCACCTCCGTACCTTCAGGGTCTGATCAGGCCCTACACCCAAACAAGGGCACTGCGTTCATCCACCTCTGGCCTGCTCGCCTCCCTACCTCTGAGGAAGTACAGTTCCCGCTCAGCCCAGTCAAAACTGTTCGCTGCTCTGGCACCCCAATGGTGGAACAAACTCCCTCACGACGCCAGGTCACCGGGGTCAATAGCCACCTTCCGGAGACACCTGAAACCCCACCTCTTTAAGGAATACCCACAATAGGATAAAGTAGTCCTTCTAACCCCACCCCCCCTTAAAAGATTTAGATGCACTATTGTAAAGTGGTTGTTCCACTGGATATCATAAGGTGAATGCACCCATTTGTAAATCGCTCTGGATAAGAGCGTCTGCTAAATTACTTAAATGTTAAATGTAATGGGACAGTTGATATTATATTAATACCTGGCTGGGCTGATGTGACATTGGATATTATATTTATGAATGGCTGGGCTGATGGGACAGTAGAGATTATATTAATGAATGGCTGGGCTGATGGGACAGTGGAGATTATATTAATGAATGGCTGGGCTGATGGGATAGTGGAGATTATATTAATGAATGGCTGGGCTGATGGGATAGTGGAGATTATATTAATGAATGGCTGGGCTGATGGGATAGTGGAGATTATATTAATGAATGGCTGGGCTGATGGGATAGTGGAGATTATATTAATGCCTGGCTGGGCTGATGGGACAGTGGAGATTATATTAATGAATGGCTGGGCTGATGGGATAGTGGAGATTATATTAATGCCTGCCTGGGCTGATGGGACAGTGGAGATTATATTAATGCCTGCCTGGGCTGATGGGACAGTGGAGATTATATTTATGAATGACTGGGCTGATGGGACAGTGGAGATTATATTAATGAATGGCTGGGCTGATGGGACAGTAGAGATTATATTAATGCCTGGCTGGGCTGATGGGACAGTGGAGATTATATTAATGCCTGGCTGGGCTGACGGGACAGTGGAGATTATATTAATGCCTGGCTGGGCTGATGGGACAGTGGAGATTATATTAATGAATGGCTGGGCTGATGGGACAGTGGAGATTATATTAAGGAATGGGTGGGCTGATGGGACAGTAGAGATTATATTAATGCCTGGCTGGGCTGATGTGACAGTGGATGCACAGTGATTCCTCAGATAGAACAGTAAATAGGTATTTGGATTGGGGTACAGCCGTGGGTAGTTGTGAAATAGATAACATCTGACATACTCTTTCAACCAATCGGCATCCAGAATTAGGTCCTGCCCGTTTTATAGTCATTTGTACTTTCCTTCATCCTCACGCTATATTGACTGAAGGTGTGTGTGTTTATGTGTGTGGGGGGATTGGTCAACAGAGTAAAGAGGGAATATGTTCCAGTAATAGCTCATGCGTTCAACTGTTATTCGTATCTCACTACGTGGGCAAAGCCATTCAATACAGTCAGACACTCAGAAGCTGTCTCTCCTATAGAGCCCTGATAAAGTAGACAGAATGCTCCTTGGACAATCAATTTTGATCACCGGTAAGTCTCTACTCTTCTAATTTCTCTTCGTTTTTTCATATTTTTCCTCTCTTCTCCTCTCAACCTCTAATGTGCTCCAGGGGGTGCTGCTCCAGGGGGCGCTGCTCCAGGGGGTGCTGCTCCAGGGGGCGCTGCTCCAGGGGGGCTGCTCCAGGGGCGCTGCTCCAGGGGGGGCTGCTCCAGGGGGCGCTGCTCCAGGGGGTGCTGCTCCAGGGGGGTGCTGCTCCAGGGGGGCTGCTCCAGGGGGGGCTGCTCCAGGGGGGCTGCTCCAGGGGGGCTGCTCCAGGGGGGGTGCTGCTCCAGGGGGTGCTGCTCCAGGGGTGCTGCTCCAGGGGGTGCTGCTCCAGGGGGGGGCTGCTCCAGGGGTGCTGCTCCAGGGGCACTGCTCCAGGGGCACTGCTCCAGGGGTGATGCTCCAGGGGGGGCTGCTCCAGGGGTGCTGCTCCAGGGGCACTGCTCCTCCTATGTGTGTATGTCGTTTTTTTATCAGCAAAAGGACACATTTATAAGGAGTATAATATCTTGTCTGTTCTTCCAGCGCTGCAGGCCAGCCTCTTTCTGGGTAAGTCGAATCATCTTACAGTGATTACGGATGGTATGTGTAGCTCGAGGCTGAAAACACTCATCGAGGTGACAAAGAATAAAAGGTGAAAGAAGATTTCTTTCCTGTTCCAGGTTATGGAATGTCAGAGATTCAACACAGGTTCCTGACGTGTGGTGATCCCAGCCTCCAGTGCGGTAAAGTAACTCCAGTGTGGTAAAGTAACTCCAGTGCGGTAAAGTAACTCCAGTGTGGTAAAGTAACTCCAGTGTGGTAAAGTAACCCCAGTGTGGTAAAGTAACTCCAGTGTGGTAAAGTAACTCCAGTGTGGTAAAGTAACCCCAGTGCGGTAAAGTAACTCCAGTGCGGTAAAGTAACTCCAGTGTGGTAAAGTAACTCCAGTGCGGTAAAGTAACTCCAGTGTGGTAAAGTAACTCCAGTGTTGTAAAGTAACTCCAGTGCGGTAAAGTAACTCCAGTGCGGTAAAGTAACTCCAGTGCGGTAAAGTATCTCCAGTGCGGTAAAGTATCCCCAGTGTGGTAAAGTAACTCCAGTGCGGTAAAGTAACTCCAGTGTGGTAAAGTAACCCCAGTGCGGTAAAGTAACTCCAGTGTGGTAAAGTGACCCCAGTGCGGTAAAGTAACTCCAGTGCGGTAAAGTAACTCCAGTGTGGTAAAGTAACCCCAGTGTGGTAAAGTAACTCCAGTGCGGTAAAGTAACTCCAGTGTGGTAAAGTAACCCCAGTGTGGTAAAGTAACTCCAGTGTGGTAAAGTAACTCCAGTGTGGTAAAGTAACTCCAGTGTGGTAAAGTAACCCCAGTGCGGTAAAGTAACTCCAGTGCGGTAAAGTAACTCCAGTGTGGTAAAGTAACCCCAGTGCGGTAAAGTAACTCCAGTGTGGTAAAGTAACTCCAGTGTGGTAAAGTAACTCCAGTGTGGTAAAGTAACCCCAGTGTGGTAAAGTAACCCCAGTGTGGTAAAGTAACCCCAGTGTGGTAAAGTAACTCCAGTGTGGTAAAGTAACTCCAGTGTGGTAAAGTAACCCCAGTGTGGTAAAGTGACCCCAGTGCGGTAAAGTAACCCCAGTGTGGTAAAGTAACTCCAGTGTGGTAAAGTAACTCCAGTGTGGTAAAGTAACCCCAGTGTGGTAAAGTGACCCCAGTGCGGTAAAGTAACTCCAGTGCGTTAAAGTAACTCCAGTGTGGTAAAGTAACCCCAGTGTGGTAAAGTAACCCCAGTGCGGTAAAGTAACTCCAGTGCGTTAAAGTAACTCCAGTGCGGTAAAGTAACTCCAGTGCGTTAAAGTAACTCCAGTGCGGTAAAGTAACTCCAGTTTTCCATCAGAACCTTCAGCTCCTAGTATATCTACATCTGTGCACTGAGTTTCTTTTACAGGGCAGTTTCCCGGACACAAAAGTCCTGGACTAAAAAGCACTTTCAATGGAGATAATGTTCTTTTTAGTTGGAGGAAACTGGCCTCATATGGTTTAGCAAGTGTTAAACCCACTATGTGTGTGTGTGTGTGTGTGTGTGTGTGTGTGTGTGTGTGTGTGTGTGTGTGTGTGTGTGTGTGTGTGTGTGTGTGTGTGTGTGTGTGTGTGTGTGTGTGTGTGTGTGTGTAGATGACGGTGTGATCATAGTGTATGGGGTCAAATTCAGCACCATTGAGAAGTTGTCATCAAACGAGAGCCCTAAAGCCTGCTCCGATACAGAGGCCTTCAACGGTGTGTCTAAGAGGTATGTACACACACGCATGCGCGCGCACACACACACACGGAAAGTACACGGAAAGTACACAACTTCAGTCAATAACAAGCTCACTGAGTCTCTAATAACAAGCTCACTGAGTCTCCAATAACAAGCTCACTGAGTCTCTAATAACAAGCTCACTGAGTCTCTAATAACAAGCTCACTGAGTCTCTAATAACAAGCTCACTGAGTCTCTAATAACAAGCTCACTGAGTCTCTAATAACAAGCTCACTGAGTCTCTAATAACAAGCTCACTGAGTCTCTAATAACAAGCTCACTGAGTCTCCAATAACAAGCTCACTGAGTCTCTAATAACAAGCTCACTGAGTCTCTAATAACAAGCTCACTGAGTCTCTAATAACAAGCTCACTGAGTCTCTAATAACAAGCTCACTGAGTCTCTAATAACAAGCTCACTGAGTCTCTAATAACAAGCTCACTGAGTCTCTAATAACAAGCTCACTGAGTCTCTAATAACAAGCTCACTGAGTCTCTAATAACAAGCTCACTGAGTCTCTAATAACAAGCTCACTGAGTCTCTAATAACAAGCTCACTGAGTCTCTAATAACAAGCTCACTGAGTCTCTAATAACAAGCTCACTGAGTCTCTAATAACAAGCTCACTGAGTCTCTAATGTTTGCAATGTTCTGCTTACAACATCGTTTATTTCCCAACTTCAGTGTCCTGTTGGCATGTTTCCAGCAATTTGACAGTAATCGGGCCATATCCACAAAGCGTCTCAGAGTAGAAAATGTGTCGTAAGTGCTGAGAATAGATACAATATCCTTCTACTCTTATGGGCAGAAATAAAAGCTATGCATGAAACCTCTTTAGTCATAAGATTCCTACGTAGTCGACAGATACTGAGGAGACATCATGAGCTGTCCTAACCAGTTCAGAGTTACCAGCAGGTGTGTTGATATAGAAAAAAGTAGCCAGTAGCTCATAGAGAGGCAATTGCTTTGGAGATATTAAAATAATGTTTGGATACTCTCAGACCATGAGAAACAAAATTCTCTGGTCTTTTGAAACCTAGATTGAACTCTTTGGCCTGAATGCCGAGTGTCATGTCTGGTGGAAACCTGGCACCATCCCTACGGTGAAGCATAGTGGTGGCAGCATCATGCTGTGGGGATGTTTTTCAGAGGCAGGGACTGGGAGACTAGTCAGGATCGAGGGAAAGATGAATGTAGCAAAGTACAGAGAGATCCTTGATGAAAATCTGCTCCAGAGCGATCAGGACCTCACACTGGGGTGAAGGTTCACCTTCCAACAGGACAACGACCCTAAGCACACAGCCAAGACAATGTAGGAGTGGCTCTGGGACAAGTCTCTGAATGTCCTTGGGTGGCCCAGCAAGAGCCTTGACTTGAACCCGATCGAACATCTCTGGAGAGACCTGAAAATAACTGTGCAGCGAAACTCCCCATCCAACCTGACAGAGCTTGAGAGGGTCTGCAGGGAAGAATGGGAGAAACTCCCCAAATACAGATGTGCCAAGCTTGTAGCATCATACCCAAAAATACGAGGCTGTAATCACTGCCAAAGGTGCTTCAACAAAGTACTGAGTAAAGGGCCTGAGGGCCTTATGTAAATGTGATATTTCCGGGATTTTCTCCTTGTAAATTTCTCCTTAAAAAAAAATCTGTTTTGCTTTGTCATTATGGGTATTGTGTGTAGATTAAAGGAGACAAAATACAATTTAATACATTAGCATAAGGCCGAAGCGTAACAAAATGTGGAAAAAGTCAAGGGGTCTGAATCCCCTCCGAATGCCCTGTATGTAACCACTCGCTGTATTAGTTCAGACAGATGGGAATCTTATCAAGAACAGCTTCACAGCAAAACTGAGCTGCCCTGAAACAGGAAGTGGTCATAACACTGACAGCACAGAGAGGGGAAATGGAGAGAAATAACATCATGTTTTTTAAAAACCTAAGTAAGGACAGTGTCCGTGGTGTTTTAGGTGTGTGACATTACTACTAATCATTCAGGTGTGATGGAAATGGGAAGTGTGATGTGGCGACCTCCGGCAGTGTGTGTGACCTCTGTAACTCCGCATACCAGACTAATATCTTCCTGGACGTTACCTATGGCTGCCTGGAGAGCAGTGAGTAACCTACACACACACACACACACACACACACACGCACACAGGCAGACAGGCAGACAGGCAGACAGGCAGACAGGCAGACAGGCAGACAGGCAGACAGACAGACAGACAGACAGACAGACAGACAGACAGACAGACAGACGCTCACACACTCAGGAAATTGCTGAATCCTTTTCTCTATATGATGTATGTGTGATGTGTTTGTATCAATCAGATTTTTGTCGTCCACAGAGAAGGTGACTACCTGTGAGGGTGCCGGTGTGGTGCATTTGGAATGTGGTAAGGAACAACACACTGTGTGTCAATCGGTTACTTAATTGAGTTGACTCGTGAGTCTCTCATGCTCCCTCTTCTCTCTCTCTCATAGGAGACGGGGTGGTCTTTCTCCAGAAAGCACTGTATGGCCGGACAGACAGCCAGACCTGCAGTCAGGGACGACCTCAGAGTCAGCTGACTAACACAAAGTGTTCCCAGGAAGGAACTCTGGCACTCTGGTCACAGAGGTACACACACACACACACGCACACGCACGCACGCGCACCCCCCCCCCCTTATAGTGTGCAGAGCCAAGTCAAATCCAGGGAGATCCCTCTAGATCCAAGTCAAAACCAGGTAGATCCCTCTAGATTCAAGTTAAATCCAGGTAGATCCCTCCAGATCCAAGTTGGAATTTGACATTTTTGAACGTCCTCGGGAGGTCAGGAGGCTCCGTCAAATCCGTCCACTAGGTTGCGAACAAAACAAGTACCTGGAGCTAGATCCCAGGTCTATATGACAGACTGCTGCTTTTCAGGCCACAGCACCATCCATCCTCATTTAGTTATCAAGTCTTAATACATCGCAAAACATAACAGTGTAGTCATTTTTCTGTTTTTAACCTTAATGTAACCAATCAGAATGATTGTCTGAAGTTAATCTTAGAGTTGTTTATGTCTCTAAACCCTGGTATACCTAAACCCTTAACTTAGGCCACATCGCCACTAGGGGCAACGCTATTACCATCAAGTAGGCTTCCATTTAAAGCAACTTCAAAATTGGACGTTTGGAGAAATGTGGACAAACGTCTAATTTTGCAGTGAGACTGTGAGAGCTTGTTGATCAAATCAGCATCAAGTACAGGGGCTCAGAGGCCAACCACTCAGACAAGCTCCAGATATCCGTTTTTACAGGTTATGTTGGAGTTATGTTGTGGCTTTGTTATGGTTCTACTGTTGTTGCTCTGTGGTTGTACCAGGTGTGACGGGAAGCAGATGTGTGAAGTGAACATGAGAGTGAATCAAATCTCGGACCCTTGTTTTGGAACCTACAAATACCTGGACGTCAGCTACATCTGCCTGCCTGCTAGTCAGTATTCTCCCTCTGGCACTCTCCCTCTCCTGTCCAATGGGCTTGTCGTTCACTTGATACCCCACACAGTTGTTGTCCACTGCCATTCCACTTCTGACACCTGTAATGTACTTGAACAATGGACAACAACCTGTGTGTGGTGTCAAGTGAACAACTAGTCAATTGAAATGTGCTTGTGCATGATACAAAGTAGTCAAGACTTTTTCATGAAGGGAGCCCCACACTGTGTTGTCACAATCTCTCCTTCCCTCCCACCTCTCTTTGATTACTCCTCCCACCTCTCTTTGATTACTCCTCCCACCTCTTTGATTACTCCTCCCACCTCTCTTTGATTACTCCTCCCACCTCTCTTTGATTACTCCTCCCACCTCTCTTTGATTACTCCTCCCATCTCTATTTGATTACTCCTCCCACCTCTCTTTGATTACTCCTCCCACCTCTCTTTGATTACTCCTCCCACCTCTCTTTGATTGCTCCTCCCATCTCTCTTTGATCACTCCTCCCACCTCTCTTTGATTACTCCTCCCACCTCTCTTTGATTGCTCCTCCCATCTCTCTTTGATTGCTCCTCCCACCTCTCTTTGATTACTCCTCCCACCTCGTTGATTACTCCTCCCACCTCTCTTTGATTACTCCTCCCACCTCTCTTTGATTGCTCCTCCCACCTCTCTTTGATTACTCCTCCCACCTCTCTTTGATTACTCCTCCCACCTCTCTTTGATTACTCCTCCCACCTCTCTTTGATTACTCCCCCCAACTCTCTTTGATTACTCCTCCCAACTCTCTTTGATTACTCCTCCCACCTCTCTTTGATTGCTCCTCCCACCTCTTTTTGATTACTCCTCCCACCTCTCTTTGATCACTCCTCCCATCTCTCTTTGATTACTCCTCCCACCTCTCTTTGATTACTCCTCCTCCCACCTCTCTTTGATTACTCCTCCCACCTCTCTTTGATTACTCCTCCCGTCTCTCTTTGATTACTCCTCCCATCTCTCTTTGATTACTCCTCCCACCTCTCTTAGATTACTCCTCCCATCTCTCTTTGATTACTCCTCCCACCTCTCTTTGATTACTCCTCCCACCTCTCTTTGATTACTCCTCCCACCTCTCTTAGATTACTCCTCCCATCTCTCTTTGATTACTCCTCCCATCTCTCTTTGATTACTCCTCCCACCTCTCTTTGATTACTCCTCCCACCTCTCTTTGATTAGTCCTCCCACCTCTCTTAGATTACTCCTCCCATCTCTCTTTGATTACTCCTCCCACCTCTCTTTGATTACTCCTCCCACCTCTCTTTGATTACTCCTCCCACCTCTCTTTGATCACTCCTCCCACCTCTCTTTGATTACTCCTCCCACCTCTCTTAGATTACTCCTCCCACCTCTCTTTGATTACTCCTCCCATCTCTCTTTGACTACTCCTCCCATCTCTCTTTGATTACTCCTCCCACCTCTCTTTGATTACTCCTCCCACCTCTCTTTGATTACTCCTTCCACCTCTTTGATTACTCCTCCCACCTCTCTTTGATTACTCCTTCCACCTCTTTGATTACTCCTCCCACCTCTCTTTGATTACTCCTCCCACCTCTCTTTGATTACTCCTCCCACCTCTCTTTGATTACTCCTTCCACCTCTTTGATTACTCCTTCCACCTCTTTGATTACTCCTCCCACCTCTCTTTGATTACTCCTTCCACCTCTTTGATTACTCCTCCCACCTCTCTTTGATTACTCCTCCCACCTCTCTTTGATTACTCCTCCCACCTCTCTTTGATTACTCCTTCCACCTCTTTGATTAATCCTTCCACCTCTTTGATTACTCCTTCCACCTCTTTGATTACTCCTTCCACCTCTTTGATTACTCCTTCCACCTCTTTGATTACTCCTCCCACCTCTCTTTGATTACTCCTCCCACCTCTCTTTGATTACTCCTGAGTACTCTTTGATTACTCCTGAGTACTCTTTGATTACTCATTTGTCTCAGCAACAGGGCTGATGTTGTGTCTTAGCAGCAGGGCTGATGTTGTGTCTCAGCAGCAGGGCTGATGTTCTGTCTCAGCAGCAGGGCTGATGTTGTGTCTCAGCAGCAGGGCTGATGTTGTGTCTCAGCAGCAGGGCTGATGTTGGGTGTGTGCGTTGTGTTTTCAGAGACCAGTATCACCTGCGAAGGCTCAACCAGCTCCCTGGACTGTGGTGAGCACACGATTACACCCACAAACACCCTCGCCTAACACCCCCCTCAGCCCTCCCCCTGTGTAGGTAAGGGTGCAATTCAATTATTGTGTGTGTGTGTGTGTGTGTGTGTGTGTGTGTGTGTGTGTGTGTCTGTGTGTGTGTGTGTGTGTGTGTGTGTAGGTAAGGGTGTGATAAATGTGTTTCATGCTAACTACGGCCGTAGAGACGGCTCTACCTGTTCTGCTGGACGCCACGAGCTCAGCAACCAGAACTGTCTGCAACCCAAAACCCTGGACGTTGTCAAACAATGGTACACTCTCCCTCTCTATCCATCTCCCCATCTCTCCTCTCTGGTTTGGGGATGTCAGTGGTGTTGAAAAGTGGTATACAAATATCCCCCCTGTGTGTGCAT
>NC_074675.1:53123402-53288402 GCF_029448725.1 Salvelinus fontinalis
GATTGGGAGTCCCACAGGGCGGCGCACAGCGTCGTACGGGTTTGGCCGGTGTAGGCCTTCATTGTAAATGAGAATTTGATCTTAACTGACTTGCCTAGTTAAGTAAAGGTTCAAATTAAAAAAGTAATCTCATCCCTATAGAGCTGAAGTCTGACAAAATCTCTATTTTTGTAGTCCTTCAAAGAAAATAAGGCATACTACTATGACTGCTGAATACCAACTATCAATAATTTAGATCCTGTATTTTCAGGTAAGCAGGCATAAAAGAAACACAGACGGACAAGAAGGCATGCAATGGATTATGGTCATTATAGTTAATTACCACGTTTTCTGTGCCGAACAATGTAGAATATTGGCCTGTTGAAAACTACAACTCCCTACTACATCGCACAGTTCGGGCTTGATTTGATTTAGCTCTAGAGGCACTGCGCAATGTGCGCATTGACATCACAGGAGAAAAAAAAATAAACGAAATGGAATATAAATAATTGAACCGATGCCGGTCAGTTCCTGGTTTAAAAAAACAAAAAATAATTGACATTTCGGTTAAATTGCTCAGCACTAACAGATACCCACATAAGGCCATACACTCAAACACAGATAAACTAATAGAGACACAAACACACACACACACACACACACACACACAAACACACACACACACACACACACACACACACACACACACACACACACACACACACACACACACACACACACACACACACACACACAGACTTTGCTTCGAGCTGAAAAAACGTTTGAATAATTTCAAAGAAATATACTCTCTAGTTTGTATGACTGGCAACTTTTCCTGCTTGTTCACCGATGTCAATTTAAAATCTATTCCATGTTGTTTCCACGTCATTTCAATGAGACAACGTTGATTCAACCAGTGTGTGCCCAGTGGATAGTTACCACTGCTTGCAAAGTCGGTGTGTGTAGGTACGAGTTCTATTATTCCTAGACTGACACAGTACATTTGGAAGTTGCTCAAATACTGATCATCGTGAGAGTTCAGTTTCACATTATGAAATTATATCTGCGATGTTCTTAATAAAGATATGATTGTATTTATTAGGGATACCCATTAGATGGTGCCAAGGCAACACCTACTCTTCCTAGGGTACAAACACATTAAGGCGCATCACACGCAAAAACAAACAAAAAAATGTCTAAAATCACAACTGATGTCAAAGACCATTATGTGATTAGCGAAGTATGGGTTTAACCCTTGATGCACAAACGCAACTGGACAAATGTTTTGTCATTGGAACGTTTGGGAGGAATGTTCTTACACGTTTCCCACACTCTGGGAACATTCACAGAGCCAATGTAGGTTTGCTGGGAAAACACTGTCCTCTAGTCAAAAACAAGTCATATAGGGTGTCAGTTTCCTGTTCAACAACGCCACACAGTAACACTGAATCATCATGCTAAAAGCGTCAAAGTTCAACTACCATTCTGGCATCTTCCTCAAAAACAGTTTAAATCATCTGTGCAATTCAGTGCAGTATACACCTGCTTCATTGTTCTTACACACACACACACACACACACACACACACACACACACACACACACACACACACACACACACACACACACACACACACACACACACACACACACACACACACACACACACACACACACACACACCGTGTTCACTGTAAACTAGTGTCGCTTAAAGACTTGACTGGTGCTGGATTATAGTAAACTGTTGATATTCTGTTGATATTCTATTGATATTCTGCCAACATTCTGTTGATATTCTGTTGATATTCTGCCATTATTCTGTTGATATTCTATTGATATTCTGCCACAATTCTGTTGATATTCTGTTGATATTCTGTCAACATTCTGTTGATATTCTGCCAACATTCTGTTGATATTCTGCCAACATTCTGTTGATATTCTGCCAACATTCTGTTGATATTCTGTTGATATTCTGTCAACATTCTGTTGATATTCTGTCAACATTCTGTTGATATTCTGCCAACATTCTGTTGATATTCTGCCAACATTCTGTTGATATTCTGTCAACATTCTGTTGATATTCTGCCAACATTCTGTCAACATTCTGTTGATATTCTGCCAACATTCTGTTGATATTCTGCCAACATTCTGTTGATATTCTGCCAACATTCTGTTGATATTCTGTTGATATTCTGTCAACATTCTGTTGATATTCTGTTGATATTCTGTTGATATTCTGCCAACATTCTGTTGCTATTCTGTTGCTATTCTGCCAACATTCTGTTGATATTCTGTTAATATTCTGTTGATATTCTGTTGATATTCTGCTGATGACACAATCATTGTTGAATGATTCATAGATTAGTTGAATTTGTGTTTCAGTACTTGACTAGAACCTCGTACTGTAGCTCTCCCCAACCACCACTACTGGTGATCACTGCTGTATGCAATGTGAAATAAGTTATTATTGTAACTGTGGATTATATGAGGTCAGGATTGACCAGCAGTCCTGGTTACCATTCAAGACGCTCTCAAAACATAGTGAATAGCAGATTGTGGGGGGGGGGAAAGTGAAGCGAGACAATACTTTCTCTAGAACAAAGAAATGGAAGAATTTGCATACATTTCCTGTAGGAGTTTTAGATAAATGTCTCCTTCACCTCTAACCTTCATGCTCCCCTGCACAACCTCCACCCCTCTGCCACATCTCCATATCTCCACATTCCTCAATACATCTACACTCATCTCACCTTCAACCTGGCAATCTAACCTCACTTTTAACAAGCATTTCATTTGGAACAAAGTGTTCACTTACTGTCGAGGCTAATTGTTGCATTGTGCCTTTTGAAGGCTTCATTACAAGGCTTATCAAGTGACCGATTCCTATTTGATCTTAGCCATTACAATTGTATCAATATATTATTGCTATTCCTTTATTGATTTAAACCTTTATTTACCCGGGTTAGTCTCACTGAGATTACATATTAGAACAGAGCCCAGCCATAGGTTTATGTGGACATCTGTTGAGTTTGGTCAAGAAGTTACACTAAACCTGAAGAGCTTGGTAGAGAATTGCACTTAACTACAGTCCAACAGATGCAACCATCCCTCCCTGGAGCCTAATTGAATTGTGCAGGCCCGTTTTGGCTATCTGTGTCCTCTTCAAATGGCAGGTCATGTGGCCAGGTTGACCTTTTCAGAGACATCTTAGCAGGGAGTTATGTAGCGGGAAAATGATGAAGGAGGAAGATGACTGAAGCCACGATGGGGTCCAGTGCTGTTACCGTGTTATTTCCCCTGTGTGTGTGTGTGTGTGTGTGTGTGTGTGTGTGTGTGTGTGTGTGTGTGTGTGTGTGTGTGTGTGTGTGTGTGTGTGTGTGTGTGTGTGTGTGTGTGTGTGTGTGTGTAGTGTGTGTGTGTGTAGTGTGTGTGTGTGTGTGTGTGTGTGTGTAGTGTGTGTGTGTGTGGAGTGTGTTTCTGTTTGTGAA
This sequence comes from Salvelinus fontinalis, assembly GCF_029448725.1. Classification (NCBI taxonomy): domain Eukaryota; kingdom Metazoa; phylum Chordata; class Actinopteri; order Salmoniformes; family Salmonidae; genus Salvelinus; species Salvelinus fontinalis. The sequence goes on from NC_074675.1 coordinate 53,126,869, forward strand.
AAGGGCACACAGATACATTAACAAACTATGACGTGGAACATATCAGGGGGGGGGGATACTGGAGCCATAATCTGGTTATGATAGTGTACGCACACACACACACACACACACACACACACACACACACACACACACACACACACACACACACACACACACACACACACACACACACACACACACACACACACACACACACACACACACACACACTCAAACACACACACACTCAAACACACATATACACTCAAACACACATATACACTCAAACACACACACACACTACCTTCCCCCCACCCGATGGGTTGAGTTTATTTATAAAAGCGCTAGGGGAATTGTCATCTTATCTTGGACATTTGTCAGCTGTGTGACAAGAGGTATTTGAAAACACAACAAGGCCTAGTGTCAACAACTGCTGGTTCGACTGTGAAATGTGACGCTGGGAGAGAGAAAAGAAGAAGAAGTGTTTAGAAGTCTTCAAAAAGCATTTTAAGAATACTCCAGTGAAATGAGAAAAGAAGCAGCCATTGTGTGAATACACTGATCATCTTGGTTTAAAACCCCTCATTGCTGACTTAAGGTCCATTCATGTCTTATGATGCTGTGTGATCGTTGACAGATAGTGGTGTTGGAAGACGTGCCCGCCTTGCTGAAATACGTCTGGCGGTTTGGTTTGCTTTGTCATGCTGTGTCTATGTGCTTATTCTGTCACCTGCACTTAGTCTCTCTCACTCACAGACTATAATTAACCACATCTATCTTAACACCCCCTCCTCCATCTCTCCCTCACAATCCCTTTTTCACTCATGCACTCACTAACTCATGGCATTATAATGACACTCAGTTGCGCCAACCATCATCTTAGTCTCTCTCTCATTCAACTACCAACGCTCACTTTGGTCTCTCTCTCATTTAACTACCAACCATCACTTTGGTCTCTCTCTCATTCAACTACCAACGCTCACTTTGGTCTCTCTCTCATTCAACTACCAACCATCCTCTTAGTATCTCTCTCATTAAACTACCAACCATAACTTTAGTCTCTCTCTCATTCACCTACCAACCATAACTTTAGTATCTCTCTCATTCAACTACCAACCATAACTTTAGTCTCTCTCTCATTCAACCACCAACCACCATCTTAGTCTCTCTCATTCAACCACCAACCACCATCTTAGTATCTCTCTCATTCAACTACCAACCACCATCTTAGTATCTCTCTCATTCAACCACCAACCACCATCTTAGTATCTCTCTCATTCAACTACCAACCACCATCTTAGTATCTCTCTCATTCAACCACCAACCACCATCTTAGTATCTCTCTCATTCAACTACCAACCACCATCTTAGTATCTCTCTCATTCAACTACCAACCACCATCTTAGTATCTCTCTCATTCAACCACCAACCACCATCTTAGTATCTCTCTCATTCAACTACCAACCACCATCTTAGTATCTCTCTCATTCAACTACCAACCACCATCTTAGTATCTCTCTCATTCAACTACCAACCATAACTTTAGTCTCTCTCTCATTCAACCACCAACCACCATCTTAGTCTCTCTCATTCAACCACCAACCACCATCTTAGTCTCTCTCATTCAACCACCAACCACCATCTTAGTATCTCTCTCATTCAACTACCAACCACCATCTTAGTATCTCTCTCATTCAACCACCAACCACCATCTTAGTATCTCTCTCATTCAACTACCAACCACCATCTTAGTATCTCTCTCATTCAACTACCAACCACCATCTTAGTATCTCTCTCATTCAACCACCAACCATAACTTTAGTCTCTCTCTCATTCAACTACCATCCATCACTTTGGTCTCTCTCTCATTCAACTACCAACCATCATCTTAGTCTCTCTCTCATTCAACTACCAACCATCATCTTAGTATCTCTCTCATTTAACTACCAACCACCATCTTAGTCTCTCTCTCATTCAACTACCAACCATCATCTTAGTATCTCTCTCATTTAACTACCAACCATCATCTTAGTCCCTCTCTCATTCAACTACCAACCATCATCTTAGTCCCTCTCTCATTCAACTACCATCCATCACTTTGGACTCTCGCTCATTCAACTACCAACCATCATCTTAGTATCTCTCTCATTCAACCACCAACCACCATCTTAGTATCTCTCTCATTCAACTACCAACCACCATCTTAGTATCTCTCTCATTCAACCACCAACCACCATCTTAGTATCTCTCTCATTCAACTACCAACCACCATCTTAGTATCTCTCTCATTCAACTACCAACCACCATCTTAGTATCTCTCTCATTCAACCACCAACCACCATCTTAGTATCTCTCTCATTCAACTACCAACCACCATCTTAGTATCTCTCTCATTCAACTACCAACCACCATCTTAGTATCTCTCTCATTCAACTACCAACCATAACTTTAGTCTCTCTCTCATTCAACCACCAACCACCATCTTAGTCTCTCTCATTCAACCACCAACCACCATCTTAGTCTCTCTCATTCAACCACCAACCACCATCTTAGTATCTCTCTCATTCAACTACCAACCACCATCTTAGTATCTCTCTCATTCAACCACCAACCACCATCTTAGTATCTCTCTCATTCAACTACCAACCACCATCTTAGTATCTCTCTCATTCAACTACCAACCACCATCTTAGTATCTCTCTCATTCAACCACCAACCATAACTTTAGTCTCTCTCTCATTCAACTACCATCCATCACTTTGGTCTCTCTCTCATTCAACTACCAACCATCATCTTAGTCTCTCTCTCATTCAACTACCAACCATCATCTTAGTATCTCTCTCATTTAACTACCAACCACCATCTTAGTCTCTCTCTCATTCAACTACCAACCATCATCTTAGTATCTCTCTCATTTAACTACCAACCATCATCTTAGTCCCTCTCTCATTCAACTACCAACCATCATCTTAGTCCCTCTCTCATTCAACTACCATCCATCACTTTGGACTCTCGCTCATTCAACTACCAACCATCATCTTAGTCTCTCTCATTCAACTACCAACCACCATCTTAGTCCCTCTCTCATTCAACTACCAACCATCACTTTGGTCTCTCTCTCATTCAACTACCAACCACCATCTTAGTGTCTCTCTCTTTAACAGATGACCCTCAGTGTTTAACAGATGACCCTCAGTGTTTAACAGATGACCCTGACTGTTTAACAGATGACCCTCAGTGTTTAACAGATGACCCTCAGTGTTTAACAGATGACCCTCAGTGTTTAACAGATGACCCTCAGTGTTTAACAGATGACCCTCAGCATTTAACAGATGACCCTCAGCATTTAACAGATGACCCTCAGTGTTTAACAGATGACCCTCAGCATTTAACAGATGACCCTCAGTGTTTAACAGATGACCCTCAGCATTTAACAGATGACCCTCAGTGTTTAACAGATGACCCTCAGTGTTTAACAGATGACCCTGACTGTTTAACAGATGACCCTCAGTGTTTAACAGATGACCCTCAGTGTTTAACAGATGACCCTCAGTGTTTAACAGATGACCCTCAGTGTTTAACAGATGACCCTCAGCATTTAACAGATGACCCTCAGCATTTAACAGATGACCCTCAGTGTTTAACAGATGACCCTCAGCATTTAACAGATGACCCTCAGTGTTTAACAGATGACCCTCAGTGTTTAACAGATGACCCTCAGTGTTTAACAGATGACCCTCAGTGTTTAACAGATGACCCTCAGTGTTTAACAGATGACCCTCAGTGTTTAACAGATGACCCTCAGTGTTTAACAGACGACCCTCAGCATTTAACAGATGACCCTCAGTGTTTAACAGATGACCCCCAGTGTTTAACAGATGACCCTCAGCATTTAACAGATGACCCTCAGTGTTTAACAGATGACCCTCAGTGTTTAACAGATGACCCTCAGCATTTAACAGATGACCCTCAGTGTTTAACAGATGACCCTCAGCGTTTAACAGATGACCCTCAGCATTTAACAGATGACCCTCAGCATTTAACAGATGACCCTCAGTGTTTAACAGATGACCCTCAGCATTTAACAGATGACCCTCAGTGTTTAACAGATGACCCTCAGTGTTTAACAGATGACCCTCAGTGTTTAACAGATTACCCTCAGTGTTTAACAGATGACCCTCAGTGTTTAACAGCTGACCCTCAGTGTTTAACAGATGACCCTCAGTGTTTAACAGATGACCCTCAGTGTTTAACAGATGACCCTAATTGTTTAACAGATGACCCTGACTGTTTAACAGATGACCCTCAGTGTTTAACAGATGACCCTCAACATTTAACAGATGACCCTCAGCATTTAACAGATGACCCTCAGTGTTTAACAATGACCCTGACTGTTTAACAGATGACCCTCAGCATTTAACAGATGACCCTCAGTGTTTAACAGATGACCCTCAGCGTTTAACAGATGACCCTCAGCATTTAACAGATGACCCTCAGCATTTAACAGATGACCCTCAGTGTTTAACAGATGACCCTCAGTGTTTAACAGATGCCCCTCAGTGTTTAACAGGTGACCCTCAGCATTTAACAGATGACCCTCAGTGTTTAACAGATGACCCTCAGCGTTTAACAGATGACCCTCAGCGTTTAACAGATGACCCTCAGTGTTTAACAGATTACCCTCAGTGTTTAACAAATGACCCGTTTATGTTCATGGGAACCCTAAAGACGAGGCAGAACATGTGAGGCTGACGGCTGACTGCTGACTGCTCAGCTGAAAGCCATGAATCTTTAGCCAGCATGTCAGCCATGCCAACCAGGGTTAGGCTCTCCATCATTGGATTAAGTGGGTGCCTTACCATCAGGGGTTAAGTTGGTTTGTTTTAGGAGGTGGGGCAGCTCCATTTGAAAATAGTTGATTTTTAAAGAGTCATTTTTTTCTGTAACTGGAAGTTTTAAGCTTAACCAAAAGTGATTGTACTCGGTTTCCTGTCCAGTTTAACTCATGCTTTACCGATTTCAAAACAGACAAGATAAAGGTTGGGTGATCAGTAACAAAGGGATTTGTGGGAAAGGCTCAATTAGCCAGTCCTAATTATTGTCTTTGGAATGCTGTTAAGTCAGCCTATGGAGAGGGTCTTACCACATAGAGGGGGGAGGGTCTTATCACAGAGAGGGGGGAGGGTACAGGGAGAGGAAAATAACTATTTAGCATACTGAGGCAGCTGTAAATGTAGCCCAAAAAACGGACAATCTACTTGACAGTCTGTGAAAGTATCCTTCCTCTTGACGTGTTAAAAGACCCCTCGCAGGCTGTCTCTGGGTTCAAGATGAACGGCGGGTTGATTGACAGGAAGTGAAGAAGCCTAAAGGCTTAGGGTTCAGTTTAAATGAGAGGAAGCCAAGGAGAACACAACACTGAAAGACAACTCTTTATTTGCTTTGGCTTCAATCATTTGTTTATACGTTTTTTTGGGGGGGGGGGCTTCAATCATTTGTTTTAACATTTTCTGGCTTCAATAATTCATTTTAACGTGTTCTGGCTTCAATCATTTGCTTTAACATTGACCTTTGACCTTTGAGAGGCAGTGATCGATGGTTCAAACCCCTTTCTTGGTTTTAGTGTATTTGACCTATCATGACCTCTGATCTTGAATGGGGAACTTGACCTTTTGTTTTCACCCTGACTCGTGCAGGATTAACAACAGCCTTAGATGGATTGATCCATTTTGGGTTGTTTGACACTTAGAAGGCCTTCAGTTTCTCTTAACCATAAAAATAACTATAAGCATGAAGGAGACTGACAATAACAGAGAACAGTGACAAAAAAATCTTTCCAATTCACACGTGTGTATTAATACACACACACACACACACACACACACACACACACACACACACACACACACACACACACACACACACACACACACACACACACACACACACACACACACACACACACACACACAAATCAGACCTCACAATGCCACGTCCAAACTCCAGGGCCAGATCTCTACCTACCACACCTGAGTCCTCTATCTACGGAACTTGGCTCCAACACAGATAATATTCCTCCCACTCACACTCCGAGGTCATGTCTCTCATTTGAACAGAAACAGGGGGTCAAAAAAAGCACATCAACTCGACTCAGAACACCTATCTGACGCCTTGCATCTCTGACTTCAAGAAAGAATGCATTCCGTACATTAGAAGTAATCGATTTATGAATATTATAATTGCTTATGACACAATCAATTGTGACATAGATATAATTCTATGAATATTATGATCAGACGGATAATTTAATAATTCTACCATATTTTTTTCTAACTCAGAATAAAAGTATTTATCTAGGTCTGCACAGATGGTTCTTTCTTTTGCTGTTCATCAGTAGCTCTTTACAATTGTCACAAATGAGTTATTATTAATGAATTAATAACCGTTATAATGGCTGAGAAATATCTTTCTCTTTCTACAAACTCAAACTGTTTTGTTACTGAAATGGCTTTTACGGTAAGCGTCAATATAGTGATAGCTAATCATGTTATACGATTTTAGAGTATGTTTACTTTGGCTTCGGTTGTTATTGATTCTGAAAACAGCCTTCATTTTGTGTGAAAAGTGTTACTTACGGCCATTGTTTTTGGAAATGGTTTGACGTCTCCTCAGTTAGAGCTACAGTTGGAGGTGATGACTTTGTTCTAGAGTCAGGGTGGAAATGGTCAGGGTGGGAATGGTCAGGGTGGAAATGGTCAGGGTGGAAATGGTCAGGGTGGAAATGGTCAGGGTGGAAATGGTCAGGGTGGAAATGGTCAGGGTGGAAATGGTCAGGGTGGAAATGGTTTGACGTCTCCTCAGTTAGAGCTACAGTTGGAGTTGATGACTTTGTTCTAGTAGTGGCTTTGGGACCCCCATAAGGTGGCTCTGGGACCCCCATAAGGTGGCTCTGGGACCCCCATAAGGTGGCTCTGGGACCCCCATAAGGTGGCTCTGGGACCCCCATAAGGTGGCGCTGGGACCCCCATAAGGTGGCTCTGGGACCCCCATAAGGTGGCTCTGGGACCCCCATAAGGTGGCTCTGGGACCCCCATAAGGTGGCGCTGGGACCCCCATAAGGTGGCTCTGGGACCCCCATAAGGTGGCTCTGGGACCCCCATCAGGTGGCTCTGGGACCCCCATAAGGTGGCTCTGGGACCCCCATAAGGTGGCGCTGGGACCCCCATAAGGTGGCTCTGGGACCCCCATAAGGTGGCTGCGGGACCCCCATAAGGTGGCGCTGGGACCCCCATAAGGTGGCTCTGGGACCCCCATAAGGTGGCTCTGGGACCCCCATAAGGTGGCTTTGGGACCCCCATAAGGTGGCTTTGGGACCCCCATAAGGTGGCTCTGGGACCCCCATAAGGTGGCTCTGGGACCCCCATAAGGTGGCTTTGGGACCCCCATAAGGTGGCTCTGGGACACCCATAAGGTGGCTCTGGGACCCCCATAAGGTGGCTCTGGGACCCCCATAAGGTGGCTCTGGGACCCCCATAAGGTGGCTCTGGGACCCCCATAAGGTGGCTCTGGGACCCCCATAAGGTGGCTCTGGGACACCCATAAGGTGGCTCTGGGACCCCCATAAGGTGGCTCTGGGACCCCCATAAGGTGGCTCTGGGACCCCCATAAGGTGGCTCTGGGACCCCCATAAGGTGGCGCTGGGACCCCCATAAGGTGGCTCTGGGACCCCCATAAGGTGGCTGCGGGTCCCCATAAGGTGGCGCTGGGACCCCCATAAGGTGGCTCTGGGACCCCCATAAGGTGGCTTTGGGACCCCCATAAGGTGGCTTTGGGACCCCCATAAGGTGGCTCTGGGACCCCCATAAGGTGGCTCTGGGACCCCCATAAGGTGGCTTTGGGACCCCCATAAGGTGGCTCTGGGACCCCCATAAGGTGGCTCTGGGACTCCCATAAGGTGGCTCTGGGACCCCCATAAGGTGGCGCTGGGACCCCCATAAGGTGGCTCTGGGACCCCCATAAGGTGGCGCTGGGACCCCCATAAGGTGGCTCTGGGACCCCCATAAGGTGGCTCTGGGACCCCCATAAGGTGGCTCTGGGACCCCCATAAGGTGGCTTTGGGACCCCCATAAGGTGGCTCTGGGACCCCCATAAGGTGGCTCTGGGACCCCCATAAGGTGGCTCTGGGACCCCCATAAGGTGGCTTTGGGACCCCCATAAGGTGGCTCTGGGACCCCCATAAGGTGGCTCTGGGACCCCCATAAGGTGGCTCTGGGACCCCCATAATGTGGCTTTGGGACCCCCATAAGGTGGCTCTGGGACCCCCATAAGGTGGCTCTGGGACCCCCATAAGGTGGCTCTGGGACCCCCATAAGGTGGCGCTGGGACCCCCATAAGGTGGCTCTGGGACCCCCATAAGGTGGCGCTGGGACCCCCATAAGGTGGCGCTGGGACCCCCATAAGGTGGCTCTGGGACCCCCATAAGGTGGCTCTGGGACCCCATAAGGTGACTCTGGGACCCCCATAAGGTGGCTCTGGGACCCCCATAAGGTGACTCTGGGACCCCCATAAGGTGGCTCTGGGACCCCCATAAGGTGGCTCTGGGACCCCCATAAGGTGGCGCTGGGACCCCCATAAGGTGGCTCTGGGACCCCCATAAGGTGGCTCTGGGACCCCCATAAGGTGGCTCTGGGACCCCCATAAGGTGACTCTGGGACCCCCACAAGGTGGCTCTGGGACCCCCACAAGGTGGCTCTGGGACCCCCATAAGGTGGCTCTGGGACCCCCATAAGGTGGCTCTGTTGAGGTGATGACTTCATTCACAGGCAATGGCATCATAGAGGGCTGATTAGAGGTGCATTCCTCCCGCGGGACACACAGCAAAGGTGGCCTTAATAGGATCTGATGTTTTTTGGCCCGGTGCGCACCGAGCTTTGCTAACTGTTGCCAGGTAACGGCACTGTGTGCACTTTGTGAAGTTCTCAGCTGGCTGGTGGTGGGTCTGCTGTTTTTGATTGAAGTACGCTCAGCGGGTTGGTGTGCATGAGAGCACCATAAATGGTCAATGATTCCAAGCCAGAAGCATGGCACCTCAGCACTATGGGAATGCAGGTGGAAAACTCACAGTGACTCAGGAGAATGTTCTAAAACATGCCTTAAATCAATTAAATACCCAGTGCAGTCAAACAATTGTATTTTTTTGTATCATATTGTACAACAGCTGATAATACGGACACTGTGATAAAAATGTAACAGTGTTAATTTCCTGCTACTTGCTGGTTGAAAATACAATCTACATAGGACCTTCTAATCAGCCTGTTTTACGTTGGCGGGAGTTTGGGTTTGCCCGGTGACATCACTAGACGGTAAATTGGTTAATAGACTAATAACAAAGAGAGTTCCAAACCTCTCTGCCTAAATCAGCTACTATTCCATTTTTCCCTTCTCTCACTTAGACCACTCCCAGACAATCCTAGCAACATTTTGCCTGAGAAATAGCGTTTTGCTAAAAATTTTAATGGAAAAATATTACAGTCAGGTACTTATTTATTTATTTCACCTTCACTTACTTGCTACCCAAAAATGATTTGATATTTGCTATATAAAAAAAAAATACTGCATATGTCCTGCATGTCACATACGTTCATCATATTTTATTTTATTCTCCAGAACCACTGAGTCTAGTTGAATGCAGCTATAGGTTTCTAGTCAGTTACCTGCATAGTAAAAGTGTAATATCTCACCTCACTGGAAACAGTAGGACACCTGTTTACACCCATGTCTTTTCATAGTAGTCTGGGGGAAAAAAAGAAGTAATCGATAGCAGATGTGTGTGGAGAAATGTTAACACATTTGACCATCATCTGACATCCGGCAGTGCACGCACCACAAAACCACACATGTTCCAGCATATATCATGTAACACAATAACTAACGTCATACTTATAACTCAGTGCAGTAGAGCATGGTCCAACTCAGCTAGGAATGTCCCATTTTTCTGTCTGTATAGCGGACTCAATGTTGGGAGTCCTCGTCTTGACACGTCCAGAATGTTTCAGTAGCCTTATAATAGACGGGTTAGGGTTTAAACCCACAGCAGGACAGTTCAGTAACCTAGTAATTATAGTTATTAGGGTTTAAACCCACAGCAGGACAGTTCAGTAACCTAGTAATTATAGTTATTAGGGTTTAAACCCACAGCAGGACAGTTCAGTAACCTAGTAATTATAGTTGTTAGGTTTTAAACCCACAGCAGGACAGTTCAGTAACCTAGTAATGGAGTTGTTAGGGTGTAAACCCACAGCAGGACAGTTCAGTAACCTAGTAATGGAGTTGTTAGGGTTTAAGCCCACAGCAGGACAGTTCAGTAACCTAGTAATAGAGTTGTTAGGGTTTAAGCCCACAGCAGGACAGTTCAGTAACCTAGTAATAGAGTTGTTAGGGTTTAAACCCACAGCAGGACAGTTCAGTAACCTAGTAATGAAGTTGTTAGGGTTTAAACCCACAGCAGGACAGTTCAGTAACCTAGTAATGGAGTTGTTAGGGTTTAAGCCCACAGCAGGACAGTTCAGTAACCTAGTAATAGAGTTGTTAGGGTTTAAACCCACAGCAGGACAGTTCAGTAACCTAGTAATGGAGTTGTTAGGGTTTAAACCCACAGCAGGACAGTTCAGTAACCTAGTAATTATAGTTGTTAGGGTTTAAGCCCACAGCAGGACAGTTCAGTAACCTAGTAATAGAGTTGTTAGGGTTTAAACCCACAGCAGGACAGTTCAGTAACCTAGTAATGGAGTTGTTAGGGTTTAAGCCCACAGCAGGACAGTTCAGTAACCTAGTAATGGAGTTGTTAGGGTTTAAACCCACAGCAGGACAGTTCAGTAACCTAGTAATGGAGTTGTTAGGGTTTAAACCCACAGCAGGACAGTTCAGTAACCTAGTAATGGAGTTGTTAGGGTTTAAACCCACAGCAGGACAGTTCAGTAACCTAATAATGGAGTTGTTAGGGTTTAAACCCACAGCAGGACAGTTCAGTAACCTAGTAATGGAGTTGTTAGGGATTAAACCCACAGCAGGACAGTTCAGTAACCTAGTAATGGAGTTGTTAGGGATTAAACCCACAGCAGGACAGTTCAGTAACCTAGTAATGGAGTTGTTAGGGTTTAAACCCACAGCAGGACAGTTCAGTAACCTAGTAATGGAGTTGTTATTGATTAAACCCACAGCAGGACAGTTCAGTAACCTAATAATGGAGTTGTTAGGGTTTAAACCCACAGCAGGACAGTTCAGTAACCTAGTAATTATAGTTGTTAGGGTTTAAACCCACAGCAGGACAGTTCAGTAACCTAATAATGGAGTTGTTAGGGTTTAAACCCACAGCAGGACAGTTCAGTAACCTAGTAATGGAGTTGTTAGGGATTAAACCCACAGCAGGACAGTTCAGTAACCTAGTAATTATAGTTGTTAGGGTTTAAACCCACAGCAGGACAGTTCAGTAACCTAGTAATTATAGTTGTTAGGGTTTAAACCCACAGCAGGACAGTTCAGTAACCTAATAATGAAGTTGTTAGGGATTAAACCCACAGCAGGACAGTTCAGTAACCTAGTAATTATAGTTGTTAGGGTTTAAGCCCACAGCAGGACAGTTCAGTAACCTAGTAATTATAGTTGTTAGGGTTTAAGCCCACAGCAGGACAGTTCAGTAACCTAGTAATTATAGTTGTTAGGGTTTAAACCCACAGCAGGACAGTTCAGTAACCTAGTAATTATAGTTGTTAGGGTTTAAGCCCACAGCAGGACAGTTCAGTAACCTAGTAATTATAGTTGTTAGGGTTTAAACCCACAGCAGGACAGTTCAGTAACCTAGTAATTATAGTTGTTAGGGTTTAAACCCACAGCAGGACAGTTCAGTAACCTAGTAATGGAGTTGTTAGGGTTTAAACCCACAGCAGGACAGTTCAGTAACCTAGTAATGGAGTTGTTATTGATTAAACCCACAGCAGGACAGTTCAGTAACCTAATAATGGAGTTGTTAGGGTTTAAACCCACAGCAGGACAGTTCAGTAACCTAGTAATGGAGTTGTTAGGGTTTAAACCCACAGCAGGACAGTTCAGTAACCTAGTAATGGAGTTGTTAGGGTTTAAACCCACAGCAGGACAGTTCAGTAACCTAGTAATAGAGTTGTTAGGGTTTAAGCCCACAGCAGGACAGTTCAGTAACCTAGTAATAGAGTTGTTAGGGTTTAAACCCACAGCAGGACAGTTCAGTAACCTAGTAATGAAGTTGTTAGGGTTTAAACCCACAGCAGGACAGTTCAGTAACCTAATAATTATAGTTGTTAGGTTTTAAACCCACAGCAGGACAGTTCAGTAACCTAGTAATGGAGTTGTTAGGGTTTAAACCCACAGCAGGACAGTTCAGTAACCTAGTAATGAAGTTGTTAGGGTTTAAACCCACAGCAGGACAGTTCAGTAACCTAATAATGGAGTTGTTAGGGTTTAAACCCACAGCAGGACAGTTCAGTAACCTAGTAATTATAGTTGTTAGGTTTTAAACCCACAGCAGGACAGTTCAGTAACCTAATAATGGAGTTGTTAGGGTTTAAACCCACAGCAGGACAGTTCAGTAACCTAGTAATGGAGTTGTTAGGGTTTAAACCCACAGCAGGACAGTTCAGTAACCTAGTAATAGAGTTGTTAGGGTTTAAACCCACAGCAGGACAGTTCAGTAACCTAGTAATTATAGTTGTTAGGGTTTAAGCCCACAGCAGGACAGTTCAGTAACCTAGTAATGGAGTTGTTAGGGTTTAAGCCCACAGCAGGACAGTTCAGTAACCTAGTAATTATAGTTGTTAGGTTTTAAACCCAGAGCAGGACAGTTCAGTAACCTAGTAATAGAGTTGTTAGGGTTTAAACCCACAGCAGGACAGTTCAGTAACCTAGTAATGGAGTTGTTAGGGTTTAAACCCACAGCAGGACAGTTCAGTAACCTAGTAATAGAGTTGTTAGGGTTTAAACCCACAGCAGGACAGTTCAGTGACCTAGTAATGAAGTTGTTAGGGTTTAAACCCACAGCAGGACAGTTCAGTGACCTTTCTCAGTTGATGAGAACGAACACATGATAAAAGACCATAAATTGTCACCCCGAAACAATTTAGATGAAAGGATCAAATAATTCAACTGAACTTTTGGATTGTCTTGAAAATGTGCTGAACTCTCAGTTTTACCTCACCACAGTAATTAGGCACCTGAGTAGACTTTTAATCGGATCTCATCTACCCTTATATTTCTTTCATTTTTCTTCTTTACTCTTCTACTTTTTGCACTCATTGTTTTACAGTCCTTACTGGCTGTCAGCAACTGCCTTGATGTTCTAGTGCGGCTATGACACACAACCTGCCGTTGACAGACACCAGTGACAGATCTGTAGAGTTGGCTTGGCTCAGATAAGATAAAGGCTAAGGTGAGAAAGTCATCGAGGTTGAATTAGCCAGCTGGCGGTTCGGCTTGCCAGCTCTGGAGTTGCTAGGCTTCTCTGTTTGTTTCGGTGCAGTTTTGGCATCGGCTTAGGGTTTCACGTTGCTTTGGATGGATGTTTTATCGCTTCATCTGTTCAGTTCCTGTTGTGCTAAATGGTGAGTTGTGAAATCCACACTCCTCTGAATTTCTACATGGCTAAATTCAGATCTACTTAGACAGCTTTAACTTCGAATCCCGGGTCTTAAACTAAAGGCCTGCGTGCCGAATTCAGCCCGCAAGCTCATATAATGTGGCATGTGGTTGTCTTAGTAAATGCGTCCGGCGGTTGCAAAAAAAATAAAAAAAAATAATAATAATTTTAATTTGAAAAGTTGTCTTTTCTAGCAAATTCATCAGGGATATCAATGGTGTAGTATACATAGTAAGCATCAAGCCTAGTTAAGTAAAGGTTAAATTGCACATTTGTTGACACTGGACAAAATGCATGTGCGTTCTTAGCTTGGACATTGAAGACGAAAAAAACAAACATTTTACTCTGCTAGTTGAATATATTAACCTCCTATTCTTCCCCTTGTAGGGACACATTTCTTCACCTTCATGTCCTTCGTCATTGTACCAATGAAGAGCACTGGTTTCAATTCACTGCACAGTCAACAAGAGTTTAAAGATCATAGATATCCTATCCCTGCTAAGCTTTACTAAAACCCTCCTTTTTCTATATGTTTCCACTCAGCCACTACATTTGTTTTACTGACATCACTTTCTGGTTGTAAAGTGCTTTTCTGTTTAACGAGAGGTCATATGACAAATGACAAAATCTCTGTTTACAACCAGGTAAATACGTCTTTTTCATGATGACACGACGGCAATGTATTTTTCTGGTTACTAAAAAAGACCATGACGTCATTGCAACCAGTTTAACCCGCCGAGTTACTTCCTGTGTGCTGTAACCAATCCCGTTCCTGGTACCTATCTTTGAGCCTATCAATTCCCAGAGCATCACTGTGTGAGAAAGAAGCCTCAACAGTAGTCATCATTCTCATGTCGTTTTGTTTTTCTCACAGTTCACCCTCTTTGCAAAGAGAACCAGGATCAGAATTCTTCATGTCATTCTAATCTGACATCATAATGCAGCACTTTCTCCTCTTGTTCACATCTCCACAAGTTGAAAAGTTCAAACGTAAAACAGAAGGTAAAAAACCTGCCGGGGAGGACGGCCATAAAACTCAGTGGGCCGTAGATTACATAGAGGAACGTAGTACGCTCACAAAGGAAAGTGTACGTTGTGAAGGGAGGGAGGGGTGATGGAGTTAAATGATGCTTATATAGGTTGTGTGTATTATATTTCAAAGGTTTTACCTTGGCTTCAAGTGTATTTCACATACTTGTTCCCGATACGTAAGTTACTGAATTACTGAGCTTATCTGACCATTTCAGACTCCATTTTCTCTGTTTCAATGTCCTACCTCATCTGTCAGGTACGGTAGCTATTTATAATTACTGAAGGTTAATGAAAAATACATGAACGTCTGTCTCTCTCTCTCTCTCTCTCTCTCTCTGTCTCTCTCTCTCTCTCTCTCTCTCTCTCTCTCTCTCTCTCTCTCTCTCTCACTTTCTTTCTTTCCATCTCTCCTCCTCTTCTCCTCCTCTTTAGGTCCGCACATTATTTGTCAGCGGACTACCTCTGGATATAAAGCCGCGAGAGCTGTATCTCCTGTTCAGACCATTTAAGGTGCGTACGCATTAAAATGGATGATATGAAACAATTGATAAGGCCTCTGTTCAAACAGGCAACCGTCAACAGGCCTCCATTAGCGATGAGGAAATAAATGGCAATGGAAAACTACCTGCATTCCTCAACCTGGAATACAATCGAAACTAAACCTGTAATCATGGGGGGGGGGGGGGGGGGGAGAAATACCAGGTGTCTCCAAAAACAATAGTCGTTTTGAGAGAATAACACATTGTCAGTGTAGTTACAGAACATAATCAAGCATTTTCATGGCACAGGAACTATGCATGTTGCTACCTAGTGTAATAACACCACAGCTCCATCTGATACAGCGCTTAGGTCATGCATTGGGTATGTACATTTAAAAGGGTATATCATGTAAGTGTTTAAAAAAGCAGTACATTTTGGCTAATCGGGTACATTTTCAAGGGGGCCTCAACATATGTTTTTTTAACCGATGACCAGAAACACTAACACGCTTAGGCATTTATGAGACTTTGCGCCAAAATATGTAAATGAATGAACATATAATACATTTACAATGTTTTTATTGACACCATATGTCAAGACAAATTAATGTTACATTGACATCTTTTTGTTATTTACGAGAAGAACCATCATTGTCGTGTTGAATACTATAATGGCTAAAATAGAGAATATACTGTCGTGTTGAATACTATTATCGCTAAAATAGAGTATATACTGTCATGTTGAATACTATAATGGCTAAAATAGAGTATGTACTGTCACGTTGAATAGTATAATGGCTAAAATAGAGTATACACTGTCATGTTGAATAGTATAATGGCTAAAATAGAGTATATACTGTCATGTTGAATACTATCATAGCATCAAATAGTATATACTGTCATGTTGAATACTATCATGGCATAAAATAGAGTATATAGTGTCATGTTGAATACTATCATGGCTAAAATAGAGTATATACTGTCATGTTGAATACTATCATAGCATCAAATAGTATATACTGTCATGTTGAATACTATCATAGCATAAAATAGAGTATATACTGTCATGTTGAATAGTATAATGGCTAAAATAGAGTATATACTGTCATGTTGAATACTATCATAGCATCAAATAGTATATACTGTCATGTTGAATACTATTATGGCTAAAATAGAGTATATACTGTCATGTTGAATACTATAATGGCATAAAATAGAGTATATAGTGTCATGTTGAATACTATCATGGCATCAAATAGAGTATATACTGTCATGTTGAATACTATTATGGCTAAAATAGAGTATATACTGTCATGTTGAATACTATAATGGCATAAAATAGAGTATATACTGTCATGTTGAATACTATCATGGCATCAAATAGTATATACTGTCATGTTGAATACTATAATGGCATCAAATAGTATATACTGTCATGTTGAATACTATCATGGCATCAAATAGAGTATATACTGTCATGTTGAATACTATTATGGCTAAAATAGAGTATATACTGTCATGTTGAATACTATAATGGCATAAAATAGAGTATATACTGTCATGTTGAATACTATAATGGCATAAAATAGAGTATATAGTGTCATGTTGAATACTATCATGGCATAAAATAGAGTATATAGTGTCATGTTGAATACTATTATGGCTAAAATAGAGTATATACTGTCATGTTGAATACTATCATGGCATCAAATAGAGTATATACTGTCATGTTGAATACTATCATAGCATAAAATAGAGTATATACTGTCATGTTGAATACTATCATAGCATAAAATAGAGAATATACTGTCATGTTGAATACTATTATGGCTAAAATAGAGTATATACTGTCATGTTGAATACTATAATGGCATAAAATAGAGTATATAGTGTCATGTTGAATACTATCATGGCATCAAATAGAGTATATACTGTCATGTTGAATACTATTATGGCTAAAATAGAGTATATACTGTCATGTTGAATACTATAATGGCATAAAATAGAGTATATACTGTCATGTTGAATACTATCATAACATCAAATAGTATATACTGTCATGTTGAATACTATCATGGCATAAAATAGAGTATATAGTGTCATGTTGAATACTATTATGGCTAAAATAGAGTATATACTGTCATGTTAAATACTATCATGGCATCAAATAGTATATACTGTCATGTTGAATACTATCATGGCTAAAATAGAATATATACTGTCATGTTGAATACTATTATCGCTAAAATAGAGTATATACTGTCATGTTGAATACTATAATGGCTAAAATAGAGTATATACTGTCATGTTGAATAGTATAATGGCTAAAATAGAGTATATACTGTCATGTTGAATACTATCATAGCATCAAATACTATATACTGTCATGTTGAATACTATAATGGCTAAAATAGAGTATATACTGTCATGTTGAATACTATAATGGCTAAAATAGAGTATATACTGTCATGTTGAATACTATAATGGCTAAAATAGAGAATATACTGTCGTATTGAATACTATAATGGCTAAAATAGAGTATATACTGTCATGTTGAATACTATCATGGCTAAAATAGAGTATATACTGTCATGTTGAATACTATCATGGCATCAAATAGTATATACTTATACATGTTCTTGCTGTTTATGCTAACAATTTGTCTTGGTCTTTGTTTTAGGGTTATGAGGGATCATTGATAAAACTCACCTCAAAACAGGTAAGCAAAAAATACCTCCTTTTTTCACACGGTGTAACAAATGAGTGAACACATGGCTCAGTCCCTCAGCAGGCTGTTTCAGTGTAGTTTAGACATGACTCAGTCCCTCAGCAGGCTGTTTCAGTGTAGTTTAGACATGACTCAGTCCCTCAGCAGGCTGTTTCAGTGTAGTTTAGACATGACTCAGTCCCTCAGCTGGCTGTTTCAGTGTAGTTTAGACATGACTCAGTCCCTCAGCAGACTGTTTCAGTGTAGTTTAGACATGACTCAGTCCCTCAGCTGGCTGTTTCAGTGTAGTTTAGACATGACTCAGTCCCTCAGCAGACTGTTTCAGTGTAGTTTAGACATGACTCAGTCCCTCAGCGGGCTGTTTCAGTGTAGTTTAGACATGACTTAGTCCCTCAGCAGGCTGTTTCAGTGTAGTTTAGACATGACTCAGTCCCTCAGCTGGCTGTTTCAGTGTAGTTTAGACATGACTCAGTCCCTCAGCGGGCTGTTTCAGTGTAGTTTAGACATGACTCAGTCACTCAGCAGGCTGTTTCAGTGTAGTTTAGACATGACTCAGTCCCTCAGCAGGCTGTTTCAGTGTAGTTTAGACATCACTCAGTCCCTCAGCTGGCTGTTTCAGTGTAGTTTAGACATGACTCAGTACCTCAGTAGGCTGTTTCAGTGTAGTTTAGATATGGCTCAGTCCCTCAGCAGGCTGTTTCAGTGTAGTTTAGACATGACTCAGTCCCTCAGCAGGCTGTTTCAGTGTAGTTTAGACATGACTCAGTCCCTCAGCAGGCTGTTTCAGTGTAGTTTAGACATGACTCAGTCCCTCAGCGGGCTGTTTCAGTGTAGTTTAGACATGACTCAGTACCTCAGCAGGCTGTTTCAGTGTAGTTTAGACATGACTCAGTCCCTCAGTGGGCTGTTTCAGTGTAGTTTAGACATGACTCAGTCCCTCAGCAGGCTGTTTCAGTGTAGTTTAAACATGACTCAGTCCCTCAGGGGGCTGTTTCAGTGTAGTTTAGACATGACTCAGTCCCTCAGCAAGCTGTTTCAGTGTAGTTTAGACATGACTCAGTCCCTCAGCAGGCTGTTTCAGTGTAGTTTAAACATGACTCAGTCCCTCAGCAGGCTGTTTCAGTATAGTTTAGACATGACTCAGTCCCTCAGCAGGCTGTTTCAGTGTAGTTTAACCATGACTCAGTCCCTCAGTAGGCTGTTTCAGTGTAGTTTAGACATGACTCAGTCCCTCAGGGGGCTGTTTCAGTGTAGTTTAGACATGACTCAGTCCCTCAGCAGGCTGTTTCAGTGTAGTTTAGACATGACTCAGTCCCTCAGCAGGCTGTTTCAGTGTAGTTTAACCATGACTCAGCCCCTCAGAAGGCTGTTTCAGTGTAGTTTAGACATGACTCAGTCCCTCAGCAGGCTGTTTCAGTGTAGTTTAGACATGCCTCAGTCCCTCAGCAGGCTGTTTCAGTGTAGTTTAGACATGACTCAGTCCATCAGCAGGCTGTTTCAGTGTAGTTTAGACATGACTCAGTCCCTCAGCAGCCTGTTTCAGTGTAGTTTAGACATGACTTAGTCCCTCAGCTGGCTGTTTCAGTGTAGTTTAGACATGACTCAGTCCCTCAGCAGGCTCTTTCAGTGTAGTTTAGACATGACTCAGTACCTCAGCAGGCTGTTTCAGTGTAGTTTAGACATGACTCAGTCCCTCAGCGGGCTGTTTCAGTGTAGTTTAGACATGACTCAGTCCCTCAGCAGGCTGTTTCAGTGTAGTTTAGACATGACTCAGTCCCTCAGTGGGCTGTTTCAGTGTAGTTTAGACATGACTCAGTCCCTCAGCAGGCTGTTTCAGTGTAGTTTAGACATGACTCAGTCCCTCAGCGGGCTGTTTCAGTGTAGTTTAGATATGACTCAGTCCCTCAGCAGGCTGTTTCAGTGTAGTTTAGACATGACTCAGTCCCTCAGCGGGCTGTTTCAGTGTAGTTTAGACATGACTCAGTCCCTCAGCAGCCTGTTTCAGTGTAGTTTAGACATGACTTAGTCCCTCAGCTGGCTGTTTCAGTGTAGTTTAGACATGACTCAGTCCCTCAGCAGGCTCTTTCAGTGTAGTTTAGACATGACTCAGTCCCTCAGCAGGCTGTTTCAGTGTAGTTTAGACATGACTCAGTCCCTCAGCGGGCCGTTTCAGTGTAGTTTAGACATGACTCAGTCCCTCAGCAGGCTGTTTCAGTGTAGTTTAGACATGACTCAGTCCCTCAGCGGGCTGTTTCAGTGTAGTTTAGACATGACTCAGTCCCTCAGCGGGCTGTTTCAGTGTAGTTTAGACATGACTCAGTCCCTCAGCGGGCTGTTTCAGTGTAGTTTAGACATGACTCAGTCCCTCAGCAGGCTGTTTCAGTGTAGTTTAGACATGACTCAGTCCCTCAGCGGGCTGTTTCAGTGTAGTTTAGACATGACTCAGTCCCTCAGCAGGCTGTTTCAGTGTAGTTTAGACATGACTCAGTCCCTCAGCAGGCTGTTTCAGTGTAGTTTAGACATGACTCAGTCCCTCAGTGGGCTGTTTCAGTGTAGTTTAGACATAACTCAGTCCCTCAGCAGGCTGTTTCAGTGTAGTTTAGACATGACTCAGTACCTCAGCAGGCTGTTTCAGTGTAGTTTAGACATGACTCAGTCCCTCAGCAGGCTGTTTCAGTGTAGTTTAGACATGACTCAGTCCCTCAGCAGGCTGTTTCAGTGTAGTTTAGACATGACTTAGTCCCTCAGCAGGCTGTTTCAGTGTAGTTTAGACATGACTCAGTACTTCAGCGGGCTGTTTCAGTGTAGTTTAGACATGACTCAGTCCCTCAGCGGGCTGTTTCAGTGTAGTTTAGACATGACTCAGTCCCTCAGCAGGCTGTTTCAGTGTAGTTTAGACATGACTCAGTCCCTCAGCGGGCTGTTTCAGTGTAGTTTAGACATGACTCAGTCCCTCAGCAGGCTGTTTCAGTGTAGTTTAATAAAAAACAAATAAAATATGACATCACAGCACTACGGAACTGACCTAAATACCTGAAGCATCGCCGTCCTGTGCACATCTGGTGTTTGGGTTAAAGTTCAAGATAAGATGTGCCCTTGGCGTTAGGAAATCAGGGGCCTGCTGGGAGAACGCCACTGCAAACAAAACCTCAGTAGAATAAGGACGTACTTCTCCTCATGTTATGACAGTTTTATTGAAGTGTATGAAAGTGTATTATTATTTTGTGTGTGTCTGGTGGATGCTGGTGGGTGTGAGTGTAGTGTGGGGAATTACATTGGAAATGCAAAACAAGTTTATGACAACTGGAGGAAACTTTATCAAGAGGACGTTTTTTCATGAATAAGTTCAAAGGCCATGTAATATACCTCAGTTAACCCTTTATGGAGGGGGGTAGACTGTAACATGTTACACTATATCTCAGTTAACCCTTTATGGAGGGGGGTAGACTGTAACATGTTACACTATATCTCAGTTAACCCTTTATGGAGGGGGGTAGACTGTAACATGTTACACTATATCTCAGTTAACCCTTTATGGAGGGGGGTAGACTGTAACACGTTACACTATATCTCAGTTAACCCTTTATGGAGGGGGGTAGACTGTAACATGTTACACTATATCTCAGTTAACCCTTTATGGAGGCGGGTAGACTGTAACACGTTACACTATATCTCAGTTAACCCTTTATGGAGGGGGGTAGACTGTAACACGTTACACTATATCTCAGTTAACCCTTTATGGAGGCGGGTAGACTGTAACACGTTACACTATATCTCAGTTAACCCTTTATGGAGGGGGGTAGACTGTAACATGTTACACTATATCTCAGTTAACCCTTTATGGAGGGGGGTAGACTGTAACACGTTACACTATATCTCAGTTAACCCTTTATGGAGGGGGGTAGACTGTAACATGTTACACTATACCTCAGTTAACCCTTTATGGAGGGGGGTAGACTGTAACACGTTACACTATATCTCAGTTAACCCTTTATGGGTGGTATACTGTAACACAGCAAATGGTTTAGTTTCGATTATATGCACTAGACATGGTGTAGGAAGTGAGGCCCATCTGATGATAATGATGACTGTTCAATTTATTTAACAGAGTGGAGTGATGGATCTCTAAAAAGTCCACATATTTAGCTAAAGTGAAGGGTTAAATTGAAACATTAGCTGGAGGACACTCCAACATGGTTGCTGAGGTGAAAGGTTAAATTGAAACATTAGCTGGAGGACACTCCAACATGGTTGCTGAGGTGAAAGGTTAAATTGAAACATTAGTGCTGAGGAAAACCCATCTGTAGCTAATTTATGAGCTGAATGGCACCCATCTGTAGCTAATTTATGAGCTGAATTGCTACTGTAGAGTGAAAACTGTGGTTGAAGCCTTAGCTGGAGGAATTGTTGCATTTCCGGTGTCGTTGCTCTTGCATTCAGTAGCATCTATAAAGCACATTATTATAATGAACAGTACTGACATCAAACGGGAGAACCAAGGACACAGGTGGTTCCTGACGATTCTCGCTAGTGTTTACAGCAGAACTTCGGTAGCCATGAAGGGCTTTGAATGGCTGGTCATGGCTCACATCAACACCATCATTCCCGGAAACCCCACTCCAATTTGCATACCGCCACCAACAGATCCACAGATGACGCAATCTCAATCACACTCCACACTGCCCTTTCCCACCTGGACAAAAGGTACACCTATGTGAGAATGCTGTCCATTGATTACACCTCCGTTTTCAACACCACAGTGCCCACGAAGCTCATCACTAAGTTAAGGACCCTGGAACTAAACACCTCCCTCTGCAACTGGACAACTGGACTTCCTGACGGGCCGCCCCCAGGTAGTAAGGGTAGGCAACAACACATTTGCCACGCTGATCCTCAACACTGGGGCCCCTAAGGGGTGTGTGCTTAGTCCCCTCCTGTACTCTCTGTTGACCCACGACTGCGTGGCCAAGCACGATTCCAACACCATCATTAAGTTTGCTGACGACACAACAGTGGTAGGCCTGATCACCGACAACAATGAGACAGTCAGAGACCTGGCAATGTGGTGCCAGGACAACAACCTCTCCCTCGATGTGAGCAAGACATAGACTATAGGACTATAGGAAGGAAGGGCCAAACAGGCCCCATTAACATTGACTGGGCTGAATTGGAGAAGGTTGAGAGTTTCACATCACCAACCAACTATCATGGTCTAAACACACCAAGACAGTTGTGAAGTGAGCATGACAACACATTTTCCCCCTCAAGAGACTGAAAAGATTTGGCATGGGTCCACAGATCCTCAAAATGTTCTACAGCTGCACCATCGAGAGCATCCTGACCGGTATTGCAACTGCTTGGCATCCGACCATAAGGCGCTACAGAGGGTAGTGTGTACTGCCCAGTACTTCACTGGGTCCAAGCTTCCTGCCATCCAGGACCTATATACTAGGAGGTGTCAGAGGAAGGCCCCAAAAAATTGTCAAAGACTCCAGTCATCCAAGTCATAGACTGTTCTCTCTGCTACCGCACGGCAAGCGGTACCGGAGCGCCAAGTCTAGGTCCAAAAGGCTCCTTAACAGATTCTACCTCCGAGCCATGACTGCTGAAAAATGAATCAAATGGCCACCCGGACTATTTACATTTACCCCTCCCACACACACACACACACACACACACACACACACACACACACACACACACACACACACACACACACACACACACACACACACACACACACACACACACACACACACACACACACACACACACACTTTGTTTTCACACTGTTGCTACTCGCTGTTTATTATCTATGCATAGTCACTTTACAAATGACCTCAACTAACCTGTGCCAACGCACATTGACTCAGTAGCGGTACCCCCTGTATATAGCCTCGTTATTTTTATGTAATTTCCATGTGTTACTTTTAGATTTTATTTAATAATAATAATAATAACTTTAGTAAGTATTTATTAAGTATTTTCTTAACTCTATTTCTTGAACTGCATTTTTAGTTAAGGGCTTGTAAGTAAGCATTCACGGTGAGGTCTACATCTGAATTTAAATTGATTTGATTTGAACTGGTTTTAGGATCAGGACCTGCAATTGTAACAGTAAGCAACTGTATTTTTATTTTGACATTTTTCAGTATTTTATTTCACCTTTATTTAAACCAGGTAAGCTAGTTGAGAACAAGTTCTCATTTACAACTGCGACCTGGTCAAGATAAAGCAAAGCAGTCCGACACAAACATCAACACAGAGTTACACATGGAATAAACAAGCGTACAGTCAATAACACAATAGAAAAAAAGAAAGTCTATATACAATGTGTGCAAATGGCATGAGGAGGTATGGCAATAAATAGTCCATAGTACCGAAGTAATTACAGTTTAGCAAATTAACACTGGAGTGATAAATGAGCAGGTGATGATGTGGAAGTAAAAATACTGGCGTGCAAAAGAGCAGAAAAGTAAATAAAAACAATATGGGGATGAGGTAGGTAGATTGGGTGGGCTATTTACAGATGGGCTATGTACAGCTGCAGCGATCGGTTAGCTGCTCAGATAGCTGATGTTTAAAGTTAGTGAGGGAAATATAAGTCTCCAGCTTCAGCAATGTAACAAAATGGAGGACTGTGGTGTAGCCGTTATTATGAGTACATGTTGCATGAATTGCTAAGGCATGAGAATATGAAAGTGTGTATTCTAATTTTACATTTATGTAGTTCTTTACCTGTCTATTATGTCATGTCGTTGGCTCTCAGATAGCGTGCTTGCAGACACTCTTGTGGGATGTTCAAGGGGAAAGGAGATGGAAAGAAATGTGTTGGGTCAAAGCGAAGGTTTTGACAATTTTATTATTATTTTACCTTTATTTAACGAGGCAAGTCAGTTAAGAACAAATTCTTATTTACAACGACGGCCTAGGAACAATACTGAGTCTCTGACGGTATCTTTTCGCTCTCTGAGGTGGCTGAAAATGAGCTCGTCTGGTGTGTGTCCACTTGGAGAGCTAGACAGTATAGTTTACGTCAATGTACTTAATGCCAAATGACACTGTGTCCCTTAATAAAGAGATAACACATTCATTAAAACGGGGTAATGGTCATCGAGATTCCTCATGGACAGTATCGGCAAACGGAAAGCTGTCTTTGCTTTAAGTGGAAGTGAATCCTACATCGTATTAATTTCCTCTTCAGTTGTCAGTATTTTGAGGACTTACTTGTTCATGCCAGATGTCATATGTTGCTTCTGTAGTTGTCATACAGTGTAACGGAGTCAAGGCTTTGTTTTGAATGTCTCTCCCATGTTCTGTGTTCATTGCACTGTGAGTTGATCCTTCCTGACTAATGGTAATGACAGCGCTAATGAAAATCAATCATTCCTACGGAGAACACAGCCGTCTCCATATATAGCAAGCCGTCTCGCTCTCTCTCTCTCTCTCTCTCTCTCTCTCTCTCTCTCTCTCTCTCTCTCTCTCTCTCTCTCTCTCTCTCTCTCTCTCTCTCACTCTCTCACTCTCTCTCTCTCACTCTCTCTCTGTCTTTCTAGAAAGCTTTCTACATCGCCCACTGTGGCTTAGCCTCTTGAGAACAACATGTTTAAAAACTCTCTCTACTTCCCCTCTCTCTCTGTCTCTCCCTCTCTCTGTCTCTCTCTCTCTCTCTCTCTCTCTCTCTCTCTCTCTCTCTCTCTCTCTCTCTCTATCTCTCTCTCTCTCTATCTCTCTCTCTCTCTACTTCCCCTCTCCTCTCCATGTATCTGCTTCTCTCTCTCTCTCTACTTCCCCTCTCTTCTCCAAGTCTCCCCCCCCCTCTCTCTCTCTCCCTCTCTCTCTCCACGTCTCTTTTCTTCTCTCTCCCTCTCTGATGTTTGTGTTCAGGAATCTATGAAAAAGTGTCTCCCGTGTTCAGAGCCAAAAATTGTTTTCAGCATAGAGACCTTCCTATACCAAACCAGTACTGCGTGTTTGTGTCTTTTGATACCAAACCAGTACTGCGTGTTTGTGTCTTTTGATACCAAACCAGTACTGCGTGTTTGTGTCTTTTGATACCAAACCAGTACTGCGTGTTTATGTCTTTTGATACCAAACCAGTACTGCGTGTTTATGTCTTTTGATACCAAACCAGTACTGCCTGTTTATGTCTTTTGATACCAAACCAGTACTGCGTGTTTATGTCTTTTGATACCAAACCAGTACTGCGTGTTTATGTCTTTTGATACCAAACCAGTACTGCCTGTTTATGCCTTTTGATACCAAACCAGTACTGCGTGTTTATGCCTTTTGATACCAAACCAGTACTGCGTGTTTGTGTCTTTTGATACCAAACCAGTACTGCCTGTTTATGCCTTTTGTTCACACCTCTCTCCAAAACATTTGGCCCTGAACAAAAGTGAAGTCCCAGAAAATGTAACACATGCACTAATGTTTTGGTGAATGAAACACAGAACAGGGATTTATGCTTGGCAGCTACAATAAATGACAAGCCTGGAGAGTTCGCAAACAAGTGAACTCCTCTTTCTGCCTCTCCCTCGTTCTCATCTCCCTCTCTTTTCCCTCCCTCTTTCTCCCTCTCTCCCTCTTCTTTCCTCTCTCCCTCTTCTTTCCTCTCTCTTTCTCTTTCTTTCAAACACACTCGCTGCCCCTTTGCCCGTATTTGGGCATAGGGAGCTATGCACCATCTAGTGAATGTTGAACTCTTGGTGGACTCCACACTGCAGACCTCTAGTTCTCTCTGTCACCATGATTTTAACAGAGAGAGAGAGAGAGAGAGAGAGAGAGAGAGAGAGAGAGAGAGAGAGAGAGAGAGAGAGAGAGAGAGAGAGAGAGAGAGAGAGAGAGAGAGAGACTCTGCATGCAGAATTCTGCAAAAATATCCTCCGTGTACAACGTAGAACACCAAATAATGCATGCAGAGCAGAATTAGGCCGATACCCACTAATTATCAAAATCCAGAAAAGAGCCGTTAAATTCTACAACCACCTAAAAGGAAGCGATTCCCAAACCTTCCATAACAAAGCCATCACCTACAGAGAGATGAACCTGGAGAAGAGTCCCCTAAGCAAGCTGGTCCTAGGGCTCTGTTCACAAACACAAACACACCCCACAGAGCCCCAGGACAACAGCACAGTTAGACCCAACCAAATCATGAGAAAACAAAAAGATAATTACTTGACACATTGGAAAGAATTAACAAAAAAACAGAGCAAACTAGAATGCTATTTGGCCCTAAACAGAGAGTATACAGTGGCAGAATACCTAACCACTGTGACTGACCCAAACTTAAGGAAAGCTTTGACTATGTACAGACTCAGTGAGCATAGCCTTGCTATTGAGAAAGGCCGCCGTAGGCAGACATGGCTCTCAAGAGAAGACAGGCTATGTGCTCACTGCCCACAAAATGAGGTGGAAACTGAGCTGCACTTCCTAACCTCCTGCCCAATGTATGACCATATCAGAGAGACATATTTCCCTCAGATTACACAGATCCACAAAGAATTCGAAAACAAATCCAATTTTGATAAACTCCCATATCTGCTGGGTGAAATTCCACAGTGTGACATCACAGCAGCAAGATTTGTGACTTGTTGCCACCAGAAAAGGGCAACCAGTGAAGAACAAACACCATTGTAAATACAACCCATATTTATGTTTATTTACTTTAACTTGTGTGCTTTAACCATTTGTACATTGTTACAACACTGCATATATATATAATATGACATTTGTAATGTCTTTATTGTTTTGAAACTTCTGTATGTGTAATGTTTACTGTTCATTTTTTATTGTTTATTTGACTTTTGTATATTATCTACCTCACTTGCTTTGGCAATGTTAACACATGTTTCCCATGCCAATAAAGCCCCTTGAATTGAATTGAATTGAGAGAGAGAGAGAGAGAGAAACGTGTATATGTCACTCAGACAGAGAAGTGCGGAATCAGTATTATGCCTAAAACTCTGTTTCTTTCCTTTGTTCTGTCTGTTTTTTGTCTTGCCTGCTGTATCTCTCCAGCCAGTGGGGTTTGTCAGCTTTGACAGCCGATCAGAGGCAGAAGCTGCCAAGAATGCCTTGAACGTAAGTTATATGCCCTCATCAAGCACAGCCCAGTCTAACAGTGTTTTTAATGTTTATAATATGTGGTGCTAAATATATATTATAGGCACTCTTACGAATACCCAAATACATTTCTGGGCATCTGTACCTCTGAAAGCACATGATAAGCAAGTACAGATGTACGATCTTAATTTGATCTCTCTTTTTGTTGCTGAGAATTTTCATGTGCTGTAGGAAATGCAGATGAGCTTTGTGACTTACATGAATTCACTGAAAACCTGCACTAACACATGGTTATATTAACAGTATTGCACTTTTCCATTCAAGCTTAATTTTGTCCAGCTGAAAGCCTAACCACCGATCAAGCAACATTATGGACTACAATTTCAAATCCTGTTACTGCAGGATTATTTTGCTACGACAATACTGACAACAATCGAAATGTGCCAATTCCCTCAACATTCCCGATATCATTTAATATCTGTGAAAGTCTTTTCAGTCAGGTTTTCAAACAAACCACATTTTATTTCATTTTACATGAAGCTTTGCCATCCCTTTGGATCATACAAGGTCAATCACTCTTAACGCAGTAGAATTAGCACTCCTTCCACACCGAAATAGCAGACATTGATCTAGGATTTGAATTTAATCTAGCTGATCTCAAGCGGAGGCTACCAACCTTGCTTGAGGAAATCATTGATGAGGCAGACAGACTGATGCAAAACAGGACTGATCCCGGCAAAGCTTTAAGTTTATCTCTCGAAACAAAGATTCACAGAGAACGCAAAGAAAACTTTCAGATGCCTTTCTTTTTGTCATCTTTGTTTTTGAAATGAGTTATTCCAGCTTTATATTTACATTTTATGTGCTTCTCGGGTGCAGAAATAAATCAATTTAAAGGTTATATTTGGGTTATATTTGGGTCTGTAATAATTTACTTTATTACAGAATATCGCATCTACTGAATCGAAATGGACCGATCCTCGAGATATTGTTGTACACATATCAAAGACGAAAAAATTTAATTAAAAAAGCAATGCTCACGTTATTAGATCATATTTAGGGTAGGTCTCAAATGAAACACTCTGTAATGCAGAAAATTGTGTCATTATGTGCAGCCCATTTCCCCAGAGTCGTGTGAAGATCACCACAGTGTCTATAGAAACTTTGTACCCCCCCCCCCCCCACCACCAAGTTTTCTGAGCAAAACATTTTAATGAAGAAAAAAAAACTTTGGGGTATTTTTTTGCATTTACATTTTTTGACATATAAATACCAGGAAATCAGCTACCAAGGGATTTTAATTTAAGAAATCTGTTCCCAAGTTTCCCCACTCATAATAGAGATGCATGTGATCGTATACAAATGTAAGCAAGATTTGAAATGATTATGTTTTACAATATATCTGTTTGGGCTTCTTGAGGTTAATTTGCAGTCTACAAATTATTTGTAATTATGTTTCGGCCCCCCGACCATCCGCTCAAGAAAAAATCTGCCTGCTGCTCAATCTAGTTGATGATCCCTTGTCTATAGCTTCACATTCAACTGTAGAATCTAGTTGATTATCCCTGGTCTATAGCTTCACATTCAACTGTAGAATATAGTTAATGATCCCTGGTCTATAGCTTCACATTCAACTGTAGAATATAGTTGATGATCCCTGGTCTGTAGCTTCATATTCAACTGTAGAATCTAGTTGATTATCCCTGGTCTATAGCTTCACATTCAACTGTAGAATATAGTTAATGATCCCTGGTCTATAGCTTCACATTCAACTGTAGAATCTAGTTGATTATCCCTGGTCTATAGCTTCATATTCAACTGTAGAATATAGTTGATGATCCCTGGTCTATAGCTTCATATTCAACTGTAGAATCTAGTTGTAGATCCCTGGTCTATAGCTTCACATTCAACTGTAGAATCTAGTTGTAGATCCCTGGTCTATAGCTTCACATTCAACAGTAGAATCTAGTTGTAGATCCCTGGTCTATAGCTTCATATTCAACTGTAGAATCTAGTTGATTATCCCTGGTCTATAGCTTCACATTCAACTCTATAATCTAGTT
Organism: Salvelinus fontinalis; assembly: GCF_029448725.1. Lineage (NCBI taxonomy): Eukaryota > Metazoa > Chordata > Actinopteri > Salmoniformes > Salmonidae > Salvelinus > Salvelinus fontinalis. Next base: position 53,156,881 of record NC_074675.1, read on the forward strand.
GATTATCCCTGGTCTATAGCTTCACATTCAACTGTAGAATCTAGTTAATGATCCCTGGCCTATAGCTTCACATTCAACTGTAGAATATAGTTGATTATCCCTGGTGTATAGCTTCATATTCAACTGTAGTAAAAGAAGAAGAGGTACTCTACACATGTACTATCTGCCTCCACATCAAAACATATAAACCTGTTGGAGGTGTCGAGAAAACTGATCTGTCAAAATAACAATTTTACAAGTCAGAGAATCAACTCTCCTCTGAACCTTTTGATTCTGAGGTCAAATTAAAGCAGTCCTCATTATGCCCGTGTAGCTTATTATACCCTCTGTAGCTTCAATTGGCAGAGGCTCAGAGAGCGGTGAGCCGAGGCAATCCTAGTTAATTCCTCCCTTCATGAGAACCGCGATCTCTCGCTTCTTTCAGCGCGGCTCTCTGCAATGCCTGCTGGGACGGACCTAGAATCGACCCTAGGTACACACCGCAGAACTCACTCCACGGGCTTCTCTCTTCATTGATCCGATTCGCTGTGTTTTTCTCTTCGTCTCCGACACACAAAGAATCTCTCGTATCGGGGTTGATGTAAGGGTAGATAGCCAGCGGTTAATGCTGTGCCGTACTGTTGATTCACAACCCACAGCTACAAACAGTGCCTTTGTTTCTGACGAAGAGGACCCCTGTTCATCCTGAATTCCATATTTGTAGCATCGGTCTCGGGTAGGGTTGGAACATTTTTACAACCCTAGTCTTGGGGCTAAAAGTAATGGAGAAGGAAAAATGTTTTGGTAGAAAAGGGAGGTTTTTAATAATTGATGAGAGAAATCAAAGTAACCTAACCTTGAGTCAGTTACTCGCAAGGGCCAAAATGTAGCTCCCCTGACTGTATGTTTCGCAGTGGAATCCTAAGAATTTGTCGGCGCTGTCGAAAGATCGCTTTGAGGTGTGGCGATCACTGTGTGTTATGGTTGGTGGGGATTTGAGGTCACAGTATTGGGTTACGCTCAGAGTTCATGAGGGAAAGTGGCGAGGTCAGTCTTGTGGCTTCCCTCTTCTATGCATTCTGCCGCTGACACCAAGTGACATGGTATCCCCACCAAGTGACATGGTATCCCCACCAAGTGGCATGGTATCCCCACCAAGTGACATGGTATCCCCCACCAAGTGACATGGTATCCCCACCAAGTGACATGGTATCCCCACCAAGTGACATGGTATCCCTACCAAGTGACATGGTATCCCCACCAAGTGACATGGTATCCCCCACCAAGTGACATGGTATCCCCACCAAGTGACATGGTATCCCCACCAAGTGACATGGTAGCCCCACCAAGTGACATGGTATCCCCACCAAGTGACATGGTATCCCCACCAAGTGACATGGTATCCCCACCAAGTGACATGGTATCCCTACCAAGTGACATGGTATCCCCACCAAGTGACATGGTATCCCCACCAAGTGACATGGTATCCCCACCAAGTGACATGGTATCCCTACCAAGTGACATGGTATCCCCACCAAGTGACATGGTATCCACACCAAGTGACATGGTATCCCCACCAAGTGACATGGTATCCCCACCAAGTGACATGGTATTCCTACCAAGTGACATGGTATCCCCACCAAGTGGCATGGTATCCCCACCAAGTGACATGGTATCCCCACCAAGTGACATGGTATACCCACCAAGTGACACGGTATCCCTACCAAGTGACATGGTATCCCCACCAAGTGACATGGTATCCCCACCAAGTGACATGGTATCCCCACCAAGTGACATGGTATCCCCACCAAGTGACATGATATTCCTACCAAGTGACATGGTATCCCCACCAAGTGACATGGTATCCCCACCAAGTGACATGATATTCCTACCAAGTGACATGGTATCCACACCAAGTGACATGGTATCCCCACCAAGTGGCATGGTATCCCCACCAAGTGACATGGTATCCCCACCAAGTGGCATGGTATCCCCACCAAGTGACATGGTATCCACACCAAGTGACATGGTATCCCCACTAAGTGACATGGTAGCCCCACCAAGTGAAATGGTATCCCCACTAAGTGACATGGTAGCCCCACCAAGTGACATGGTATCCCCGCCAAGTGACATGGTATCCCCACCAAGTGACATGGTATCCCTACCAAGTGACATGGTGTCCCCACCAAGTGACATGGTATCCCCACCAAGTGACATGGTATACCCACCAAGTGACATGGTATCCCTACCAAGTGACATGGTATCCCCACCAAGTGACATGGTATCCCCACCAAGTGACATGGTATCCCCACCAAGTGACATGGTATCCCCACCAAGTGACATGGTATCCCCACCAAGTGACATGGTATCCACACCAAGTGACATGGTATCCCCACCAAGTGACATGGTATCCCCACCAAGTGACATGGTATCCCCACCAAGTGACATGGTATCCCCACCAAGTGACATGGTATCCCCACCAAGTGACATGGTATCCCCACCAAGTGGCATGATATTCCTACCAAGTGGCATGGTATCCCCACCAAGTGACATGGTATCCCCACCAAGTGACACGGTATCCCCACCAAGTGACATGGTATCCCCACCAAGTGACATGGTATCCCCACCAAGTGACATGGTATCCCCACCAAGTGACATGGTATCCCCACCAAGTGACATGGTATCCCCACCAAGTGACATGGTATCCCCACCAAGTGACATGATATCCCCAGCAAGTGGCATGATATTCCTACCAAGTGGCATGGCAGCCCCACCAAGTGACATGGTATCCCCACCAAGTGACATGGTATCCCCACCAAGTGACACGGTATCCCCACCAAGTGACATGGTATCCCCACCAAGTGACATGATATTCCTACCAAGTGACATGATATTCCTACCAAGTGACATGGTATCCCCACCAAGTGACATGGTATCCCCACCAAGTGACATGGCATCCCCACCAAGTGACATGGTATCCCCACCAAGTGACATGGTATCCACACCAAGTGACATGGTATCCCCACCAAGTGACATGGTATCCCCACTAAGTGACATGGTATCCCCACCAAGTGACATGGTATCCCCACCAAGTGACATGGTATCCCCACCAAGTGGCATGATATTCCTACCAAGTGGCATGATATTCCTACCAAGTGGCATGGTATCCCCACCAAGTGACATGGTATCCCCACCAAGTGACACGGTATCCCCACCAAGTGACATGGTATCCCCACCAAGTGACATGATATTCCTACCAAGTGACATGGTATCCCCACTAAGTGACATGGTATCCCCACCAAGTGACATGATATTCCTACCAAGTGACATGGTAGCCCCACCAAGTGACATGGTATCCCCACCAAGTGGCATGGTATCCCCACCAAGTGACATGGTATCCACACCAAGTGACATGGTATCCCCACCAAGTGACATGGTATCCCCACCAAGTGGCATGGTATCCCCACTAAGTGACATGGTATCCCCACCAAGTGACATGGTATCCCCACTAAGTGACATGGTATCCCCACCAAGTGAAATGTTATCCACACCAAGTTTGGGTCACCATGAACCAAACCTTAATGCTTGTGTCACCACATGCAACAGAATGAGAATGACGTTCTAATCCAAGTTGAATCCCTCAAGACCACGTTCTTCACAATAGCTCCTACAAAAGCTCTTAGAATATCTATTACAATAGCTTTTATAATTGCTCTTACAATGGTTCTTACAATATGGTTTCAAATGCCAGGCTTTTACATGTGATTTGGTCAGGATATGATTCGCTCGTTGAACACCACCGACACTATATCATATTACAGAGGATATCTAAGTTACTGGACGGGTGTAACCAATGTCTCTATAGTTTAAAGACAACCTAGATTTATAACTCTGTTCCATCTATCGAATAGGCGGCGTGATTTCCTCCCAGAAACTAGGTGTATCTTTATCGTCAAGACAACAAAAGACAAAACAAAGCTCTATGGTTTTTTTACATTTTATTGTGTATTTCACCCTCTTCCTTTGAACTCAGGGTGTCCGCTTCGACCCGGAGATCCCCCAGACTCTGCGGCTGGAGTTTGCCAAAGCCAACACCAAGATGGCCAAGAACAAGCTGGTGGGCACTCCTAACCCTCCTCCCTCCCAGCAGAGCCCTGGCCCACAGTTCATCAACAGAGACCCATGTGAGTGTTCCTGTCTGTCTGTCAGACGCTGCTGCAGGGCCCTGCACCACTGATAAGTGGTAATCCCCTTACTTGGTGGCGAAAATAGTAGGCCTTAACTTTAGCTACATTATAAACAGAGTGTTATAATTGTACACGCAGTGTTGATGTATGGGAGCTACATACAACCTAGATTGGAGCCATGTTGGAGTTAAGGCTTAGGATCTCAAACTTAACAGCTGGAGAAACGTGTGCAGGTTTTCATTTATCAGTTATAAGACAAGCTTGGTCAATGTTTATTTTTATATTTAGAGAGTTATTCAGTATGGAATGTTAGGAAATGACGGTTTAAAAGTTCGTCTCTGGTCAATCAGTATGGTTCTAAATGAGGTTAATCATGGACTAATATTCGTTCTCAAGCTCTCTCAAACATATTCCCCTTGTTAAATGAATGTTTAATAAAACATTCTCTGTGTGCAGTACTAGCCTCGGTCATAATCCTACGCACCTAACCCCTTGACTCTTGAGATTGTGTGGAATTCGCTGATGTAGCTCAACACTGTTTTACGTTTAGTTAAATATTTTGTCAAGCGTTAAGTTGAACATAGGGCCATCTGTGGATTGTGTGGTTGTAGCTAGATTCTTACTTATTGACCAAAACATGTTCTCATCTGAAATCTTTTTGCCTGGAGGAGAGAGGGAGTACACTTGTTGGGTCCTTGTGGAATAGGGAAGGAAACGATGAATGAAGATTACGGCGTAATTGTCAACCAATCTCCAAAACAGAAATCGATGGCTGTCATTTTCTGATAAGGAGTTTCACTACCGGTCAAAAGTTTAAGAACACAATGCAAAAAATAGTAAAAAAATTAAGAAAAACTCTTGAATGAGTAGGTGTTTTAAAAAATTTGACCGGTAGTGTATGTCTGCCAGTTGATCTGAGAATACACTGAAATGGACAGTTTTTCAAGGCACTTGGAACATGGAAGCCATTGTTATTGTTGTTGATATAGGTACAGCTATTGGTCTTCTGTAGATCTATATGCTGCTGTCTGGAGATGACCTCCTCTTTCTATGACCTCCTCTTTCTATGAAAGAGGAGGCAGCAGGTAGCCTAGTGGTTAGAGCGTTGGGCCAGTAACCGAAAGGTTGCTAGATCGAGTCTTTGAGCTGACAAGGTAAAAATCTGTCGTTCTGCCCACGAACAAGGCAGTTAACCCCACTGTTCCGAGGCCGTCATTGTAAATAAGAATTTGTTCTTAACTGACTTGCCTAGTTTAAATAAAGGTTCAAATATATTTATATAAATATCAACTGTCCCATTAATGACTAGGGTATATCTTTTTGCTTTTAATCTGAAATATTTTTTAGTAGTGTAAATATCCACCCGCCCTCAACCGGTAGCCGATTCACTCTGCTCACCTTTAAACAATCTCACCCTGTATATTTCTTCATCTCTCCCTCTTTCTCTCTCTTACTTCTATTTCAAGTCACGTTCACTCTGTAATACCTCACTCACTGCATCACAGTAGTCTAAAGTTCCTTCTTTGCCTCATCTCCTCTCTTCCAATCACAATGGTCTAAATATGGAGGATACGCGAAAGCAATATGGCGGAATTTCACAGGGAGACTCCCTTTCACTTATCCATGTCTTTCAGATCGATGGTTACAAAAGAGAGGAGACCACTTACGACGTGTGTACCTACATGTCACACATCCCTCCAGCCTGTCTGTTCCCCCTCATCCCACTCCCTCCGTCACTCCTCACCGTTCTCCTCCTCTTCTTGTCTCCACAGATGAGCTCACAGTACCCGCTCTATACCCTGGCGGCCCAGACATGTGGGCGTCATACCCACTGTACCCGGCGGAACTGTCGCAAGCCCTCCCTCCTGCTTTCACCTACCCCTCCTCACTCCACACTCAGGTAACGCCAACACCTGAGCCCACACCTACCTAACCTACCACACCTATCTGCCTACATGCCTACCTTTATTTATCCCTTATTTTATCAGGTCAGTTGACTGAGAATGCATTCTTATTTACAGCAATGACCTGGGGAATAGTTACAGAGAAGAGGAGGGAGGATGAATGAGCCAATTGGAAGCTGGGGGGGATTAGGGGGCCATGATGGTATGAGGGCCAGATTGGGAATTTAGCCAGGACACCGGGATTAACATGCCTACTCTTACCATAAGTGCCATGGGATCTTTAGTGACCAATAGAGTCAGGACACCCGTTTAACATCCCATCTGTAAGACGGCACCCTGCACAGGGCAATGTCCCCAATCACTGCCCTGGGGCAATGGGATAAAAAACATTTGACCTAAAGAAAGAGTTCCTCCTACCGGCCCTCCAACACCACTTCCAGCAGCATCTAGTCTGCCATCTAGGGACCAACCAGGACCAACCCTGCTTAGCTTCATAGACATGCCTGCAGTGGAATGCTGCTACACACACACACGTTCCTACCTCCATCCATAACTACCAACCTACCTACCTAACTACCACCTACTTACCTACAGTTGAAGTCGGAAGTTTACATACACTTAGGTTGGAGTCATTAAAACTTGTTTTTTCAATCACTCCACAAATTTCTTGTTAACAAACTATAGTTTTGGAAAGTCGGGTAGGACATCTACTGTGTGCATGACATAAGAACTTTTCCCAACAATTGTTTACAGGCAGATTATTTCACTGTATCACAATTCCAGTGGGTCAGAAGTTTACATACACTAAGTTGACTGTGCCTTTAAACAGCTTGGAAAATTCCAGAAAATGATGTCATGGCTTTAGAAGCTTCTGATAGCCTAATTGACATCATTTGAGTCAATTAGAGGTGTACCTGTGGATGTATTTCAAGGCCTACCTTCAAATTCAGTGCCTCTTTGCTTGACATCATGGGGAAATCAAAAGAAATCAGCCAAGACCTAATTAAAACATTTTTAGACCTCCACAAGTCTGGTTCATCCTTGGGAGAATTTTCCAAATGCCTGAAGGTACGACGTTCATCTGTACAAACAATAGTACGCAAGTATAAACACCATGGGACCACGCAGCCATCATACCGCTCAGGAAGGAGATGCGTTCTGTCTCCTAGAGATGAACGAACTTTGGTGCGAAAAGTGCAAATCATTCCCAGAACAACAGCAAAGGACCTTGTGAAGATGCTGGAGGAAACAGGTACAAAAGTATCTATATCCACAGTAAAACGAGTCCATATCGACACAACCTGAAAATCCGCTCAGCAAGAAAGAAGCCACTGCTCCAAAACCGCCATATAAAAGCCAGACTACGGTTTGCAACTGCACATGGGGACAAAGATCATACTTTTTGGAGAAATGTCTTCTGGTCTGATGAAAAAAAAATAGAACTGTTTGGCCATAATGACCATCGTTGTGTTTGGAGGAAAACGGGGAGGCTTGCAAGCCAAAGAACACCATCCCAACCGTGAAACACGGGGGTGGCAGCATCATGTTGTGGTGGTGCTTTGCTGCAGGCGGGACTGGTGCACTTCACAAAATAGATGGCAAATTGTGGATATTCAATATATCCACAATTTGCCATCTATTTTGTGAAGTGCAACATCTCAAAACATTACTCAGGAAGTTAAAGGTTGGTCAGGAATTGTGAAAAACTGAGTTTAAATGTATTTGGCTAAGGTGTATGTAAACTTCCTGAGTGGTATGACGGCTACGTGGTCCTATGGTGTTTATACTTGCGTACTATTGTTTGTACAGATGAACGTGTAGTCAACAGTCAACTTAGTGTATGTAAACTTCTGACCCACTGGAATTGTGATACAGTGAATTATAAGTGAAATAATCTGCCTGTAAACAATTGTTGGAAAAATTACTTGTGTCATGCACAAAGTAGATGTCCTAACCGACTTGCCAAAACTACAGTTTGTTAATAACAAGAAATGTGTGGAGTGGTTGAAAAATGAGTTTTAATTACTCTAACATAAGTGTGTGTAAACTTCCGACTTCAACTGTATCTACCACATACCTACCTACCTACCTACCACCTACCAAGCTACCGACCTACCAACATACCTACCTTCCTACCATCAACCTACCTACCACCTACCAACCTACCAACCTAATTACCAGCTTTCTACCTACCTACCTACCTACCCACCTACCTACCTACCTACCTACCTACCTAACTAACTAAGTAACTAACTAACAACCTACCTTTCTACCACCTACTTACCTTCCTACCTACCAACCAACCAACCCACCTTCATACCTACCTACCTACCTACCTACCTACCTACCTACCTGACTATCTATTTACATACCCATCTACCTACCTACTTACCTAACTAACTACCTACCTACCTACCTACCTACCTACCTACCTACCTACCTACCTACCTAACTAACTAAGTAACTAACTAACAACCTACCTTTCTACCACCTACTTACCTTCCTACCTACCAACCAACCAACCCACCTTCATACCTACCTACCTACCTACCTACCTACCTACCTACCTACCTGACTATCTATTTACATACCCATCTACCTACCTACTTACCTAACTATTTACCTACCTACCTACCTACCTAACTAACTAAGTAACTAACTAACAACCTACCTTTCTACCACCTACTTACCTTCCTACCTACCAACCAACCAACCCACCTTCATACCTACCTACCTACCTACCTACCTACCTACCTACCTACCTACCTATCTATTTACATACCCATCTACCTACCTACTTACCTAACTATTTACCTACCTACCTACCAACCTACTTGCCTACCTACCACCTACCACCTACCAACCTACCTACCACCTTTCTACCTTCCTTCCTACCTACCTACCTACCTACCTACCTACCTACCTACCTACCTACCTAAGTAACTAACTAACAACCTACCTTTCTACCACCTACTTAACTTCATACCTACCTACCTACCTACCTACCTACCTACCTACCTACCAACCTACCTATTTACCTACCCATCTACCTACCTACTTACCTAACTATTTACCTACCTACCAACCTATCTACCTACCACCTACCACCTACCAACCTACCTATTTACCTACCCATCTACCTACCTACTTACCTAACTATGTACCTACCTACCTACCACCTATCTACCTACCACCTACCACCTACCAACCTACCTACCACCTTTCTACCTTCCTTCCTACCTACCTACCTACCTACCTACCTACCTACCTACCTAAGTAACTAAGTAACAACCTACCTTCCTACCTTCCTACCTACCTACCTACCTAAGTAACTACGTAACAACCTACCTTTCTACCACCTACTTACCCTTCTACCTACCAACCCACCGTTCTACCTACATACCTACCTACCACCAACCTACCTACTTTCTACCCCCCCTACTTACCAACCAACCAACCAACCCATCTACCTACCTATTTACCTACCACCAACCAACCTACCTACCTACCTACCTACCTACCTACCTACCTACCTACCTACCTACCTGCCTACTAACTACCTACCACCTACCTACCTTTCTGCCTACACACCTACCTAACTAACTAACTATCTACCTACCTACCCACCTATTTAAAAGATAACACAGGCAAATAAAATTACATTTCGATAAAATCTGCACCGTCCCTAAACTAAGTTATGTAAATAGTAAAAGTAAAATGAATGATTAAGTTGGCTAGCTAACTAATGAGCTAATGCTGGGTAGTTGTTAAAACCTGGTTACTAATATATACCTCTTTTCGTAGACATTGATTTCATCCATTCGGTCTATTTGCTTTTTATGGGCTATAATGGCTTGATCACACACACACACACACACACACACACACACACACACACACACACACACACACACACACACACACACACACACACACACACACACACACACACACACACACACACACACAGACACAGACACAGACACTTACACACACACACACACACACACACACACACACACACACACACACACACACACACACACACACACACACACACACACAGACACTTACACACATACACACACACACACACACACACACACACACACACACACACACACACACACACACACACAGACACAGACACAGACACAGACACAGACACAGACACAGACACAGACACTTACACACACACACACACACACACACACACACACACACACACACACACACACACACACACACACACACACACACACACACACACACACACACACACACACACACACACACACACACACACACACAGACACAGAGAACATACACTCACTCACAAAATAGGCTTCTGTGTTTTCACTAAGGCAGAGAAGTGCATGAGTTCATTAGGTTCTGAATCAGGTGATTCTGAATGAGTCGATTCTGGTTTCAAATGAGTTGATTCATGATCTGAATCTCAGCAGGTTGACACTGGTTATTAACTGAATCGATTCTTATGACCTGAAGTATGGACTCTGAGTCAACTCTGTTAAAATGTATCTTAGAAGATTGACTGAATATCTGGTGTAATGAATTTGAGGGAATTGACTTGAAAAGGAGAGAGTCGACTCTTTTAAAATTAATCTTAGAGGTTTAACTGAATGTCTGGTGTTCTGAATATGAGCGAGTGGACTCCTTTGAAGTGAATCATGTTGCTGGTGTGCCTTTTGTTCAGATTCGCTGGCTCCCTCCTGCAGATGGAACTCCCCAGGGATGGAAGTCCAGGCAGTTCTGTTGAGGTATGTGTAACATGACACACACACACACACACACACACACACACACACACACACACACACACACACACACACACACACACACATATACAGACGTGCGTACACACACACATACACACATACATACACACATACACACACGCAGATCTAAATATATTTTATATTTGAGATACTTTGCCTTGCCTTGATGACAGCTTTGCACACTCTTGGGATTCTCTCAACCAGCTTCACCTGGAATGCTTTTCCAACAATCTTGAAGGAGTTTCCACAAATGCCGAGCCCTTGTTGACTGCTTTTCCATCACTCTGCGGTCCGATTTATGCCAAACCATCTCAACCAGATTCATGAGGTAGTTACCTGGAATGCATTTCAATTAACAGGTGTGCCTTCTTAAAAGTTAATTTGTGGAATTTCTTTCCTTCTTAATGCATTTGAGCCAATCAGTTGTGTTGTGACAAGGTAGGGGGGTATATAGAAGATAGCCCTATGTGGTAAAAGACCAAGTCCATATTATGGAAAGAACAGCTCAAATAAGCAAAGAGAAACGACAGTACATCATTACTTTAATTAAGACATGAAGGTCAGTCAATACGGAAAATGTCAAGAACTTTGAAAGTTTCTTCAAGTGCAGTCGCAAAAACCATCAAGCGCTATGATGAAACTAGCGACCGCCACAGGAATGGAAGACCGAGAGTTACCTCTGCTGCAGAGGATAAGTTCATAAGAGTTACCAGCCTCAGAAATTGCAGCCCAAGAATTCAAGGCACACTTAACCAGCATGTCTACCACAGCATTCTGCGATACGCCATCCCATCTGGTTTGGGCTTAGTGGGACTATCATTTGTTTTTCAACAGGATAATGACCCAACACACCTCCAGGCTGTGTCAGGGCTATTTTACCAAGAAGGAGAGTGATGGAGTGCTGCATCAGATGACCTGGCCTCCACAATCACTCAACCTCAAACAAATTGAGATGGTTTGGCATAAGTCGGACTGCAGAGTGAAGGAAAAGCAGCCAACAAGTGCTCAGGATTTGTGGGAACTCCTTCAAGACTGTTGGTTGAGAGAATGCCAAGAGTGTGCAAAGCTGTCATCAAGGCAAACGGTGGTTATTTGAAGAATCTCAAATGTATAATATATTTTGATTTGTTTAGCACTTGATTCCGTATGTGTTATTTCATAGTTTTGATGTCTTCACTATTATTCTACAACTATTGGTTAGGGCTTGTAAGTAAGCATTTCACTGTAAGGTCTACACCTGTTGTATTCGGCGCACGTGACAAATAAACTTTGATTTGATTTGTAAAAAAATAAATTAAAAGAAAGAAAGAAAAACCTTTGAATGAGTAGGTGTTGTAAAACGTTTGACTGGAAATGTAGTTCTTCCGTGTTTTGACAGGCTAGGTATTCTGAAAGGACAGCAACCGTAATACCAGGGCATTCATGTAGGAGTGCACTTTTTGTAAAACACAATGGGCCAGTGGTGTAGTGGAGGGAATACGCAGGTATCTGCCATATACCCACTTTTAATTTTAGTGGGAACTCACTTCTTAATCCTTACTGATGCATATCGAAGTAGTATAGTGGAGGTTATACGACTTGTCAATTATGTAGTACAACAGAGAAATCGTCTACAAAGTAGCCTACACAATCGCAAAGCACGTGAAATATGTTCACATGCGCGCCGTACACACACAGCCTAGTTTCAGCTGAATATCATCTGCAGCCAGCCAGAGTGTTCATCTCTCAACTGGGTTTTTTTGGCATGGAGCAGCTCACAGAAGAATGACATCGGTAGCCGGTAGGGTAGGAAAGATGTTCTCCGTTTATGATATCTACCAGTAAATGCTAACTAAGGCTACAATGGGTATGCAAAACAAGTATTGAGAAAAGTTTGGTCCAAAGTCATGGTTAGTAGGCTATTTGTGATGCGCAATTCAGTCATCATGTGTTGTTTGCATCAGGGGCGTAGGCATGAGTGGGCCCGGGTAGACCCATGCTGGGTAGACCCATGCCCACCCACTATAAATCAGAAAAAAATATATAGGAAAACTTTGGATTTTTCCACACATTTTTCCTTCACTGGGCGGGCCGTTTTTGGGAACCTTTTTTGGGCAAAATTAGAGTATACCCACTTCTCCAGGGACCACTGCATAGGGCCGATTGGAAAGACAGCAGTCACACACAGCATGCTGTTAAAGGATAAGCAGTCCACTCACTTTGACATAATAAGGCAGTAGGTCCCAATCATAAGAATACAAACACACAACCATCAGGCTAATCATTTCCTAATCAAAATGAACCAATTTGTAACGGTCGTCTTGTGGTGAATGAGCGGACCAAGGCGCAGCGGGTGATGAATACATAATGAATATTATTTATTAACAGAACGACGAAACACGAAAACACTTTAACTACAAAACAAATAAACGACGTAGACTGACCTAAAACATGAGAACTTACAAATACACGAAGAACGCACGAACAGTTACAGACTACAAACCAACGCTACAGTCCCGTGTGGTACGAACATATATACAGACAAGGAAGACAACCACCCACAAACAAACAGTGAAACCAGCCTACCTTAATATGGTTCTCAATCAGAGGAAATGTCAAACACCTGCCTCTAATTGAGAACCATATCAGGAAACACATTAAACCCAACATAGAAACACAACACATAGAATGCCCACCCCAACTCACGCCCAACTAAACACATACAAAAACAAGAGAAAACAGGTCAGGAACGTGACATCTTTTGAAACTATTACTTCCCCATTGCAAAAAAAAACATTAAAACGTTAAACACACAAAGTGACCGGTGACCTAAAGTTTAAATGCAACAATGTTTGACGCAAGTTATTTTTCAAAGAGATGGCTAATAACAACTAGCTCAATTTAAAAAAAGCACAGTTCCATTCACCAGATGATAATCATATGAAACTTAACTTGTTGTTGAAAGTTATTCTTGAAAAGGGAGAAGCTAACAAATTAGCAACAACATCCTCTTTGATAACACCTGCTGCAGCCGCTGCAAACTAGCCCACAACAAAAAATTGCTTGCTAGACCGTGGAAAAACTTCTGGTCGCTATTGCGCAGTGATCTGTTGGCCTTTGAGAAGGCATAAGTTTCCATAATTTATTTGTAAAAACGGTCTCACCCATTACAAGTCAAAATGTGATTGGTTGATTCCACTGTCACTCCAAAATGTTGCCCTAATACAGTTGAATGGCAGATGCCTTCAATCTAGCTTCTGATGGCCTAGCCAATGGCTGAGTTAGCTAGCTAGATTCATCTCCCCAGAGACCGCCAAAGAAAAATCCTGATTGGATCGTTTTTTTCTCTCTCTTCAGTGTTAACCCATTCATTTCCAACAAAAATTGACGAGATTAAATCAGAGCATCATTGAAAAGAACAATATAATATAATTATTATTTTATAAATCCTTAGCATTTCTGAAGGCGTAGAAGGCCCTCATTGTTCTCCACTGTGTTTGGGTTACTAATAAATTGTAGAGTGGCTTAATTTTCCTTCAACATGCATTTTTTTCACTATTCTAAATGTCTAAAGAATCCAGATGTTGTTCTGACATATGAACACAGAAATACTGGACATTTTCACCTGTTATTATGGTTGCGATTTGACAAAATTTCATTAATTGTCTTGAATTGGACTCAAATATTTCTGGCCTCGGCCTCGGACCCCTTGTCCCCCTCCCGGCCTCGGTCTTGACTTGGTCTCGCCCCCTGTCTGGTCTTGTTCTTGACTCGGTCTCGCCCCCTGTCTGGTCTTGGTCTTGACTCGGTCTCGCCCCCTGTCTGGTCTCGGTCTTGACTCGATCTCGCCCCCTGTCTGGTCTTGACTCCGTCTCGCCCCCTGTCTGGTCTTGTTCTTGACTCGGTCTCGCCCCCTGTCTGGTCTTGGTCTTGCCTCGGTCTCGCCCCCTGTCTGGTCTTGACTTGGTCTCGCCCCCTGTCTGGTCTTGGTATTGACTCGGTCTCGCCCCCTGTCTGGTCTTGGTCTTGACTCGGTCTCGCCCCCTGTCTGGTCTTGTTCTTGACTCGGTCTCGCCACCTGTCTGGTCTTGGTCTTGACTCGGTCTCGCCCCCTGTCTGGTCTTGGTCTTGGTCTCGCCCCCTGTCTGGTCTCGGTCTTGACTCGGTCTCTCCCCCTGTCTGGTCTCGGTCTTGACTCGGTCTCTCCCCCTGTCTGGCCTCGGTCTTGACTCGGTCTCTCCCCCTGTCTGGGTTCGGTCTTGACTCGGTCTCGCTCCCTGTTTGGTCTTGGTATTGACTTGGTCTCGCCCCCTGTCTGGTCTTGACTCGGTCTCGCCCCCTGTTTGGTCTTGACTCGGTCTCGCCCCCTGTCTGGTCTTGGTCTTGACTCGGTCTCGCCCCCTGTCTGGTCTTGGTCTTGGTCTCGCCCCCTGTCTGGTCTTGGTCTTGGTCTCGGGGCGAGACAGGGGGCGAGACCAAGTCAAGACCAAGACCAGACAGGGGGTCTGGTCTTGGTCTTGACTTGGTCTCGCCCCCTGTCTGGTCTTGGTCTTGACTTGGTCTCGCCCCCTGTCTGGTCTTGGTCTTGACTTGGTCTCTCCCCCTGTCTGGTCTCGGTCTTGACTCGGTCTCTCCCCCTGTCTGGCCTCGGTCTTGACTCGGTCTCTCCCCCTGTCTGGCCTCGGTCTTGACTCGGTCTCGCTCCCTGTTTGGTCTTGGTATTGACTTGGTCTCGCCCCCTGTCTGGTCTTGACTCGGTCTCGCCCCCTGTTTGGTCTTGACTCGGTCTCGCCCCCTGTCTGGTCTTGGTCTTGACTCGGTCTCGCCCCCTGTCTGGTCTTGGTCTTGGTCTCGCCCCCTGTCTGGTCTTGTTCTTGACTAGCCCCCTGTCTGGTCTTGACTTGGTCTCGCCCCCTGTCTGGTCTTGGTCTTGACTCGGTCTCGCCCCCTGTCTGGTCTTGTTCTTGACTCGGTCTCGCCCGCTGTCTGGTCTTGTTCTTGACTCGGTCTCGCCCCCTTTCTGGTCTTGACTCGGTCTCGCCCCCTGTCTGGTCTTGGTCTTGATTCGGTCTCGCCCCCTGTCTGGTCTTGGTCTTGGTCTCGCCCCCTGTCTGGTCTCGTTCTTGGTCTCGCCCCCTGTCTGGTCTTGACTCGGTCTCGCCCCCTGTTTGGTCTTGGTATTGACTCGGTCTCGCCCCCTGTCTGGTCTTGGTCTTGACTCGGTCTCGCCCGCTGTCTGGTCTTGTTCTTGACTTGGTCTCGCCCCCTGTCTGGTCTCGGTCTTGACTCGGTCTCGCCCCCTGTCTGGTCTTGGTCTTGACTTGGTCTCGCCCCCTGTCTGGTCTTGGTCTTGACTTGGTCTCGCCCCCTGTCTGGTCTTGGTATTGACTCGGTCTCGCCCCCTGTCTGGTCTTGGTCTTGACTTGGTCTCGCCCCCTGTCTGGTCTTGGTCTTGACTTGGTCTCGCCCCCTGTCTGGTCTTGGTCTTGACTCGGTCTCGCCCCCTGTCTGGTCTTGTTCTTGACTAGCCCCCTGTCTGGTCTTGGTCTTGACTTGGTCTCGCCCCCTGTCTGGTCTTGACTCGGTCTCGCCCCCTGTCTGGTCTTGGTCTTGACTCGGTCTCGCCCCCTGTCTGGTCTTGGTCTTGACTCGGTCTCGCCCCCTGTCTGGTCTTGATTCGGTCTCGCCCCCTGTCTGGTCTTGGTCTTGATTCGGTCTCGCCCCCTGTCTGGTCTTGGTCTTGACTCGGTCTCGCCCCCTGTCTGGTCTTGGTCTTGACTTGGTCTCGCCCCCTGTCTGGTCTTGGTCTTGACTTGGTCTCGCCCCCTGTCTGGTCTTGGTCTTGACTTGGTCTCGCCCCCTGTCTGGTCTTGGTCTTGACTTGGTCTCGCCCCCTGTCTGGTCTTGACTCGGTCTCGCCCCCTGTCTGGTCTTGGTCTCGACTCGGTCTCGCCCCCTGTCTGGTCTTGGTATTGACTCGGTCTCGCCCCCTGTCTGGTCTTGGTCTTGACTCGGTCTCGCCCCCTGTCTGGTCTTGATTCGGTCTCGCCCCCTGTCTGGTCTTGATTCGGTCTCGCCCCCTGTCTGGTCTTGGTCTTGATTCGGTCTCGCCCCCTGTCTGGTCTTGGTCTTGACTTGGTCTCGCCCCCTGTCTGGTCTTGGTCTTGACTCGGTCTCGCCCCCTGTCTGGTCTTGGTCTTGATTCGGTCTCGCCCCCTGTCTGGTCTTGGTCTTGACTCGGTCTCGCCCCCTGTCTGGTCTTGGTCTTGACTTGGTCTCGCCCCCTGTCTGGTCTTGGTCTTGACTTGGTCTCGCCCCCTGTCTGGTCTTGGTCTTGACTTGGTCTCGCCCCCTGTCTGGTCTTGGTCTTGACTTGGTCTCGCCCCCTGTCTGGTCTTGGTCTTGACTTGGTCTCTCCCCCTGTCTGGTCTTGGTCTTGACTTGGTCTCTCCCCCTGTCTGGCCTCGGTCTTGACTCGGTCTCGCCCGCTATCTGGTCTTGGTCTTGACTTGGTCTCGCCCCCTGTTTGGTCTTGGTCTTGACCCGGTCTCACCCCCTGTCTGGTCTTGTTCTTGACTAGCCCCCTGTTTGGTCTTGTTCTTGACTTGGTCTCTCCCCCTGTCTGGTCTTGTTCTTGACTCAGACTTGATTTGCTCCGGTCTTGAACACAACACTGGTACACACACACACACACACACACACACACACACACACACACACACACACACACACACACACACACACACACACACACACACACACACACACACACACACACACACACACACTTGTAATTATTATGGTCTGGTCTCATGACGTATGGGTATTGCAATTGAAAATGCTTCAGTAAATGCTAGGACACAACACACTGTACACATTCATAGGAATAACACAGTCAACGTTCACGGGGTAAGTAGTACTTAGTAGTATGTCAGTAGTAAGCAGTATTTAGTCGTATGTAAGTAGTATTTAGTAATATTTAGTAGTATGTAAGTAGTAAGTAGTATTTAGTAGTATGTAAGTAGTATTTAGTAGTATTTAGTAGTATGTAAGTAGTAAGTAGTATTTAGTAGTATGTAAGTAGTATTTAGTAGTATTTAGTAGTATGTAAGTAGTAAGTAGTATTTAGTAGTATGTAAGTAGTATTTAGTAGTATTTAGTAGTATGTAAGTAGTAAGTAGTATTTAGTAGTATGTAAGTCGTAAGTAGTATTTAGTAGTATGTAAGTAGTAAGTAGTATTTAGTAGTATGTAAGTCGTAAGTAGTATTTAGTAGTATGTCAGTAGTAAGTAGTATGACAGTCTCATTGGAACTAAGGCTCATGAACAACAATTTATTCAGCCTTATACAACCTGTAAACAACCTGACCATGACAACATAAAATACCTTGTAATGTCTTCTTTGCACCCAGATTCCCCCGCTGGGCACTCACTTCCTGCCAATAACGACTAGGCACTCACTTCCTGCCAATAACGACTAGTTTACCGTTTTCATCTCCCCACGGTTCTAGCTAAATTCTTACTTATTAAGAAATTGCTCTTTGCTAATAAAGTAATTTTTGTTTATTTTTACCATTTCAATTAAGAAACAATTAAAGGTACGGTAAGTAAAGTACTTAATTGTTACCCAGAAATGATTTGATATTGAGATCAAAACGACTGCATTGGACCTTTAAAACATAGCCCCTAGAGATGATTCTTCATTCTGTTTGAGTCAATGCCTTTGATGTTTCATATCTAAGAAAAAAATGCATGACATCAATTGAGAGACTGGCTTACTGGGCTATGACCTGGGAGGAAAAAATAAATGAAAATATATTTTAGTGCCTTTTACCAGATAGGTTTGGAACTCCCTTTCTTATTGGTCTATTAACTCATTTATGTTACCAGGCAGGCCAAAACTCAATCCCACCAAAACAGCCTGAAATTTCATGCTGTCTTTTCAAACAGCAGTTACACCAAAATGGCATTATTATACTTTTCACAATTGCACGGTATTAATCCAATCTCATAGTGTGGAAATATAGATGAAACTTAGGAAAATAAAAATGTGACTCCACTGGGCCTTTAATTACTGACTGCTAGCTGGAGGGAGATGACACTGAGATACATGGCTTCCACCTGTATTCAGGGTACCTACCATACATCCTGTATTCAGGGTACCTACCATACATCCTGTATTCAGGGTACCTGCCATACTCTACCTGTATTCAGTGTACCTGCCATACTCTACCTGTATTCAGTGTACCTGCCATACTCTACCTGTATTCAGTGTACCTACCATACTCTACCTGTATTCAGTGTACCTACCATACTCTACCTGTATTCAGTGTACCTGCCATACTCTACCTGCATTCAGTGTACCTACCATACAATACCTGTATTCAGTGTACCTACCATACTCTACCTGTATTCAGTGTACCTACCATACTCTACCTGTATTCAGTGTACCTACCATACTCTACCTGTATTCAGTGTACCTACCATAGTCTACCTGTATTCAGTGTACCTACCATACTCTACCTGTATTCAGTGTACCTACCATACTCTACCTGTATTCAGTGTACCTACCATACTCTACCTGCATTCAGTGTACCTACCATACTCTACCTGTATTCAGTGTACCTACCATACTCTACCTGTATTCAGTGTACCTACCATACTCTACCTGTATTCAGTGTACCTACCATACTCTACCTGTATTCAGTGTACCTACCATACTCTACCTGTATTCAGTGTACCTACCATAGTCTACCTGTATTCAGTGTACCTACCATACATCCTGTATTCAGTGTACCTACCATACTCTACCTGTATTCAGTGTACCTACCATACTCTACCTGTATTCAGGGTACCTGCCGTACTCTTCCTGTATTCGGGGTACCTGCCGTACTCTTCCTGTATTCGGGGTACCTGCCGTACTCTTCCTGTATTTGAGGTACCTGCCGTACTCTTCCTGTATTTGAGGTACCTGCCGTACTCTTCCTGTATTCGGGGTAACTACCATACTCTTCCTGTATTTGGGGTACCTGTCGTACTCTTCCATCATTACAGATAGCATTCTGTACTGTAGTAATGTCACACTTGATATTGCACAAGATTTAGATAACGTTTGCTGTGTAACAGCCTACTACTGACGTAGATAGTTATAACCTCTAGATAGTTATACAGTCAACATGTTGAAGGTATCCAGTCATAACCTCCAGATAGTTAAACAGTCAACATGTTGAAGGTTTCCAATCATAACCTCTAGATAGTCAACATGTTGAAGGTATCCAATCATAACCTCCAGATAGTTAAACAATCAACATGTTGAAGGTTTCCAATAATAACCTCTAGATAGTCAACATGTTGAAGGTCTCCTGTCATAACCTCTAGATAGTTATACAGTCAACATGTTGAAGGTCTCCTGTCATAACCTCTAGATAGTTATACAGTCAACATGTTGAAGGTATCCAGTCATAACCTCTAGATAGTCAACATGTTGAAGGTCTCCAGTCATAACCTCTAGATAGTCAACATGTTGAAGGTCTCCAGTCATAACCTCTAGATAGTTGGACAGTCAACATGTTGAAGGTATTCAATCATAACCTCTAGATAGTTGGACAGTCAACATGGTGAAGGTATCCAGTCATAACCTCTAGATAGTTATACAGTCAACACGTTGAAGGTCTCCAGTCATAACCTCTAGATAGTTATACAGTCAACATGGTGAAGGTATCCAGTCATAACCTCTAGACAGTCAACACGTTGAAGGTCTCCAGTCATAACCTCTAGATAGTTATACAGTCAACACGTTGAAGGTCTCCAGTCATAACCTCTAGATAGTTATACAGTCAACATGGTGAAGGTATCCAGTCATAACCTCTAGATAGTTATACAGTCAACATGTTGAAGGTATCCAGTCATAACCTCTAGATAGTCAACATGTTGAAGGTATCCAATCATAACCTCTAGATAGTTATACAGCCAACAGGTTGAAGGTATCCAGTCGTAACCTCTAGATAGTCAACATGTTAAAGGTATCCAGTCATAACCTCTAGATAGTTATACAGTCAACATGTTGAAGGTATCCAGTCATAACCTCTAGATAGTTGGACAGTGGGTGGGTAGGTTGGTAGGTAGGAAGGTAGAAAGTAGGTAGGTTGGTGGTAGGTAGGTAGGTAGGTATGTAGGTAGGTATGAAGGTGGGTTGGTTGGTAGGTAGGAAGGTAAGTAGGTTGGTATAAAGGTAGGTCGTTAGTTAGTTACTTAGGTAGATAGGTGCTTGCTACTGTTAACCTCTAGATAGTCAACATGTTGAAGGTATCCAGTCATAACCTCTAGATAGTCAACATGTTGAAGGTATCCAATCATAACCTCTAGATAGTTATACAGTCAACATGTTGAAGGTATCCAGTCATAACCTCTAGATAGTCAACATGTTGAAGGTATCCAGTCACAACCTCTAGATAGTTATACAGTCAACATGGTGAAGGTATCCAGTCATAACCTCTAGATAGTTATACAGTCAACATGTTGAAGGTATCCAGTCATAACCTCTAGATAGTTGGACAGTCAACATGTTGAAGGTATCCAGTCATAACCTCTAGATAGTTATACAGTCAACATGGTGAAGGTATCCAGTCATAACCTCTGGATAGTATACAGTCAACATGTTGAAGGTATCCAGTCATAACCTCTAGATAGTTGGACAGTCAACATGTTGAAGGTATCCAGTCATAACCTCTAGATAGTCAACATGTTGAAGGTATCCAATCATAACCTCTAGATAGTTATACAGTCAACATGTTGAAGGTATCCAGTCATAACCTCTAGATAGTCAACATGTTGAAGGTATCCAATCATTACCTCTAGATAGTTATACAGCCAACAGGTTGAAGGTATCCAGTCATAACCTCTAGATAGTTATACAGTCAACATGTTGAAGGTATCCAGTCATAACCTCTAGATAGTCAACATGTTGAAGGTATCCAATTATAACCTCTAGATAGTTATACAGTCAACATGTTGAAGGTATCCAGTCATAACCTCTAGATAGTTGGACAGTGGGTGGGTAGGTTGGTAGGTAGGAAGGTAGAAAGTAGGTAGGTTGGTGGTAGGTAGGTAGGTAGGTAGGTAGGTAGGTAGGTAGGTAGGTAGGTAGGTATGTAGGTAGGTATGAAGGTGGGTTGGTTGGTAGGTAGGAAGGTAAGTAGGTGGTATAAAGGTAGGTCGTTAGTTAGTTACTTAGGTAGATAGGTGCTCGCTACTGTTAACCTCTAGATAATCAACATGTTGAAGGTATCCAGTCACAACCTCTAGATAGTTATACAGCCAACATGGTGAAGGTATCCAGTCATAACCTCTAGATAGTTGGACAGTCAACATGTTGAAGGTATCCAGTCATAACCTCTAGATAGTTGGACAGTCAACATGTTGAAGGTATCCAGTCATAACCTCTAGATAGTCAACATGTTGAAGGTATCCTGTCATAATCTCTAGATAGTTATACAGTCAACATGTTGAAAGTATCCAGTCATAACTTCTAGATAATCAACATGTTGAAGGTATCCAATCATAACCTCTAGATAGTTATACAGTCAACATGGTGAAGGTATCCAGTCATAACCTCTAGATAGTCAACATGTTGAAGGTATCCAGTCATAACCTCTAGATAGTTATACAGTCAACATGTTGAAGGTATCCAGTCATAACCTCTAGATAGTTGGACAGTCAACATGTTGAAGGTATCCAGTCATAACCTCTAGATAGTCAACATGTTGAAGGTATCCAATCATAACCTCTAGATAGTTATACAGCCAACAGGTTGAAGGTATCCAGTCATAACCTCAAGATAGTTATACAGTCAACATGTTAAAGGTATCCTGTCATAACCTCTAGATAGTTATACAGTCAACATGTTGAAAGTATCCAGTCCTAACCTCTAGATAGTCAACATGTTGAAGGTATCCAATCATAACCTCTAGATAGTTATACAGTCAACATGTTGAAGGTATCCAGTCATAACCTCTAGATAGTTGGACAGTCAACATGTTGAAGGTATCCAGTCATAACCTCTAGATAGTTAACATGTTGAAGGTATCCAGTCATAACCTCTAGATAGTTATACAGTCAACATGTTGATGGTATCCAGTCATAACCTCTAGATAGTCAACATGTTGAAGGTATCCAATTAAAACCTCTAGATAGTTATACAGTCAACATGTTGAAGGTATCCAGTCATAACCTCTAGATAGTTTGACAGTCAACATGTTGAAGGTATCCAGTCATAACCTCTAGATAGTTTGACAGTCAACATGTTGAAGGTATCCAGTCATAACCTCTAGATAGTCAACATGTTGAAGGTATCCAATCATAACCTCTAGATAGTTATACAGCCAACAGATTGAAGGTATCCAGTCATAACCTCTAGATAGTTATACAGTCAACATGTTGAAGGTATCCTGTCATAACCTCTAGATAGTTATACAGTCAACATGTTGAAGGTATCCAGTCATAACCTCTAGATAGTCAACATGTTGAAGGTATCCAATCATAACCTCTAGATAGTTATACAGTCAACATGTTGAAGGTATCCAGTCATAACCTCTAGATAGTTAACATGTTGAAGGTATCCAGTCATAACCTCTAGATAGTCAACATGTTGAAGGTATCCAATCATAACCTCTAGATAGTCAACATGTTGAAGGTATCCAGTCATAACCTCTAGATAGTCAACATGTTGAAGGTATCCAGTCATAACCTCTAGATAGTTATACAGTCAACATGTTGAATGTATCCATTCATAACCTCTAGATAGTTATACAGCCAACATGTTGAAGGGATCCAGTCATAACCTCTAGATAGTTATACAGTCAACATGTTGAAGGTATCCAGTCATAACCTCTAGATAGTCAACACGTTGAAGGTATCCAGTCATAACCTCTAGATAGTTATACAGTCAACATGTTGAAGGTATCCAGTCACAACCTCTAGATAGTTATACAGTCAACATGTTGAAGGTATCCAGTCATAACCTCTAGATAGTCAACATGTTGAAGGTATCCAGTCATAACCTCTAGATAGTCAACATGTTGAAGTTATCCAGTCATAACCTCTAGATAGTTATACAGTCAACATGTTGAAGATATCCAGTCACAACCTCTAGATAGTCAACATGTTGAAGGTATCCAGTCATAACCTCTAGATAGTTGGACAGTCAACATGTTGAAGATATCCAGTCACAACCTCTAGATAGTCAACATGTTGAAGGTATCCAGTCATAACCTCTAGATAGTTATACAGTCAACATGTTGAAGATATCCAGTCACAACCTCTAGATAGTCAACATGGTGAAGGTATCCAGTCATAACCTCTAGATAGTTATACAGTCAACATGGTGAAGGTATCCAGTCATAACCTCTAGATAGTTATACAGTCAACATGTTGAAGTTATCCAGTCATAACCTCTAGATAGTTATACAGTCAACATGTTGAAGGTATCCAGTCATAACCTCTAGATAGTTATACAGTCAACATGGTGAAGGTATCCAGTCATAACCTCTAGATAGTTATACAGTCAACATGGTGAAGGTATCCAGTCATAACCTCTAGATAGTCAACATGTTGAAGGTATCCAGTCATAACCTCTAGATAGTTATACAGTCAACATGTTGAAGGTATCCAGTCATAACCTCTAGATAGTTGGACAGTCAACACGTTGAAGGTATCCATTCATAACCTCTAGATAGTTGGACAGTCAACACGTTGAAGGTATCCAGTCATAACCTCTAGACAGTCAACACGTTGAAGGTATCCATTCATAACCTCTAGATAGTTGGACAGTCAACATGTTGAAAGTATCCAGTCATAACTTCTAGATAATCAACATGTTGAAGGTATCCAGTCATAACCTCTAGATAGTTATACAGTCAACATGTTGAAGGTATCCAGTCATAACCTCTAGATAGTTGGACAGTCAACATGTTGAAGGTATCCAGTCATAACCTCTAGATAGTCAACACGTTGAAGGTATCCAGTCATAACCTCTAGATAGTTATACAGTCAATATGTTGAAGGTATCCAGTCATAACCTCTCGATAGTTATACAGTCAACATGGTGAAGGTATCCAGTCATAACCTCTAGATAGTTATACAGTCAACATGTTGAAGGTATCCAGTCATAACCTCTAGATAGTTGGACAGTCAACATGTTGAAGGTATCCAGTCATAACCTCTAGATAGTCAACATGTTGAAGGTATCCAATCATAACCTCTAGATAGTTATACAGCCAACAGGTTGAAGGTCTCCAGTCATAACCTCTAGATAGTTATACAGTCAACATGGTGAAGGTATCCAGTCATAACCTCTAGATAGTTATACAGTCAACATGTTGAAGGTATCCAGTCATAACCTCTAGATAGTCAACATGGTGAAGGTATCCAGTCATAACCTCTAGATAGTTATACAGTCAACATGGTGAAGGTATCCAGTCATAACCTCTAGATAGTTATACAGTCAACATGTTGAAGTTATCCAGTCATAACCTCTAGATAGTTATACAGTCAACATGTTGAAGGTATCCAGTCATAACCTCTAGATAGTTGGACAGTCAACACGTTGAAGGTATCCAGTCATAACCTCTAGATAGTCAACACGTTGAAGGTATCCAGTCATAACCTCTAGATAGTTATACAGTCAACATGGTGAAGGTATCCATTCATAACCTCTAGATAGTCAACACGTTGAAGGTATCCAGTCATAACCTCTAGATAGTTGGACAGTCAACACGTTGAAGGTATCCAGTCATAACCTCTAGATAGTTGGACAGTCAACATGTTGAAGGTATCCAATCATAACCTCTAGATAGTTATACAGTCAACATGTTGAAGGTCTCCAGTCATAACTTCTAGATAGTCAACATGGTGAAGGTATGAAGTCATAACCTCTAGATAGTTATACAGTCAACATGTTGAAGGTATCCAATCATAACCTCTAGATAGTTATACAGTCAACATGGTGAAGGTATCCAGTCATAACCTCTAGATAGTTATACAGTCAACATGGTGAAGGTATCCAGTCATAACCTCTTGATAGTTATACAGTCAACATGTTGAAGGTATCCAGTCATAACCTCTAGATAGTCAACATGTTGAAGGTATCCAGTCATAACCTCTAGATAGTCAACATGTTGAAGGTATCCAGTCATAACCTCTAGATAGTCAACATGTTGAAGGTCTCCAGTCATAACCTTTAGATAGTCAACATGTTGAAGGTATCCAATCATAACCTCTAGATAGTTATACAGTCAACATGGTGAAGGTATCCAGTCATAACCTCTAGATAGTTATACAGTCAACATGTTGAAGGTATCCAATCATAACCTCTAGATAGTTATACAGTCAACATGTTGAAAGTATCCAGTCATAACCTCTAGATAGTCAACATGGTGAAGGTATCCAGTCATAACCTCTAGATAGTTAAACAGTCAACATGTTGAAGGTATCCAGTCATAACCTCTAGATAGTTATACAGTCAACATGTTGAAGGTATCCAGTCATAACCTCTAGATAGTTATACGGTCAACATGTTGAAAGTATCCAGTCATAACCTCTAGATAGTCAACATGTTGAAGGTATCCAGTCATAACCTCTAGATAGTTATACAGTCAACATGTTGAAGGTTTCCAATCATAACCTCTAGATAGTTAACATGTTGAAGGTATCCAGTCATAACCTCTAGATAGTTATACAGTCAACATGTTTAAGGTGTCCAGTCATAACCTCTAGATAGTTGGACAGTCAACATGTTGAAGGTATCCAATCATAACCTCTAGATAGTTGGACAGTCAACATGTTGAAGGTATCCAATCATAACCTCTAGATAGTCAACAGGTTGAAGGTATCCAGGCATAACCTTTAGATAGTTTGACAGTCAACATGTTGAAGGTATCCAATCATAACCTTTAGATAGTTGGACAGTCAACATGTTGAAGGTCTCCAGTCATAACCTCTAGATAGTCAACATGTTGAAGGTCTCCAGTCATAACCTCTAGATAGTCAACATGTTGAAGGTCTCCAGTCATAACCTCTAGATAGTCAACATGTTGAAGGTCTCCAGTCATAACCTCTAGATAGTCAACATGTTGAAGGTCTCCAGTCATAACCTCTAGATAGTCAACATGTTGAAGGTCTCCAGTCATAACCTCTAGATAGTCAACATGTTGAAGGTCTCCAGTCATAACCTCTAGATAGTCAACATGTTGAAGTTATCCAGTCATAACCTCTAGATAGTCAACATGTTGAAGTTATCCAGTCATAACCTCTAGATAGTCAACATGGTGAAGGTATCCAGTCATAACCTCTAGATAGTTATACAGTCAACATGTTGAAGGTATCCAGTCATAACCTCTAGATAGTCAACATGTTGAAGGTCTCCAGTCATAACCTCTAGATAGTCAACATGTTGAAGGTCTCCAATCATAACCTCTAGATAGTTGGACAGTCAACATGTTGAAGGTATTCAATCATAACCTCTAGATAGTTGGACAGTCAACATGTTGAAGGTCTCCAGTCATAACCTCTAGATAGTCAACATGTTGAAGGTCTCCAGTCATAACCTCTAGATAGTCAACACGTTGAAGGTATCCAGTCATAACCTCTAGATATTCAACATGTTGAAGGTCTCCAGTCATAACCTCTAGATAGTCAACATGTTGAAGGTCTCCAATCATAACCTTTAGATAGTTGGACAGTCAACATGTTGAAGGTATTCAATCATAACCTCTAGATAGTTGGACAGTCAACATGGTGAAGGTATCCAGTCATAACCTCTAGATAGTCAACATGTTGAAGGTCTCCAGTTACATTCCATGTGGTCAGTGGATCCCTTTGCACTACTGATGATTATTTAGAATTCTATTTTTGTCAGTGTTTACAACAATAGTTACAATGTAACACATTGCAGGGACAGGGCAGTGGGTTTAAAGGCTGTAGAAGAAATGACTCAACTCTAAACAGGACAGCTGCATCACTGCATGGAATAGTCAACAGTAACCGATCCGATTGTGGTACATGCTCATCTGTTGGTAGACAAGCACAACTCTGTTATACAAAGAAGCCACAAAACCACACTCACTGCTCGTGTCTGTGTGTGTGTGTGTGTGTGTGTGTGTGTGTGTGTGTGTGTGTGTGTGTGTGTGTGTGTGTGTGTGTGTGTGTGTGTGTGTGTGTGTGTGTGTGTGTGTGTGTGTGTGTGTGTGTTCGGCGCCAGTCATACAGTCACCAGACCCCCCCCCCCCCTCCATTCCCAAAGGCTCGGACAGGAAGAAACATGTTCCAGAGACCCCCAAAGGAAAAAGGGAGAGATGGGAAGGGGTGAGGCGCAGATAGGGGGGGGGGTTAAGACTTACTGTTGATTGGTGCTAGTTCTATTGTGCCGTTCCCCCTAACCCTGCTCCCAGCTCTAGAAACACACAGGCTGTTTCAGAGGAGGCGAAGACAAAGAAAAACTGATCGTAAATAAGACCCCCCCCCCCCTCCCCCCTTTTATCTGTCTATCTTTCTTTCCTTTCTGATTCTGATTCTGATTCCTCAAGGGGGCAGCGAGGAAGGGAGTGTACAAGGGAGGGGTTTTAGGGACATAAGTGCCCTTCTATCAAACGGAGCTGAAGTCATTTATACGGTCAGGCTGCCCCAGCGGATATTAACCCCTTGATCAAAGTACAACATCCCTGCATCTCGCACTGATTGGGATCAGAGTCAATGGTTGTTTCCTGATTATTTTGGGCTATTTATTGAAACTGCACTCATCTACTGTACAAAGACATGAACACATCTAAAGAAACTCCCTAAAAGAGGAGGACCTACAGGAAGTCGAGAGCTTGGGACTATCTGCAAAAAAAAGAGATCATTGGCTGAGATCATTGGCTTTAAAGTTCCCGAACCCTCATTGGTTTGAATGGTGTCAGCAATTTGAACTTAATATTACTTTGAACTTTAACAACGTGAATTGAGGTATTTATAGTACTATAGGTAGAGAACTTTGAACAGAACAAGGCTATGCCAATAACTAAATTTTGAGCAAAAAAAAATCCAGATAGAACATTGTATAAGTCAGTCCCGAGCTCTCGATGTGTACGTGATTGCATACAAACATACTTATATGCACGCCTCTGCAGGCACACACACACTCTCTCACTCACTCACGCACACAAACACACACATTTCCCACTTTCCACACTACTCCCAACACCCACCACCCCACCACACTAATCCTCACCCTCCCAACACATTCCCACAATCCCCGCAATTTTCATCTAAACGTGTAAAAGGCATCCTGAGACAGGATCCCATAAGATCCAGTCAGCTTTGTCCCCGTTATAATACATAACGCCATCTATTTCCTGTGACGTTTGGGAAAAGAATAATGAAGTTAAGTTCAAAGGGCTTTGTTTATCCTTGCCCTTTTCAGCTGTGTTTTTTTCTGCAGCTGTGCCAACTCACGGTGGTAGACTAGTACTGACCTCATGCCTTTCTCCAGCATCGCCAAGCTAAATGAATTGGTCATAAACGGTAGGTATGTGATATTTTAAGACAGTAAGTATGTACATAAGATCAAGAGTGCCCATCTATTTAAATCAGTGCTTTCCAGTCAACTACTGTACGTTAAAGGCTATACTTGTAACATTTCCACCTGCAATGTGGGGTGGCAGGTAGCCTAGTGGTTAGAGCGTTGGGCCAGGAACCAAAAAAGTGGGTGGATCAAATCCCCGAGCTGTCAAAGTACAAATCTGTTGTTCTGAACAAAGCAGTGAAACCACTGTTCCCTGGTAGTCTGTCTTTGTAAATAAGAATTTGTTCTTAACTGACTTGCCTCGTTAAATATATTATACCTCTAAATGTCCATAACATATCAGTAGTAATACAGGAATAAAAAGTGTGAAATGGCAAAAGTAGCTTTCTTACCACGGCTAGTCAAACCAGCCTGTTCTGCTATGTACATCTTCCTATTCTACAATTGGTTGTCATTCGCAATGTTGACAACATTTGTAAAAAATATTAACAGCACAAAACTGCCAAAGTTATATTTGTGGATTATGATAAG
This sequence comes from Salvelinus fontinalis, assembly GCF_029448725.1. NCBI lineage: Eukaryota > Metazoa > Chordata > Actinopteri > Salmoniformes > Salmonidae > Salvelinus > Salvelinus fontinalis. The sequence goes on from NC_074675.1 coordinate 53,186,812, forward strand.
CGAGGTAAGAAAGCAATAAGCCATTCCAAGCATTTCGAAGCGGTCTCCTTCAGAAACCCGGATGAAAATCTAAATCATCGTGACATGATTAGCCTCGCTACTGTTATAGCCTCGCTACTGTTATAGCCTCGCTACTGTATACAGCCTCGCTACTGTTATAGCCTCGCTCCTGGTATAGCCTCGCTACTGTATATAGCCTCGCTACTGTTATAGCCTCTCTATTGTATACAGCCTCGCTACTGTTATAGCCTCTCTATTGTATACAGCCTCGCTACTGTATATAGCCTCTCTATTGTATACAGCCTCGCTACTGTATATAGTCTCGCTACTGTTATAGCCTCGCTACTGTTATAGCCTTGCTACTGTTATAGCCTCACTACTGTTATAGCCTCTCTATTGTATACAGCCTCGCTACTGTTATAGCCTCACTACTGTTATAGCCTCGCTACTGTTATAGCCTTGCTACTGTTATAGCCTCACTACTGTTATAGCCTCTCTACTGTATATAGCCTCGCTACTGTTATAGCCTTGCTACTGTTATAGCCTTGCTACTGTTATAGCCTCGCTACTGTTATAGCCTCGCTACTGTTATAGCCTATCTACTGTTATAGCCTCGCTACTGTTATAGCCTCACTACTGTTATAGCATCTCTATTGTATACAGCCTCGCTACTGTTACAGCCTCGCTACTGGTATAGCCTCGCTACTGTTATAGCCTCACTACTGTTATAGCCTCGCTACTGGTATAGCCTCGCTACTGTTATAGTCTCACTACTGTTATAGCCTCGCTACTGGTATAGCCTCGCTACTGTTATAGCCTCACTACTGTTATAGCCTCGCTACTGTTATAGCCTATCTACTGTTATAGCCTCACTACTGTTATAGCCTCTCTACTGTATATAGTCTCGCTACTGTTATAGCCTCTCTACTGTATATAGCCTCTCTACTGGTATAGCCTCGCTACTGATATAGCCTCACTACTGTTATAGTCTCGCTACTGTTATAGCCTCACTACTGTATATAGCCTCGCTACTGTTATAGCCTCTCTACTGTTATAGCCTCGCTACTGTTATAGCCTCGCTACTGTTATAGCCTCGCTACTGTTATAGCCTCGCTACTGTTATAGCCTCGCTACTGTTATAGCCTCGCTACTGTATGCAGCCTCGCTACTGTTATAGCCTCGCTACTGTATTTAGCCTCGCTACTGTTATAGCCTCTCTATTGTATATAGCCTCGCTACTGTATTTAGCCTCGCTACTGTTATAGCCTCTCTATTGTATATAGCCTCGCTACTGTATATAGCCTCGCTACTGTTATAGCCTCGCTACTGTATGCAGCCTCGCTACTGTTATAGCCTCGCTACTGTATGCAGCCTCGCTACTGTTATAGCCTCGCTACTGTTATAGCCTCGCTACTGTTATAGCCTCGCTACTGTATTTAGCCTCGCTACTGTTATAGCCTCTCTATTGTATATAGCCTCGCTACTGTATATAGCCTCTCTATTGTATACAGCCTCGCTACTGTTATAGCCTCTCTATTGTATATAGCCTCGCTACTGTTATAGCCTCGCTACTGTTATAGCCTCGCTACTGTTATAGCCTCTCTATTGTATATAGCCTCTCTACCGTATATAGCCTCGCTACTATATATAGCCTCTCTACTGTATATAGCCTTGCTACTTTTATAGCCTCACTACTGTTATAGCCTCGCTACTGTTATAGCCTCGCTACTGTTATAGCCTCGCTACTGTTATAGCCTCTCTATTGTATATAGCCTCTCTATTGTATACAGCCTCGCTACTGTTATAGCCTCTCTATTGTATATAGCCTCTCTACTGTATATAGCCTCACTACTGTTATAGCCTCGCTACTGTATTTAGCCTCGCTACTGTTATAGCCTCTCTATTGTATATAGCATCTCTACTGTATATAGCCTCGCTACTGTTATAGTCTCTCTATTGTATATAGCCTCGCTACTGTTATAGCCTCTCTATTGTATATAGCCTCGCTACTGTATTTAGCCTCGCTACTGTATTTTGCCTCGCTACTGTTATAGCCTCGCTACTCTTATAGCCTCTCTATTGTATATAGCCTCTCTATTGTATACAGTCTCGCTACTGTTATAGCCTCTCTATTGTATATAGCCTCTCTACTGTATATAGCCTCACTACTGTTATAGCCTCTCTATTGTATATAGCCTCGCTACTGTATATAGCCTCTCTATTGTATACAGCCTCGCTACTGTTATAGCCTCTCTATTGTATATAGCCTCGCTACTGTTATAGCCTCGCTACTGTTATAGCCTCGCTACTGTTATAGCCTCTCTATTGTATATAGCCTCCCTACTGTATATAGCCTCGCTACTATATATAGCCTCTCTACTGTATATAGCCTTGCTACTTTTATAGCCTCACTACTGTTATAGCCTCGCTACTGTTATAGCCTCGCTACTGTTATAGCCTCGCTACTGTTATAGCCTCTCTATTGTATATAGCCTCTCTATTGTATACAGCCTCGCTACTGTTATAGCCTCTCTATTGTATATAGCCTCTCTACTGTATATAGCCTCACTACTGTTATAGCCTCGCTACTGTATTTAGCCTCGCTACTGTTATAGCCTCTCTATTGTATATAGCCTCTCTACTGTATATAGCCTCGCTACTGTTATAGTCTCTCTATTGTATATAGCCTCGCTACTGTTATAGCCTCTCTATTGTATATAGCCTCGCTACTGTATTTAGCCTCGCTACTGTATTTAGCCTCGCTACTGTTATAGCCTCGCTACTGTTATAGCCTCTCTATTGTATATAGCCTCTCTATTGTATACAGCCTCGCTACTGTTATAGCCTCTCTATTGTATATAGCCTCTCTACTGTATATAGCCTCACTACTGTTATAGCCTCGCTACTGTATTTAGCCTCGCTACTATTATAGCCTCTCTATTGTATATAGCCTCTCTATTGTATATAGCCTCTCTACTGTTATAGCCTCGCTACTGTATATAGCCTCGCTACTGTATTTAGCCTCGCTACTGTTATAGCCTCTCTACTGTATATAGCCTCTCTACTGTATATAGCCTCTCTACTGTTATAGCCTCTCTACTGTTATAGCCTCTCTACTGTTATAGCCTCTCTACTGTATATAGCCTCTCTACTGTATATAGCCTCTCTACTGTTATAGCCTCTCTACTGTTATACCCTCTCTACTGTATATAGCCTCTCTACTGTATATAGCCTCTCTACTGTATATAGCCTCTCTACTGTTTTAGCCTCTCTACTGTTATAGCCTCTCTACTGTTATAGCCTCTCTACTGTATATAGCCTCTCTACTGTATATAGCCTCGCTACTGTATATAGCCTCTTTATTGTATATAGCCTCTCTACTGTATATAGCCTCGCTACTGGTATAGCCTCGCTACTGTTATAGCCTCGCTACTGTTATAGCCTCTCTACTGTATATAGCCTCTCTACTGTATATAGCCTCTCTACTGTATATAGCCTCGCTACTGTTATAGCCTCGCTACTGTTATAGCCTCTCTACTGTATATAGCCTCTCTACTGTATATAGCCTCTCTACTGTATATAGCCTCGCTACTGTTATAGCCTCGCTACTGTTATAGCCTCGGTACTGTTATAGCCTCTCTACTGTATATAGCCTCTCTACTGTATATAGCCTCTCTACTGTATATAGCCTCGCTACTGTTATAGCCTCTCTACTGTTATAGCCTCGCTACTGTATATAGCCTCACTACTGTATATAGCCTCGCTACTGTATATAGCCTCGCTACTGTTATAGCCTCTCTACTGTTATAGCCTCGCTACTGTATATAGCCTCACTACTGTATATAGCCTCACTACTGTATATAGCCTCACTACTGTATATAGCCTCACTACTGTATATAGCCTCTCTACTGTTATAGCCTCTCTACTGTTATAGCCTCGCTACTGTTATAGCCTCGCTACTGTTATAGCCTCGCTACTGTTATAGCCCCTCTACTGTATATAGCCTCGCTACTGTATATAGTCTCACTACTGTTATAGCCTCGCTACTGTTATAGCCTCACTACTGTTATAGCCTCCATACTGTATATAGCCTCACTACTGTTATAGTCTCGCTACTGTTATAGCCTCACTACTGTATATAGTCTCGCTACTGTATATAGCATCGCTACTGTATATAGCCTCTCTACTGTATACAGCCTCGCTACTGTTATAGCCTCGCTACTGTATATAGCCTCTCTACTGTATACAGCCTCGCTACTGTTATAGCCTCGCTACTGTATATAGCCTCTCTACTGTATATAGCCTCTCTACTGTATATAGCCTCTCTACTGTTATAGCCTCTCTACTGTTATAGCCTCGGTACTGTTATAGCCTCTCTACTGTTATAGCGTCGCTACTGTTATAGCCTCTCTACTGTATATAGCCTCGCTACTATATATAGCCTCTCTACTGTATATAGCCTCACTACTGTTATAGCCTCACCTACTGGTATAGCCTCGCTACTGTATATAGCCTCGCTACTGTATATAGCCTCGCTACTATATATAGCCTCACTACTGGTATAGCCTCGCTACTGTATATAGCCTCTCTACTGTTATAGCCTCGCTTCTGTATATAGCCTCGCTACTGTATATAGCCTCGCTACTGTATATAGCCTCTCTACTGTTAATAGCCTCGCTACTGTATATAGCCTCGCTACTGGTATAGCCTCACCTACTGGTATAGCCTCGCTACTGGTATAGCCTCGCTACTGTATACAGCCTTGCTACTGTATATAGCCTTGCTACTGTATATAGCCTCGCTACTGTATATAGCCTCGCTACTGTTTTGGCCTCGCTACGGTATATAGCCTCGCTACTGTATATAGCCTCACTACTGTATATAGCCCCGCTACTGTATATAGCCTCACTACTGTATATAGCCTCGCTACGTTGAAGATATCTCCCTACTAGATGGTAATAGGCGCTCACGTTGTCCCTAGTGGACAGTATTGGAGACCTCTCCCTACTAGAGTGTAATAGGTGTTCACGTTGTCCCTAGTGGACAGTATTGAAGACATCTCCCTACTAGATGGTAATAGGTGTTCACGTTGTCCCTAGTGGACAGTATTGGAGACATCTCCCTACTAGATGGTAATAGGTGTTCACTTTGCCCCTAGTGGACAGTATGGGAGACATCTCCCTACTAGATGGTAATAGGTGCTCACTTTGCCCCTAGTGGACAGTATTGAAGACATCTCCCTACTAGTGGACAGTACTGAAGACATCTCCCTACTAGACGGTAATAGGTGTTCACTTTGCCCCTAGTGGACTGTATTGAAGACATCTCCCTACTAGTGGACGGTATTGAAGACATCTCCCTACTAGTGGACAGTATTGAAGACATCTCCCTACTAGTGGACGGTATTGAAGACATCTCCCTACTAGTGAACAGTACTGAAGACATCTCCCTACTAGTGAACAGTACTGAAGACATCTCCCTACTAGTGAACAGTACTGAAGACATCTCCCTACTAGTGAACAGTACTGAAGACATCTCCCTACTAGTGAACAGTACTGAAGACATCTCCCTACTAGTGGACAGTACTGAAGACATCTCCCTACTAATGAACAGTACTGAAGACATCTCCCTACTAGTGAACAGTACTGAAGACATCTCCCTACTAGTGAACAGTACTGAAGACATCTCCCTACTAGTGAACAGTACTGAAGACATCTCCCTACTAGTGAACAGTACTGAAGACATCTCCCTACTAGTGGACAGTACTGAAGACATCTCCCTACTAGTGAACAGTACTGAAGACATCTCCCTACTAGTGAACAGTACTGAAGACATCTCCCTACTAGTGGACAGTATTGAAGACATCTCCCTACTAGTGGACAGTATTGAAGACATCTCCCTACTAGTGGACAGTATTGAAGACATCTCCCTACTAGTGGACAGTATTGAAGACATCTCCCTACTAGTGGACAGTACTGAAGACATCTCCCTACTAGTGAACAGTACTGAAGACATCTCCCTACTAGTGAACAGTACTGAAGACATCTCCCTACTAGTGGACAGTATTGAAGACATCTCCCTACTAGTGGACTGTATTGAAGACATCTCCCTACTAGATGGTAATAGGTGCTCACTTTGCCCCTAGTGGACTGTATTGAATTGCATGCACAAGACGTGTCCCGAATAAAAACATTTTATATTGCAGTGGATTTGGTGTGACCTGTGTGGACGGAGAGGCCCAATCATACTCTATCAATGCTGTGCAATTGTCCAAACAATGGATGTGCTCTCTTACGAGTTGCACGGTCATTACAGGCTTGTCGTCCACTCGTGGTCGTCCTAACATTTGCCACATGGTGGCTTAAAGTTACGGCCAGGGGGGGGGTTAAGTGGTTGGTAACCAGAACGTGTAAGTTTCCATGGGAGACTGCGTGTCTGGGTGGTAAACAGCTGAAACGTGACACTGGGCAGAGTGCTTCACGCAGGAAAAGGCCTTCAGTCACAGCCGGTAACGAGGTGTATTAATCACCTGGCATCCTGTCTGTCACTGCGGCAGACATTTTGAAAACTCCCAGCTTTAACTGCGATGTATGTAAGTTAAGTTTTGGATGCTTGATTGTTTTTTTTAAGAGCTTTTGGTTCCGAACATTTTAATGTGTTGAAGCGTTTGTTTATTCTCCTCTTCCTCCTCCTCCTCCTCCTCCTCCTCCTCCTCCTCCTCCTCCTCCTCCTCCTCCTCCGTCTGAAGTTATTTTTCAGCTGCCTTCATGTCAAAGCAATTTCAGTTTATTTTTCTCCTGTCCACAAGCACATGGTTATGCGCACAGACAACCTAATACTGAACTCAAATGCTTAGTGAACTGCAGGGAAAGGTAATCCGGATTTTCCATCTGACAAGACATCATGGGGGAGTGTTTGTGTGTGTTTGTGTGTGTGTGTGTTTGCACGGGTGCGTGCGTGTGTGTGTGTGTGTGTGTGTGTGTGTGTGTGTGTGTGTGTGTTTGTTTGCACAGGTGCGTGCGTACGTGTGTGTGTGTGTGTGTGTGTGTGTGTGTGTGTGTGTGTGTGTGTGTGTGTGTGTGTGTGTGTGTGTGTGTGTGTGTGTGTGTGTGTGTGTGTGTGTGTGTGTGAGCCTTGCTGCCTGCCCTGGGGGACTTATTGGCCAATAGCCTGACAAACCCAGTTCCTGTTGAACTTCTGACTAACTCCCACCAGAGAGGGACTGACCCCCAGCTGAGACCCTTTTAATGAGGAAGTAGGACTTTATTCATCCCCCTTATAACAACACTGTCACACATTCAGTCTCACTCACATCCACACACAAAGACATGCACCTACATACAGTCCACATGCACGTGCGCTGCCTCTCATCTCCACACACACACACACACACAGACACACACACACACACACACACACACACACACACACACACACACACACACACACACACACACACACACACACACACACACACACGCGCGCGCACACACGCACACAGTATACAAAGGAGTGTGTTCTGTTCAGGATGCATGTCAACAGCTGTGGTCATCACCTCCCCGTCCTACTAGCTGGTCTGGTATGTGAGAAACATGGCTAGAGCCTAAAGGCTTTTCAGTGGATTATGGGACTTCGGCTTCCCCTTTTCATGTTACTGTAAAACAGGTATCAGACTTTGGCTTCCTCTTTTCATGTTACTGTAAAACAGGTATCAGACTTTGGCTTCCTCTTTTCATGTTACTGTAAAACAGGTATCAGACTTTGGCTTCCTCTTTTCATGTTACTGTAAAACAGATAGCAGACTTTGGCTTCCTCTTTTAATGTTACTGTAAAACAGGTATCAGACTTTGGCTTCCTCTTTTAATGTTACTGTAAAACAGATAGCAGACTTTGGCTTCCTCTTTTAATGTTACTGTAACACAGGTATTAGACTTACAACCACAGGAGATTATTCAGAGGTGGAATAGGGGTGTAATGCATGGATATGCAGTATTCCCATTCCAATGTAAGCCCATCCCTAATGAATAGGGATCATTTCCTGACAAGATGATGAGAGTCACACCTATTTCTCTACTGGTGTTCTTGTGATTTTTGGCTGCACCTTGTCTCATGTTAGTTGAAATATTGTCTACAGCGTTCCTCAAAAAGAACCCAACATATTGCCTGAAGCAGGTCCTATACATTTGAAGTAATACTGTAAATGATCTTTTATAGTGCTTTTCTGAAACTCAAACACTCAAAGAATGTGTTCATTTTGATTCTCTTCCAGTCCATTTAGGGCCAGTAGATTCTCTTCCAGTCCATTTAGGGCCAGTAGATTCTCTTCCAGTCCATTTAGGGCCAGTAGATTCTCTTCCAGTCCATTTAGGGCCAGTAGATTCTCTTCCAGTCCATTTAGGGCCAGTAGATTCTCTTCCAGTCCATTTGGGGCCAGTAGATTCTCTTCCAGTCCATTTAGGGCCAGTAGATTCTCTTCCAGTCCATTTGGGGCCAGTAGATTCTCTTCCAGTCCATTTGGGGCCAGTAGATTCTCTTCCAGTCCATTTAGGGCCAGTAGATTCTCTTCCAGTCCATTTAGGGCCAGTAGATTCTCTTCCAGTCCATTTAGGGCCAGTAGATTCTCTTCCAGTCCATTTAGGGCCAGTAGATTCTCTTCCAGTCCATTTGGGGCCAGTAGATTATCTTCCAGTCCATTTAGGGCCAGTAGATTCTCTTCCAGTCCATTTAGGGCCAGTAGATTCTCTTCCAGTCCATTTAGGGCCAGTAGATTCTCTTCCAGTCCATTTAGGGCCAGTAGATTCTCTTCCAGTCCATTTAGGGCCAGTAGATTATCTCCCAGTCCATTTAGGGCCAGTAGATTCTCTTCCAGTCCATTTAGGGCCAGTAGATTTTCATATTTATTTTTTTTACCATCAAGTGTTGCCTATGTAAGTAAATCATTGATTACATTGTCAGATAGGAGATTGCCAGGGGGAAATCTCTGAGAAATCAAGGCCTCTCAATCTGAAGTCATGATTGTTTGGCTATCCCACATTACATACACCTGTGTCAGGTTAAGTCAGGGAACACATTAACCCAAAATCAATAAACTTTTCAGTAATCCATGAAGATGTGTTCAATGATAAACCCGGCATCTTTAACCTTTGTGCTTCAGCCAGAAAGAATACGAATCTAAAGAATGCATGGGGTCAGTTTGTCCGAGCGTGCATCGATTGTCCTATCCCCGGTTGAACACACAACAGGCATTGCCAAGTCAGTCGTGCCTGATCTTGTTACCTTGTGTACATATGCTTCTCAGTGGATCAAGTCAGACGGCCCTCTCTCTTCCACGGACATCTTGTTTTTTGTAAATGTTTATTATCTTTAGAAGGACTCCCTAAACTTCTGACATAATCATTGCCAAGTGACGTCTATTTTCTGTGGAGCATCTGCGTGCCTGTAGTGGAGGGGTCGACCTTCCATAGTTGAGGGGGGGGTTCTGTTAGGAGCAGGAAGTCCGCTGTAGTGACTCCTGGGACATATTCACTGAATGCCATACAGTACCATTACAAATATGGCATGTCAGATCAGATTAGACTGACTTCGACCATTATTATTATTATTAGAGTTATTGTTATTTATTATTATTATCATTATTATTTTTATTATCATTATTATTATTAATATTATACATTTTTATAATGCTGTGGATTATAATAACAGTAATAATTATTACCTTGGTATTGGTACATGAGTTTTTACTGATGTAGTTTCATTATTGTTCAAATCTGTTACAAGCAGATTATCAAATGTATTAAAAGTCATTATATCATTATAAACCATTATAGCGTTATAGCATTATAAAGCGCTACGTACCTTTTTAACTCCGTAGCTTGTTATGTCTCCAGGTTCATGATGTGTGATGGTGGCCACGGTCGGCCTTGATGGTGTTGCTGGCGGTTCTCATGTCCAAACCAGGAGGATTCCTGACCTTGTTTACCGCACAGTGGACCGTTGGTGAGTTCACGGTCAAACGCTCAATGGACTCAAGCTCAGCGATCATGACAGGCAGGTCGAACGTGTAACACACACCTTCAGATTGCTGGTCGCCAAGCTCCAATCTGACAGAACATTTTATTTGAAAGTGTAGATTTGTGGAAGAAGCTGCGAAAACCAAGTGGAGGTTTTCAGAAAGAATATCTCACTCCCAAACATTTGTGCAGAAACGATGTTGAAGGCCTGCAGCCATATTGCCACTGTGTCAGCCTTTGTGTGTGTATTTCAGTTAAGGCTTAAGATGGGGTCATTTTTGTTTTAAACCTCGAACAGGACGTTTGTGGTGAAAACGGGAGGGTGTGTGTGTGTGTATATGTTTGTGTGCGTGTGTGCGCACTTAGGTGCTGTGGCCATGGTAACTTATCCCTAAAATCTCTCCCTATCTCTCCCTATCTCTCTCTCTCTCCCTACATCTCTCTCTATCTCTCTCTCTCCCTGTCTCTCTCTTTCGCTCTCTCTCTCTATCTATCTCTCTCTTTCTTTATCTCTCTATCACACTCTTTCTCCCTCTCTCTCTCTCTCTCTTCCCTCCCTCTCCCCCTCCAACCTTTCTCTCTCTGGTTCTATCAGGCAACAACAACCTCATGGGCCTCAGGACATTCCAGACCCAAGCCGCCATCACACATCAGCCCCCCCCTGCTACAACCTCCCTTTTTATACTGTTACATACTCAAGAATTACTGATGCCACTTTGGTTCCAGTCCAATACATAAGACCTTATGATGCCTTATGAGAATGACACAGTCTAAACATACAGGCTTATGTTCCAATATCCCTGCTAGCACACACACTACCGGTCAAACGTTTGGGGTCACTTAGAAATGTCCTTGTTTTTGAAAGAAAAACACATAGCCGTTTCCAGCTACAATGGTCATTTGCAACATTAACAATATCTACACTGTATTTCTGATCAATTTGATGTTATTTTAATTTCTTCTTCTTTTCTTTCAAAAACAAGGACATTTCTAAAGTGACCCCAAACTTTTGAACGGTAATGTATGTATGCTAGTGTGCTTATTGGAACATAACCACTAAAAACCTTCATTGACATTCATCAAACCTTTTTTTTTTTTATTGGTATGAGCCCATACACGTATGTATTACTTTAAAATACATTCAAGAGTGCAAAGTTTGGCCATATCAGTTGGGGATGAAATGTTTCTGAATGTACACCTGTGTGAGTGCAAGGCCTATGCAGGCATTTTGAAAGTCTTATGTAAAAGAGGATGACCAAAATGTTACCAGATTATATTATTATTGATTATAATTATTACCTTTCTGTATACCTTTCCTTATAATGATTATTACTACATGTTGAAGCATGACTTGCCCCCCCCCCCCAAAAAAAAATGAAAATGCTGTAAATCTTTAGATATTTTAAAGATAAACCAAAACGTATTTTTGTAATCAATCCATTGTTTGAAAATGTTTGATTTGTTTTCTGTGTATCAACTGTGTGAGTAATAATGTTTGAGATCCTCAAAGTCTTTCTTACTTCTCGTATGAGTGCCAGTCACCGTGTCATGGCCGATTGCTCTGCCACACTAAAGCAGTCGCATCAGTTCGCAGGCTTATGCTTTTCTTCGTATAGTAACGATTCTGATTAGTCGTGTAGCTTTGTGTCAATCCTTAAGCTTTTTGTAAGTGGAGACACTAATATAATGCCAAAACTTGTTAGTTCCTACTTGTCATAATACAAAATGTACATAATATTGTACTGCTACAATTGGCTACTCAACTCCAACCCCTGAGAGAATTGGGCTATGGAGTTGAGCACCCCTGTTCCACACCAAATAGCAGCCATTTCATCACGGTAAATTGATACCAGGCTATAATTAAGCAATAAGGCCTGAGGGGGTGTGGTATATGGCCATTATGCGGAGTGCCTGGATACAGCCCTTAGCCTTGGTATACGGTCTGGTATACCACTGCTTTCGGCCAATCAGCTTTTCAGGGCTCGAACCACCCAGTTTATTATCCAAGATAATCAATTTCAGAACCATGCCAACATTAAAATCTGCAATACAGTATCTAGTCACCCTTAAGACAAATGTGTGTCTTACGTATGCAATGCAGGAACGGAAATTGTCAGTCCTGTGTACTTGCGTTGCGTTTGTACTTGCGGGATAACACTAGCTAGGATCAACATTTTGCAAAGCTGTTTTGTAGTTCTTGTGTTGCCTCGGGTCTTGGGCTTTATAGGAGACGTCCCAGGTCCAGATGAAACCTACTCCTGGATTGAAAATAGGCTTCTATTGGGGGACTCTATTGAAAATACTTTTTCATCCTGGAGTAAGACTTTTCTTGGTCTGGTATACCAGTCCTGTAAATTAATTGTAAACCAGGACTATACAGACAATACTGACCAAAGGCGTGTTTTTTTTTTTTTTTACTTAAATCAGGGACGGGCAACTGGCGGCCGGCCCCCCTTTTGAAGGCCCTTGGATCATTACCCCCCCCCCCCCCCCCCCCCCCCCCTCTAAACTTGTTATCATGGTCCAGCTAATTTTCCTCTCCGGCCCATTGCAAAATGAGGGGCATTTTTTTTGTGTGGCCCCCACCCTTAACAAAGTTGTCCATCCATGACCTAGGTGGATGATTGGAATAAAAAATCATGTTTCCTGTTTCACCGTTGTTCGCCGAGTAATTGGTTAAAGACTGCAATATAGTTGGTTATACGAGCTCTGTTCATTCTGTGAAGCTTTAGGGGTTAAAGCCTTCCTTCTGGTGGTTCTTGTACTGTAATCTCAAAAAATATACATATGCCGTCTTGTATTTTCATGTTATGTCCAATAAATGAGTCAAAGATCTCACACTGAACCAAGAGTGTAATAAAATAAAAATGTCTAATATGGAAGTTGGGGGGGGGGGGGGGGGGGGGATCTATAAGGCATTTACAAACGAAACGTCGATGTGAGCATCGTAAATACATCCATGAAGTAATATTCCTTTTAACACAGACGCAATTAACCTTCCAGTTCATAAGAGTCACTGTGAGTGCCTAACATAAAATGGATTGGCTGATTGGTTGATTGAACTCTATTAGTCATGTTAAAATCATGAGTTTGTAAGTGTTTTAGTGGATGTGATGTGATATAGTGTGTCCATGGAATATTAATCTCAAAATATTAAATCCTTTATGAAATTAAATATTACCCAAGTTTTTACAATACTTTCCCGCTCTCACCACTTTAAAATATTGTTATTTTTTTTTTATCCTTTTACCAGTTTGCAACGTGAATTGACAATAACGCTTAATTGCAGCCAGTTTGCCAGGATGTATCTGGCAAATGTTTTAGAACCATATTTTCTACATGATTTAATGATTTTACTACGTTATCACACATATCGTTATACCCAGATAGACCCTGGCAAACTGGCTGCAATAGCGTTATTGTGAAGTCGATTCACGTTGTAAACTGAGTAAAATGATTTATTTTTTAACAATATTTTGTTAGCGACCCCCAAAAAATAGACCTATCTTAAAATGGGGGGTTTTCTGGTTATCTGACCAGATAACAACTAAAATATGATGATATCGTATCTTTACTTGGTTGTAATCTGGTTATGTGACGCGTACAACCAGTTAAAACAGTTTAAAACCAGAAGATGTCTCCATTATAACGTCGCATGCCACATTTTACCCATTGGGATGATCAACTGTAAATCAGAGTGAGAGTGAAATATAAGAAAGGAAAGTACATATTTTTTTCACCCCGGTGTCACCTTTCAAGACGCAGCTGTTATGTGAGTCGAAATAATCATTCAGTAGCATGTAATTCCTTTGTTTTGATGTCCTAAAGCTACCGTAGGACTAAATGGCTGTTATGTGCATGTTTGGGGATTTTTTTTATTTTTAATTTTTTTTCAATGCATACTGTTGATATTCATGTTTTGCCAATGTGAGGAGAATACATATTTCAGTGAATTGCAGGGGTTGTTTGAAATTTTTATTGTTAAAACCAAAAAAAGATAAGAAAAGTTATGAAAATGAAGATGTAAAATGAAGATGTTCAGGGCATCAGCCATTAAAGATTGATGTTGCCATTGTTGTTGCCTTGCTTTTTCTGTTGAGTGACATGGCACACATGGTCATTTTATTAGTTTGATTTATTTAACCTTTATTTAACCAGGTAGGCTAGTTGAGAACAAGTTCTCATTTGCAACTGCAACCTGGCCAAGATAAAGCAAAGCAGTGCGACACAAACAACAACACAGAGTTACACATGGAGTAAACAAAACATACAGTCATTTACATACAGGATTACTACAACACATCATCAGTAGGGTAAAACGAACCTGTCCCAGGACGGTCTAAACCCAGCTCACGTTCCCTATTAGTGGGTAAACAATCCAGTAGAACAAAAAGAAATCAAAAAGTCTGTAACGTTCCTGACCTATTTCTGTTAGTTTGTTGTATGTGTTAGTTGGTCAGGACGTGAGTTTGGGTGGGCATTCTATGTTGTCTGTTTCTATGTTGGTTTAGGGTTGCCTGGTATGGCTCTAAATTAGAGGCAGGTGTTTGGCGTTCCTGTAATTGAGAGTCATATTTAGGTAGGTTGTTTCACAGTGTTCGTTGTGGGTGGTTGTCTCCTGTGTGAGTGTTTGTCGCACCATACGGGACTGTTCGGTTTGTTTGTACATCGTCATTTTTGTGTAGTCTATTTTCCCTGTTCGTGCGTTCTTCGTGTTTTATTGTAAGTTCGTATGTCTAGGTTTGTCTACACATTCGTTTTGTTATTTTGTTAGTTAATTCAAGTATAGTTCGTTTTCTGTCTTCGTTGTTTTGTCGTGTCTTAATTAAATCATGTCATTTCTCAACGCTGCGCCTTGGTTCAATCACTACTCCTCCTCTTCGGATGTAGAGGAGGAGGAAAGCCGTTACAAAGTCTATATACAGTGAGTGCAAATGAGGTAAGATAAGGTGAATGCACCAATTTGTAAGTCGCTCTGGATAAGAGCGTCTGCTAAATGACTTAAATGTAAATGTAAATAAGGGAGTTAAGGCGATAAATAGGCCATAGTGGCGAAATAATTACAATATAGCAATTAAACACTGGAATGGTAGATGTGCAGAAGATGAATGTGTAAGTAGAGATACTGGGGTGCAAAGGAGCAAGATAAATAAATACAGTATGGGGATGAGGTAGTTGGATGGGTTGTTTACAGATTGGCTATGTACAGGTGCAGTGATCTGTGAGCTGCTCTGACAGCTGATGTTTAAAGCTAGTGAGGGAGATATGAGTCTCCAGCTTTAGTGATTTTTGCATTTCGTTCCGGTCATTGGCAGCAGAGAACTGGAAGGAAAGGCGGCCAAAGGAGGAATTGGCTTTGGGGATGACCAGTGAAATATACCTGCTGGAGCACGTGCTACGGGTGGGTGCTGCTATGTTGACCAGTGAGCTGAGATAATGCAGGGCTTTACCTAGCAGAGACTTGTAGGTGACCTGGAGCCAGTGGGTTTGGCGAAGAGAGTGAAGTGAGGGCCAGCCAAAGAGAGCGTACAGGTCGCAGTGGTGGGTAGTATATGGGGCTTTGGTGACAAAATGGATGGCACTGTGATAGACTGCATCCAATTTGTTGAGTACAGTGTTGGAGACTATTTTGTAGATGACATCGCCAAAGTCGAGGATCGGTAGGACGGTCAGTTTTACGAGGGTATGTTTGGCAGCATGAGTGAAGGATGCTTTGTTGCGAAATAGGAAGCCGATTCTAGATTTAATTTTGGATTGGAGATGCTTAATGTGAGTCTGGAAGGAGAGTTTACAGTCTAACCAGACACCTAGGTATTTGCAGTTATCCACATATTCTAAGTAATAAATGAATTAAAAAATGTAAGATTTTTTTTTTTTTACTAGGTATTTTTCTTAAAACTGCATTGTTCGTTAAGGGCTTGTAAGTAAGCTGTACGGTTGTATTCGGCGCATGTGACAAATACAATTTGATTTGATTTGATTGTGAATGGGAATGTGTTATTGGTTCTAGTCTTTTCCATGATCATTCTTGATACTATACAAGTTGCCCATATCCACAGATTTAGGATCAGATTCCCCAACCCCCAAATCCTAACCCTAAATATTATGGGCACACCCCAGGGGTACGCGCAATGCCGCCGAGGGTACACCAAATAAAAATGTGATTCCATTTAAAAAATGGATAAAATTATTCCCTTTTTGTAATAATTTTTTTTATTCACGTTTTCAAACAGTACATTTCTACTTTCCAACGGGGCTAGACATTTGGGTGAGTCGCCTGAGTAGCCTCGTTTCACTGTCGTAAAATTAAACCATCAAGTTTTCAGCGAAATAACAACACAATGTCAAAAACAGGAAGCCTAGTCAAATAATAAACATTAACGGTTACTCTCTCACAGGAAACCTTCACTCTTGCACTGTCACGCACGTTGTAATGATGAGACCAAGGCGCAGCGTGATATGCATACATTCTTATTTTAATGAAGAAAGAAACACTAAACAAACTAACAAAACGAACGTGACGCTATATAAAACGAGTGCTGACAGGCAACTAGACACAGACAATAACCCACGAAACCAAAAGGGAAAATGGCAAAATAAATAGGATCCCCAATCAGAGACAACGATAAACAGCTGCCTCTGATTGGGAACCAATTCAGGTCACGATAGACCTACAATACATAGACTAACAAAAAACCCATAGATCTCCAAAAACCCTAGACAACACAAAACACGCATACCCACCCTCGTCACACCCTGACCTGACCAAAATAATACAGAAAACATAGAATACTAAGGTCAGGGCGTGACATGCGCAGACATTTTGAAATGAAACAGGACATTTTGAAAAATAAGCCACAGGAGTTTTTTGAGCGAGAATAAAGACGCCTTTCGAGTATTAAGACATGTATAAAAGCAACAGATACCATTAATAAGAAAGGGCTAGAAGAGTCTTATATGGTGAGCTACGGAGAGGCTAGGACAGGCAAGCCCCATACTATTGTGGAGGACTTAATTCTTCCTGCTGCCGCAGATATGGCTGGGACAATGCTGGGGGAAAAGGCCCCAAGAAATATACACAGACAATGTCTTCATCAAACAACACTGTTTCACGATGCATCAGTGACATGGCAGGAGATGTTTTGAAACAATTACTGCTTCGCGTATAAGCCAGTGAATTCTTTGCGTTACAGCTGGATGAGTCAGCAGACATGGCGGGCCTGGCACAGCTCCTGGTATATCTCCATTAAGTTTATGGGAGGGTCAATTAAGGAAGACATCCTCTTCTGCAAACCACTGGAAACCAGGACAACAGGAGAGGGTATTTTTAAAGTACCGGACAGCTTTGTGACATCAAATGGACTTTGGTAGTCAAGATGTGTTGGTATCTGTACTGATGGCGCAAAAGCCATGACAGGGAGACATAGTGGAGTGGTAACGTGCGTGCAAGCAGTTGCTCCCGACGCCACTTGGGTCTCGACACCACTTGGGTACACTGCAGCATCCACTAAGAGGCTCTTGCTGCCAAGGGAATGCCTGACAGTGTAACGCTCTGGGTGTCGGGGGGTGTGAAGTCAAGCGCAGGAACAACAGACAGTTCAAATATGGTGCTTTTAATGCACAACTGGCAAACAATGTCCACACGAATAAACACTGGGTGCAACAAACAAATGTCCCCTACACGGAGGACAAAAAACCCAGTCCAAAATACACTTGATGAAACGAAACAAACAAACGTTCATCTACTCCCGAATCTAACATACAGCTGAACAATCCCGCACAAAGAACCGTACGGGCTGGCTGACTAATAAAGCCCCACTAATTATAATCACCTCAATGCAGGTGTACCAAATAAACACATAAGGAGGGGGAGGAAAAAGAGTCAGTGGCAGCTAGTAGGCCGGCGACGACGACCGCCGAGCACCACCCGAACGGGAAGGAGAGTCACCCTCGGTCGGAGTCGTGACAGACAGTTTGAAAGACGTTTTAGACTCTACAGTGAAAATGGTTAACTTTGTTAAAGGAAGGCCCCTGAACTCTTGTGTATTTTCTGCATTATACAATGATACGGGCAGCGACTATGTAACGCTTTTACAACATACTGTGTGCTGGTTATCAAGGGGCAAAGTATTGACACGTTTTTTTTTAATTGAGACGAGCTTAAAGTTTTCTTTACTGACCATAATTTTCACTTCTCTGACCGCTTGCATGATGACGAGTTTCTCACACGACTGGCCTGTCTGGGTGATAGTTTTTCTCTCCTGAATGATCTGAATCTAGGATTACAGGCTCTCCGCAACTATATTCAATGTGCGGGACAAAATTGAGGCTATGATTTAGAAGTTGGAGCTCTTTTCTGTCTGAATTAACACAGGTCTTTCCATTGTATGATTTTTTGTGTGCAAATGAACTCCAGCTTACGACAAATCACACATGAAACAAAGCAGCCGAGTGAGCTGGGTGCGCAATTATGCAGGTATCTTCCCGAAACGGATGACACAAACAACTGGATTCATTATCCATTTCATGCCCTGCCTCCAATCCACTTACCGATATCTGAACAAGAGAGCCTCCTCGAAACTGCAACAAGCGGTTCTGTGAAAATTGAATTCAATCAGAAGCCACTGCCAGATTTCTGGATTGGGCTGCGCTCAGAGTTTCCTGCCTTGGCAAATCGCGCTGTTAAGACACTGATGCCCTTTGCAACCACGTACCTATGTGAGAGTGGATTCTCGGCCCTCACTAGCATGAAAACTAAATACAGACACAGACTGTGTGGAAAATGATTTTAGACTGAGACTCTCTCCAATACAACCCAACATTGCAGAGTTATGTGCATCCTTTCAAGCACAACCTTCTCATTAACCTGTGGTGAGTTATTCACACTTTTCGATTAACAAATAAGGTTTTATATGTAAGATGGCTAAATAAAGAGCAAAATTATTGATTATTATTATATTATTATTTGTGCCCTGGTCCTATAAGAGCTCTTTGTGACTTCCCACGAGCCGGGTTGTGACAAACTCACACTCATTCTTATGTTTAATAAATGTATTGTATAGTGTGTGTGTGGCAGGCTTACAATGATGGCAAAAAACAACATTTGAGAGTGCGCTGACCCTTGTGCTAGATGGGGTACAGCTGGAGGTTGAACGTTTGAAGGGGTATGGGACTATAAAACGTTTGGGAACCACTGCATTAGGACAACAAAACAAATCTGACCCTGGAGCAATGGTTAGGGGGCAACTTCTACACCTGAAGTGGGACCGTCATTCCCCTTTACCCCTTGGGCGGCAGGTAACCTAGTAGTTAGAGCATTGGGCCAGTAACTAAAAGGTTGGTGGATCAAATCCCTGAGCTGACAAGCTAAAAATCTGTAATTCTACACCTGAACAAGGCAGTTAACCCACTGTTCCCCAGTAGGCGGTCATTGTAAATAAGAATTTGTTCTTAACTGACTTGCCCGCTTTAAAAAAGGTTAATAAAAATACACTCCAGCTCCTGAAAGCTATGTCTCTACCCTCCCTGAACGTCTCTATCCTCCCAGAACGTCTCTACCCTCCCAGAATGTCTCTATCCTCCCAGAACGTCTCTATCCTCCCTGAACGTCTCTACCCTCCCAGAACGTCTCTATCCTCCCAGAACGTCTCTACCCTCCCAGAACGTCTCTACCCTCCCTGAACGTCTCTACCCTCCCAGAACGTCTCTACCCTCCCAGAACGTCTCTATCCTCCCAGAACGTCTCTATCCTCCCTGAACGTCTCTACCCTCCCAGAACGTCTCTATCCTCCCAGAACGTCTCTATTCTCCCAGAACGTCTCTATCCTCCCAGAACGTCTCTATCCTCCCAGAACGTCTCTATCCTCCCAGAACGTCTCTACCCTCCCTGAACGTCTCTATCCTCCCAGGACGTCTCTATTCTCCCAGAACGTCTCTATCCTCCCAGGACGTCTCTATCCTCCCAGGACGTCTCTATTCTCCCAGAACGTCTCTATCCTCCCTGAAAGTCTCTATCCTCCCAGAACGTCTCTATCCTCCCAGAACGTCTCTATCCTCCCAGAACGTCTCTATCCTCCCAGAACGTCTCTACCCTCCCAGAACGTCTCTATCCTCCCAGAACGTCTCTACCCTCCCAGAACGTCTCTATCCTCCCAGAACGTCTCTATTCTCCCAGAACGTCTCTATCCTCCCAGAACGTCTCTATCCTCCCAGAACGTCTCTATCCTCCCAGAACGTCTCTACCCTCCCTGAACGTCTCTATCCTCCCAGGACGTCTCTATTCTCCCAGAACGTCTCTATCCTCCCAGGACGTCTCTATCCTCCCAGGACGTCTCTATTCTCCCAGAACGTCTCTATCCTCCCTGAAAGTCTCTATCCTCCCAGAACGTCTCTATCCTCCCAGGACGTCTCTATCCTCCCAGGACGTCTCTATCCTCCCAGGACGTCTCTATCCTCCCAGGACGTCTCTATTCTCCCAGAACGTCTCTATCCTCCCTGAACGTCTCTATCCTCCCAGAACGTCTCTATCCTCCCAGAACGTCTCTATCCTCCCTGAACGTCTCTATCCTCCCAGAACGTCTCTACCCTCCCTGAACGTCTCTATCCTCCCTGAATGTCTCTATCCTCCCTGAATGTCTCTATCCTCCCTGAATGTCTCTATCCTCCCTGAATGTCTCTATCCTCCCAGAACGTCTCTATCCTCCCTGAACGTCTCTATCCTCCCAGAATGAGGTGTCAGAATAACTAGGAGCATTTGGTGCAGTGAATTTCCTCAACCCCTCACCCCCCCTCATTTCACAAATCTAAAAGCACTTACCAACATAAATATGGTCACATGTTCAATTTCACCTGTGAGTAATGATGAGACAAGTAAAGGAATAGTTTATAAAAGTTTCCCCAGTTGATTGTTTTTCTTGGCAGAACTAACCAGGTTTATATTAGATAACCCAATGTTTGCTTCTTTAAAAAAACTAAACCGATGAGGTATCCAGACACCCTGTAAAAAAGGTGCTAGTCTTATTCGATGAAACTCAATTCCCCACACCTCCCACACCACTTTGCCTGACACTTCCCCCATATCTTCAGGTATACTCCAGGGCACGGTGCAGTCTATAGTCATGGGGACACCAAGGGAGATGGAGGCCTCTCTCTGCCCTCTATAAGAATAGCCTCCCTGTCCCAAGGGTTAGGTAGTCAAGGGAGTAGGGGGAGGCCATAGCCAATTAAGTCTTTCTTTCTCTCTCTTGTTTCTTCCCTCTCGCTTCACAGGTCACTATTATCATTCTGTAAGAGGCTGTTAACATCCTGTTACATTCTGTACAGTACATCCTGTTACATTCTGTACATCCTGTTACATTCTGTACATCCTGTTACATTCTGTACAGTACATCCTGTTACATTCTGTACATCCTGTTACATTCTGTACAGTACATCCTGTTACATTCTGTACATCCTGTTACATTCTGTACAGTACATCCTGTTACATTCTATACAGTACATCCTGTTACATTCTATACAGTACATCCTGTTACATTCTATACATCCTGTACAGTATATCCTGTTACATTCTGTACAGTACATCCTGTTACATTCTATACAGTACATCCTGTTACATTCTATACATCCTGTACAGTACATCCTGTTACATTCTGTACATCCTGTTACATTCTGTACAGTACATCCTTGTCACGATCGTGTGGCGGATTGATGGACCAAAACGCAGCATTTGGAAAGTAAGCCATCTTCTTTTATTTTAAAAGATGACGAAAAAGAAACACGAAACACTTAATACAAAACAAAACAAGAAAACGATCGTGAAGCTAATAAACGTCGTGCACATACAACAGGCTACAAACGTTCTGACATAGACAATTACTCACAACCAATGAGAGCCTATGGCTACCCTAAATAAGGCTCCCAATCAGAGACAACCGAAATCAGCTGTCTCTAATTGGGAACTCATTCAGGTAACCATAGACTCTCCTAGACAACTAAACATACATAGACAACGCTAGACATCTACACTCAACACAAACCCATATACTACACCCCATAACCCCTTTACCATATAAACACCCAAAACTAACAAAACATAAACATTCCCCATGTCACACCCTGACCTAACTAAAATAATCAAGAAAACAAAGAATACTAAGGCCAGGGCGTGACATAACCCCCCCCTTGAGGCGCGAACTCCGGGCGCACCATACCCAGTCTAGGGGAGGGTCTGGGTGGGCTTCCCTCCACGGTGGCGGCTCCGGCTCTGGTCGTGGTCCCCACTTCACCACAGTCCCTAACCACCTCCTTAGCCTCTTCAAAATGACCCCTCTCCACATTAATCCCATTGCATTAAGGGACAGCTCCGGACTAAGGGCCAGTACCAGGGTAAGGGGCAGTACCAGGGTCAGGGGCAGTACCAGGGTAAGGGGCAGTACCAGGGTAAGGGGCAGTACCAGGGTAAGGGGCAGCACCAGGGTAAGGGGCAGCACCAGGGTAAGGGGCAGCACCAGGGTAAGGGGCAGCTCCGGACTGAGGAATGGCAGCTCCGGACTGAGGAATGGCAGCTCCGGACTGAGGAATGGCAGCTCCGGACTGAGGGACTGCAGCTCCGGACTGAGGGACTGCAGCTCCGGACTGAGGGACGGCCCATGGCTGGCTGACAGATCTGGCTGCTCATGGCTGGCTAACGGATCTGGCTGCTCATGGCTGGCTGACTGATCTGGCTGCTCATGGCTGGCTGACTGATCTGGCTGCTCATGGCTGGCTGACTGATCTGGCTGCTCATGGCTGGCTGACGGATCTGGCTGCTCATGGCTGGCTGACGGATCTGGCTGCTCATGGCTAGCTGACGGATCTGGCTGCTCATGGCTAGCTGACGGATCTGGCTGCTCATGGCTAGCTGACGGATCTGGCTGCTCATGGCTAGCTGACGGATCTGGCTGCTCATGGCTAGCTGACGGATCTGGCTGCTCATGGCTAGCTGACGGATCTGGCTGCTCATGGCTAGCTGACGGATCTGGCTGCTCATGGCTAGCTGACGGATCTGGCTGCTCATGGCTAGCTGACGGATCTGGCTGCTCATGGCTAGCTGACGGATCTGGCTGCTCATGGCTAGCTGACGGATCTGGCTGCTCATGGCTAGCTGACGGATCTGGCTGCTCATGGCTGGCTGACTGATCTGGCTGCTCCTGTCTGGTTGGCGGCTCTGGCAGATCCTGTCTGGTTGGCGGCTCTGGCAGATCCTGTCTGGTTGGCGGCTCTGGCAGATCCTGTCTGACGGACGGCTCTAGCGGCTCCTGTCTGGCTGGCGGCTCTAGCGGCTCCTGTCTGGCGGACGGCTCAGTGGGCTCATGGCAGACGGGCGGCTTTGCAGGCTCATGGCAGACGGGCGGCTTTGCAGGCTCATTGCAGACGGATGGCTCAGATGGCGCTGGGGAGACGGATGGCTCAGATGGCGCTGGGGAGACGGATGGCTCAGATGGCGCTGGGGAGACGAGCAGTTCAGTCATCGCTGTGCAGACGGCAGACTCCTGCCGGCTGAGGCGCACTGTAGGCCTGGTGCGTGGTGCCGGGACTGGTGGCACCGGGCTGGGGACACGCATCTCAGGGCTAGTGCGGGGAGCAGCAACAGGACGCACAGGACTCTGGGGACACACAGGAGGCTTGGTGCGTGGTTTAGACACTGGTGGTAAAGGGCTGGAGACACGCACCATATAGCTAGTGCGTGGAGGAGGCACTGGTGGTACTGGATTGGGGCGGGGAGGTGGCGCCGGAAATACCGGACCGTGCAGGCGTACTGGCTCCCTTGAACGCCGAGCCTGCCCAACCTTACCTGGTTGTATGCTCCCCGTCGCCTGACCAGTGCGGGGAGGTGGAATAACCCGCACCGGCCTATGTAGGCGAACCGGGGACACCATGCGTAAGGCTGGTGCCATGTACGCCGGCCCGAGGAGACGCACTGGTGACCAGATGCGTTGGGCCGGCTTCATGACATACGGCTCAACGCTCAGTCTAGCCCGGCCGATACGTGGAGCTGAAATGTACCGAACCGGGCTATGCACGCGTACAGGAGACACCGTGCGCTCTACTGCGTAACACGGTGTCTGCCCGTACTCCCGCTCTCCACGGTAAGTACAGGGAGTAGGCGCAGGTTTCCTACCTGACTTCGCCACACTCCCTTTAAGGCCCCCCCCAAGAAATTTTTGGGTTGTACTCACGGGTCTCCAGCCTTGTCTCCGTGCTGCCTCCTCATATCGCCTCCTCTCGGCTTTCGCTGCCTCCAGCTCTTCACGAGGGAGGCGATATTCTCCAGGTTGATCCCAAGGTCCATCTCCTTCCAATTCGTCCTCCCAACTCCAGAAATCCTGTGTAGGTAGGTCCTGTTGCCGCCTTCCATGCCGCTTGGTCCTATGGTGAGTAATTCTGTCACGATCGTGTGGCGGATTGACGGACCAAAATGCAGCAGTTGGAAAATAAGCCATCTTCTTTTATTTAACAACACGAAGATGAACACGACACAAAACTCTATACAAACTAACAAAACAACAAAACGACCGTGAAGCTACAAACGTTGTGCACATACAACAGGCTACAAACGTTCTGACATAGACAATTACTCACAACCAATGAGAGCCTATGGCTACCCTAAATAAGGCTCCCAATCAGAGACAACCGAAATCAGCTGTCTCTAATTGGGAACTCATTCAGGTAACCATAGACTCTCCTAGACAACTAAACATACATAGACAACGCTAGACATCTACACTCAACACAAACCCATATACTACACCCCATAACCCCTTTACCATATAAACACCCAAAACTAACAAAACATAAACATTCCCCATGTCACACCCTGACCTAACTAAAATAATCAAGAAAACAAAGAATACTAAGGCCAGGGCGTGACAATCCTGTTACATGTCACACACGTAGACACACAGTTTTGTATTGCTATCCTCAACCCCCAACCCTAACCCGTACCTTTAAATCTAACCCTAAACTTAACTTCACCACAACCTTATGCCTAACCCTAACCCCTAACCCTAACCTCTAAATCTAACCCTAAACTTAACCTCACCACAACCCTATGACTAACCTTAACCCCTAACCTTAACCCCTAACCCTAACCTCTAAATCTAACCCTAAACTTAACCTCACCACAACCCTATGACTAACCTTAACCCCTAAACCTAAACCTAACCCTAAACTTAATTCTAACCCCAACTCTAATTGTAAACCTAAGCCTAAACCTAACCTCTAAGCCTAAGATAACATTTTTCCCCACTTGTCTGAATTTTCCTTGTTTAACTATCCTTTTGAGGACTTCTGGTTCCCATAAGGATAGTTAAAATAAAACACACACACACACACACACACACACACACACACACACACACACACACACACACACACACACACACACACACACACACACACACACACACACACACACACACACACTGTCTATGCTCCAGGGCCTTCTGCTACAGAGCATTGAGGGGGATGGGTGTGACATGGTGGGTGTAAAATGGGGAGGGGGGGGGAGTGTACCCTAGTTCACCTAGCCCAGTGCAGGCGTCACATTGTAATGGCGTTAATCCTTTTGACAAAGTGCATTTAAGAGGTGTTGCTGTCACTTTTCACGCATAGCTATCTATGGTTTCCACCCTCTGCAGCTGCAGCCCAGTCTTAAATAACATGTCTTTGTTTGGGATTTAACTATATATGACTCGGCCACTCAAGAATTCTAGTGTTTGTTCAAAACTAAAATTGGATTATAAATCTTACAGCTCCTCATGGGTTACAGCATCGCCAAGACATCAACACTGGTGTGTGTGTGTGTGTGTGTGTGTGTGTGTGTGTGTGTGTGTGTGTGTGTGTGTGTGTGTGTGTGTGTGTGTGTGTGTGTGTGTGTGTGTGTGTGTGTGTGTGTGTGTGTGTGTGTGTGTGTGTGTGTGTTTTATTGATATCACTCGTCCTATAGTGGGTTGTGTTGCTTAGTTTGGGCCCTTGCACTCCGTGGCCTAAACCCACTGAGCACACACTGGTTGAATCCCATGTTGTTTCATTGTCATTTCAATGAAATGACGTGGAACCAACATGGAACAGACGTTGGTTTGATATCTGTGCCCAGTGGGTATTGGGTTGTGTTGCTTAGTTTGTGCCCCTACACTCCATAGCCTATAGTGATTATGGCTTATTGAACTAGATATTAGATGTCAGAATATAACCTGTCTACAATAGAACTGGATATTAGATGTCAGAATATAACCTGTCTACAATAGAACTGGATATTAGATGTCAGAATATAACCTGTCTACAATAGAACTGGATATTAGATGTCAGAATATAACCTGTCTACAATAGAACTGGATATTAGATGTCAGAATATAACCTGTCTACAATAGAACTGGATATTAGATGTCAGAATATAACCTGTCTACAATAGAACTGGATATTAGATGTCAGAATATAACCTGTCTACAATAGAACTGCATATTAGATGTCAGAATATAACCTGTCTACAATAGAACTGGGTATTAGATGTCAGAATATAACCTGTCTACAATAGAACTGGATATTAGATGTCAGAATATAACCTGTCTACAATAGAACTGGATATTAGATGTCAGAATATAACCTGTCTACAATAGAACTTGATATTAGATGTCAGAATATAACCTGTCTACAATAGAACTGCATATTAGATGTCAGAATATAACCTGTCTACAATAGAACTGGATATTAGATGTCAGAATATAACCTGTCTACAATAGAACTGGATATTAGATGTCAGAATATAACCTGTCTACAATAGAACACCATGTTTGATTGACAAATAATAATCATCAACATCATCATCCTCATCATCATCGAAACACAAACACAGCAACGCAACCTGAAGGATAAATGTTTCCCTCGTCTCTCTGGGTACACCCCCTTCCTCGTCACTGACAACTCCTTTGTTCTGTCGTCTTCAAATGCCTGTCATGGTACTGCCCAGTTACTGACCAAATCGTGAGTAATGCGCCAGGCCACGTTTCCTGGCAGCATTACCAGATGCTCGACACTCCCTGATTGGTCTTTGTGTCCACTGTGATCACAACAAATTCAAACGAGGGGGGGGGGGGGGGGGGGGGGGGGGGTCTGATTTGAAAGTGACTCAGTCAATTTGGGCCGATTCTTTCCTCTGTCTCTCTCCTCTCTTCTCCCTTCCACAAGATACAATTTTCCCAAGGGGAGAACCCTACGCCCTCAGTCTCATAGCAACCAAAACACTGAGGAATCTTGTCACTCCTCTCCTCTTTCTGAAGTGTCATGAATTAATGTCCCGTGCAGTAAAGTACAGTGAAATACCTTTCTTCCCAGCTCCAACAATGCATTAATTAATATCAATGTAGTATTAAAAACAGCATAAGGTAGAACAAAAACACACCATAAATACAAATAGGAAGTAAGAAGAACATGAGAAAGTAAGAATCTATACACAGGGTCAGTTTCAGTACCATATTAACAATGTACAGGGATACTGGAGTGATGGAGGTAGATATGTAGAGGGGTAAGGTGACTATATACAGGGTCAGTACCATATTAACAATGTACAGGGATACTGGAGTGATGGAGGTAGATATGTATAGGGGGAAGGTGACTATATACAGGGTCATTACCATATTAACAATGATACTGGAGTGATGGAGGTAGATATGTATAGGGGTAAGGTGACTATATACAGGGTCAGTACCATATTAACAATGTGCAGGGATACTGGAGTGATGGAGGTAGATATGTAGAGGGGTAAGGTGACTATACACAGGGTCAATTTCAGTAGTACTGTGAGTGTGTAGAGTCCTGTCAGTGTGTAGAGTCCTGTCAGTGTGTAGAGTCCTGTCAGTGTGTAGAGTCCTGTCAGTGTGTAGAGTCCTGTCAGTGTCAGTGTGTAGAGTCCTGTCAGTGTGTAGAGTCCTGTCAGTGTATAGAATCCTGTCAGTGTATAGAGTCCTGTCAGTGTGTAGAGTCCTGTCAGTGTCAGTGTGTAGAGTCCTGTCAGTGTGTAAAGTCCTGTCAGTGTGTAGAGTCCTGTCAGAGTGTAGAGTCCTGTGAGTGTGTAGAGTCCTGTCAGTGTGTAGAGTCCTGTGAGTGTGTAGAGTCCTGTCAGTGTGTAGAGTCCTGTCCGTGTGTAGAGTCCTGTGAGTGTGTAGAGTCCTGTCAGTGTGTAGAGTCCTGTCAGTGTCAGTGTGTAGAGTCCTGTCAGTGTCAGTGTGTAGAGTCCTGTCAGTGTGTAGAGTCCTGTGAGTGTGTAGAGTCCTGTGAGTGTGTAGAGTCCTGTCAGTGTGTAGAGTCCTGTGAGTGTGTAGAGTCCTGTCAGTGTGTAGAGTCCTGTGAGTGTGTAGAGTCCTGTCAGTGTGTAGAGTCCTGTGAGTGTGTAGAGTCCTGTCAGTGTGTAGAGTCCTGTCAGTGTGTAGAGTCCTGTCAGTGTCAGTATGTAGAGTCCTGTTAGTGTGTAGAGTCCTGTCAGTGTCAGTGTGTAGAGTCCTGTCAGTGTCAGTGTGTAGAGTCCTGTCAGTGTCCTGTCAGTGTGTAGAGTCCTGTCAGTGTCAGTGTGTAGAGTCCTGTCAGTGTGTAGAGTCCTGTCAGTGTGTAGAGTCCTGTCAGTATGTAGAGTCCTGTCAGTGTCAGTGTGTAGAGTCCTGTCAGTGTGTAGAGTCCTGTCAGTGTGTAGAGTCCTGTCAGTGTGTAGAGTCCTGTCAGTGTGTAGAGTCCTGTTAGTGTGTAGAGTCCTGTCAGTGTCAGTGTGTAGAGTCCTGTCAGTGTCAGTGTGTAGAGTCCTGTCAGTGTCCTGTCAGTGTGTAGAGTCCTGTCAGTGTCAGTGTGTAGAGTCCTGTCAGTGTGTAGAGTCCTGTCAGTGTGTAGAGTCCTGTCAGTGTCAGTGTGTAGAGTCCTGTCAGTGTGTAGAGTCCTGTCAGTGTGTAGAGTCCTGTCAGTGTGTAGAGTCCTGTTAGTGTGTAGAGTCCTGTGAGTGTGTAGAGTCCTGTGAGTTTGTAGAGTCCTGTGAGTGTGTAGAGTCCTGTGAGTGTGTAGAGTCCTGTGAGTGTGTAGAGTCCTGTGAGTGTGTAGAGTCCTGTGAGTGTGTAGAGTCCTGTGAGTGTATAGAGACCTGTCAGTGTGTAGAGTCCTGTCAGTGTCAGTGTGTAGAGTCCTGTTAGTGTGTAGAGTCCTGTTAGTGTGTAGAGTCCTGTCAGTGTGTAGAGTCCTCTTAGTGTGTAGAGTCCTGTCAGTGTGTAGAGTCCTGTCAGTGTGTAGAGTCCTGTCAGTGTGTAGAGTCCTGTCAGTGTGTAGAGTCCTGTTAGTGTGTAGAGTCCTGTCAGTGTCAGTGTGTAGAGTCCTGTCAGTGTCAGTGTGTAGAGTCCTGTCAGTGTCCTGTCAGTGTGTAGAGTCCTGTCAGTGTCAGTGTGTAGAGTCCTGTCAGTGTGTAGAGTCCTGTCA
Organism: Salvelinus fontinalis; assembly: GCF_029448725.1. NCBI lineage: Eukaryota > Metazoa > Chordata > Actinopteri > Salmoniformes > Salmonidae > Salvelinus > Salvelinus fontinalis. The sequence continues at coordinate 53,216,307 of NC_074675.1, forward strand.
GTGTGTAGAGTCCTGTCAGTGTCAGTGTGTAGAGTCCTGTCAGTGTGTAGAGTCCTGTCAGTGTGTAGAGTCCTGTCAGTGTGTAGAGTCCTGTTAGTGTGTAGAGTCCTGTGAGTGTGTAGAGTCCTGTGAGTTTGTAGAGTCCTGTGAGTGTGTAGAGTCCTGTGAGTGTGTAGAGTCCTGTGAGTGTGTAGAGTCCTGTGAGTGTGTAGAGTCCTGTGAGTGTATAGAGACCTGTCAGTGTGTAGAGTCCTGTCAGTGTCAGTGTGTAGAGTCCTGTTAGTGTGTAGAGTCCTGTTAGTGTGTAGAGTCCTGTCAGTGTGTAGAGTCCTCTTAGTGTGTAGAGTCCTGTCAGTGTCAGTGTGCAGCGACAAGAAAGACAGCCTTCAGATGCAAGCTTTCCTGCTTTGTTATATCAAATCAAATTTATTTATATAGGCCTTCTTAGATCAGCTGATATCTCAAAGTGCTGTACAGAAACCCAGCCTAAAACCCCAAACAGCAAGCAATGCAGGTGTAGAAGCACGGTGGCTAGTAAAAACTTCCTAGAAAGGCCAAAACCTAGGAAGAAACCTAGAGAGGAACCAGGCTATGAGGGGTGGCCAGTCCTCTTCTGGCTGTGCCGGGTGGAGATTATAACAGAACATGTCCAAGATGTTCAAATGTTCATAAATGACCAGCATGGTCAAATAATAATAATAATCACAGTAGTTGTCGAGGGTGCAGCAAGTCAGCACCTCAGGAGTAAATGTCAGTTGGCTTTTCATAGCCGATCATTGAGAGTATCTCTACCGCTCCTGCTGTCTCTAGAGAGTTGAAAACAGCTGGGACAGGTAGCACGTCACGTTCCATAGCCGCAGCAGAACAGTTGAAACTGGAACAGCAGCACGGCCAGGTGGACTGGGGACAGCAAGGAGTCATCATGCCAGGTAGTCCTGAGGCATGGTCCTAGGGCTCAGGTCCTCCGAGAGAGAAAGAGAGAATTAGAGAGAGCATACTTAAATTCACACAGGACACCGGATAAGACAGGAGAAATACTCTAGATATAACAGACTGACCCTAGCCCCCCGACACATAAACTACTGCAGCATAAATACTGGAGCCTGAGACAGGAGGGGTCAGGAGACACTGTGGCCCCATCCGATGATACCCCCGGACAGGGCCAAACAGGCAGGATATAACCCCACCCACTTTGCCAAAGCACAGCCTTATAGCCTCGTAGACATCTTATATATATTTTTTAACCTTTATTTAACTAGGCAAGTTAAGAACAAAATATTTATTTACAATGATGGCCTACCCCGGCCAAACCGTAACCCGGACGACGCTGGACCTATTGTGCGCCGCACTACGGGACTCCCAATCAGAGTTTGTTAAGTGCCAGCTTGTTATATTTCTTATCCTTATGTAACGGATGTGAAATGGCTAGCTAGTTAGCGGGTACGCGCTAGTAGCGTTTCAATCAGTTACGTCACTTGCTCTGAAACCGAGATGTAGTGTTGCCCCTTCTTCTGCAAGGGTCGCGGCTTTTGTGGAGCGATGGGTAACGATGCTTCGTGGGTGACTGTTGTTGATGTGTGCAGAGGGTCCCTGGTTCGCGCCCGGGTATGGGCGAGAGGACGGTTTAAAGTTATACTAACTAGCTAGCCATTTCACATCCGTTACACTTAGGTGGAATGTATACAACAGTCACCATAACAGCTGAAGGGTCAACATTTGACCATCAGGTATTCGAAGACGGGTGAATAATGGGCCGAGACCACCACTGCGCTGAAGTCAGCACACCATTAAATGGACAAGCAGACAGGACAGTAGACTAAAGGAAAAGTAGAGTCGATTTGCTTGACTCTACTGTCCTGTCTGCTTGGTGTCTGCTTAGAGAATCCATTGAGTTGGATAGCCAGGGGGGTATCTTGTCCGCAGAAATACAGTTTCAGAAAAGCATAGATTATATTGCAATTTTAAGAGTCCTGTTGCTAGTAATTCCGCGATCATCTGTCTTGTTGTATTACATTGGCCAATAGAATGGAGGGAAGAGTTGGCTTGTTTCCCTTTGCCTTAATAATCTCATCAGCACTCCCCTTCTCCTGCTTCTGTAACACCAGCGTTTCCTCTTGCATAACCCCGAAAATTGGGTCGGAATTACAGAAAGAGCCCTGGGCAGATGATTCGAAGTTGAAGGCGGAATGTTCTTGTCGGTTGTAAGAACACATTTCATGAAAATAGATAAACGCCAAAAGAATCACAAAATAACAAAGTTAGGTCGTAGTTTGCAAAACGGAGGCCATCCTGCAATTTCCAAGATTTTACTGACTTACAGTTCATATAAGGAAATCAGTCAATCAAAATAAATGAATTAGGCCCTAATCTATGGATTTCACATGACTGGGAATACAGATAGGCATCTGTTGGTCAGAGATACCTTAAAAAAAAGGTATGGGCTTGGATCAGAAAACCAGTCAGTATCTGGTGTGACCAACACTTCCCTCATGCAGTGCGACACATCTCCTTCACATAGAGTTGATCAGGCTGTTGATTGTGGCCTGTGGAATGTTGTCCCACTCCTCTTCAACAGCTGTGCGAAGTTGCTGGATATTGGCGGCAACTGGAACACGCTGTCGTACACGTCAATCCAGAGCATCCCAAACATGCTCAATGGGTGACATGGCTGGTGAGTATACAGTTCATGGAAGAACTGGGACATTTTCAGCTTCCAGGAATTGTGTACAGATCCTTGTGACATGGGGCAGTGCATTAGCATGCTGAAACATGATGGCGTGGTACGACAATGGGCCTCAGGATCTCGTCACGGTATCTCTGTACTTTTCAAATTGCCATCGATAAAATGCAATTGTGTTCATTGACCGTATCTTATGCCTGCCCATACCATAACCCCACTGCCACCATGGGGCACTCTGTTCACAACATTGACATCAACAAATCGCTCACCCACACAATGCCATACATGGTCTGCCATCTGCCCGGTACAGTTGAAACCGGGATTCATCCATGAAGAGCACACTTCTTCAGAATGCCAGTGGCCATCGAAGGTAGGCATTAGCCCACTGAAGTCGGTTACGATGCCGAACTGCAGTCAGGGCAAAACCCTGGTGAGGACGACGAGCACGCAGATGAGCTTCCCTGAGATGGTTTCTGACAGTTTGTGCAGAAATTCTTCGGTTGTGCAAACCCATAGTTTCATCAGCTGTCCGGGTGGCTGGTCTCAGACGATTCCGCAGGTGAAGAAGCCAGATGTGGAGGTCCTGAGCTGGCGTTGTTACACGTGGTCTGCGGTTATGAGGCCGGTTGGGCGTACTGCCAAATTCTCTAAAACGCTTATGGTAAGGAAATTAACATTTATTTCTCTGGCAACAGCTCTGTTGGACATTCCTGCAGTCAGCATGCCAATTACACGCTCCCTCAAAACTTGAGACATCTGTGGCATTGGGTTGTGTGACAAAACAGCACATTCTAGAGTGCCATTTTATTGTCCCCAGCACAAGGTGCACCTGTGTAATTATCATGCTGTTTAATGAGCTTCTTAATATGCCACACCTGGCAGGTGGATGAATTATCTTGACGAAAGAGAAATGCTCACTGACAGGGATGTAAACAAATTTCACACAATTTGAAAGAAATACATTTTTGTGTGTATGGAACGTACAGTATCTGGGATCTTTTAATTCAGCTCATGAAACATGGGACTTTACAATTTACGTTTATATACTTTTTCAGTATAGTATTGTGTTCGGCTTCGTGTCTAGTACAACAGCCTAGTCTATCCAAGTCACACATATTAAGGTAGACTTAAGAAGATACCTGCATTCATCCAGATTGAGATCCATCCAGGAAAGCAGGAACCACCTTAAATCCTAATCCAGACTTGACTTCAAATAGTATTTGTTAGTTTTTTCAAATACTTTGACTGCTTGATTGAGCCTGATAGGAGTGCTGGATATGGTCTTCGAAAGCCAAGTTAACAAACAGATCACAGACCATTTCGAATCCCACCGTACCTTCTCCGCTATGCAATCTGGTTTCAGTGCTGGTCATGGGTGCACCTCAGCCACGCTCAAGGTACTAAACAATATCATAACCGCCATCGATAAGAGACAATACTCTGCAGCTGTATTCATTGACCTGGCCAAGGCTTTCGACTCTGTCAATCACCACATTCTTATCGGCAGACTCAACAGCCTTGGTTTCTCAAATGACTGCCTCGCCTGGTTCACCAACTACTTCTCAGACAGAGTTCAGTGTGTCAAATCGGAGGGCCTGTTGTCCGGACCTCTATGGGGGTGCCACAGGGTTCAATCCTCGGGCCGACTCTTTTCTCTGTCGCCGCTGTCAATGATGTCGCCGCTCTTGCTGCAATCCACCTCTACGCAGATGACACCATTCTGTATACTTCTGGCCCTTCTTCGGACACTGTGTTAACCTGTCTAGGATCAGCGTGGCGCTAGCGGCACCCCCCCCCCCCCCACTGAAAAACCAGTGCCGCGAAATTCAAAAAAAATATATTTTTAAAATATTTAACTTTCACACATTAAAGTCCAATACAGCTAATGAAAGACACAGATCTTGTGAATCCAGTCAACATTTCCGATTTTTAAAATGTTTTACAGGGAAGACACAATATGTAAAGATGTACATCTATTACCTAAAAACACATTAGCATAATCCACCATCTTTTATTTGTCCACCAACACCAGTAGCCATCACCAATTCGGCTAAACTAAGATATTTATAGCCCCTAACCAACAAAAAAACTCATTAGATGACAGTCTGATAACATATTTATGGTATGGGATAGGTTTTGTTAGAAAAAAGTGCATATTTCAGGTAGATGGCATAGTTTACAATTGCACCCACCATCACAAATGGACTAGAATAATTACAATGAGCAACGTGTTTACCTAACTACTAATCATCAAACATTTCGTAAAAATACACAGCATACACGAATCGAAAGACACAGATCCTGTGAATACAGACAATATTTCAGATTTTCTAAGTGTCTTACAGCGAAAACACAATAAATCGTTATATTAGCTTAGCACATAGCAATTAGCAGCCCAGCATTGATTCTAGCCAAAGTGAGCGATAAAAGTCAACATCGCCAAAAGATATTAATTTTTTCACTAACCTTCTCAGAATTCTTCCGATGACACTCCTGTAACATCACATTACAACATGCATATACAGTTTGATCGAAAATGTTTATATTTAGCCACCAAAATCATGGTTAGACAATGTGAAATGTAACTCAGCTGGTCAGAATTTGTCCTTGCGCCACTTAGACAGTGATCTACTCTTATACATAAATACTCATAAACGTGACTAAAAAATATAGGGTGGACAGGGATTGATAGACAATTTAATTCTTAATACAATTGCGTTATTACATTTTTTAATTTATCCTTACTTTTCAATACAGTTTGCGCCAAGCGAAGCTACGTCAAAAAACATGGCGTCCTAAGCCACTAAAATGTTTCGACAGAAACACGATTTATCATAATAAAAATGTCCTACCTTGAGCTGTTCTTCCATCAGTATCTTGGGCAAAGGATCCTTTCTTGGGAGAAATCGTCTTTTGGTGGAAAGCTGTCCTCTTGCCATGTGGAAATGTCAACTACGTTCGGGATGAACTGAAAAGCGTGCCCAACTTTTCACATCGTTGCAAAAATAAATGTCCCAAAATCGCACTAAACGGATATAAATTGCTATAAAACGCTTTAAATTAACTACTTTATGATGTTTGTAACTCCTATAACGAGTGAAAAGATGACCGGAGAAATATAACAGGCTAAACTAACGCTTGGAACAGGAGCGGGTCGGTGTCCAGCACGCGCGTTACGCAGCTCCAAAAGAATGACTAGCTTCAGGGTTTTTTCATTTGTAGGGCCTGTGAACGAGCAATCGAGCCCGTTGGAATCGTCATCACGTAAAGGCATCCAGGGGAAGACGTAAGAAGTGTCCGTATAGTCATAGCAACGACAGTGCCCTTTTAACTGACTTCAGAAAAGTGGCCAACATTTCTCAAATCTGACTCCATGTCAGGGAAATTGCTGTAGAATGGGCTCTGTTCCACTTAGAGACAAAATTTCAACTCCTATAGAAACTATAGACTGTTTTCTATCCAATAATAATAATAATATGCATATTGTACGATCAAGGATTTTGTGGGAAGCCGTTTAAAAAATTAGCCACATTAGCATAAATAGTCTAAACAGCGCCCCCATCCCCAACAGGTTAACTAACCTCGAGACAAGCTTCAATGCCATACAACTCTCCTTCCGTGGCCTCCAACTGCTCTTAAATGCAAGTAAAACTAAATGCATGCTCTTCAATAGATCGCTACCCACACCTGTCCGCCCGTCCAGCATCACTACTCTGGACGGTTCTGACTTAGAATACGTGGACAATTACAAATACCTAGGCGTCTGGTTAGACTGTAAACTCTCCTTCCAGACTCACATTAAGCATCTACGATCCAAAATTAAATCTAGAATCAGCTTCCTATTTCGCAAAACAAAGCATCCTTCACTCATGCTGCCAAACATACCCTAGTAAAACTGACTATCCTACCGATCCTTGACTTCGGCGATGTCATTTACAAAATATCCTCCAACACTCTAATCAGCAAATTGGATGCAGTCTATCACAGTGCCATCCGTTTTGTCACCAAAGCCCCATATACTACCCACCATTGCGACCTGTATGCTCTCGTTGGCTGGCCCTCGCTTCATATTCGTCGCCAAACCCACTAGCTCCAGGTCATCTATAAGTCTTTGCTAGGTAAAGCCCCGCCTTATCTCAGCTCACTGGTCACCATAGCCGCACCCACCCGTAGCACGCGCTCCAGCAGGTATATTTCACTGGTCACCCCCAAAGCCAATTCCTCCTTCGGCCGCCTTTCCTTCTAGTTCTCTGCTGCCAATGACTGGAATGAACTGCAAAAATCACTGAAGCTGGAGTATCATATCTCCCTCACTAGCTTTAAGCAACAGCTTTTAGAGCACCTCATAGATCACTGCACCTGTACATAGCCCAGCCCACCTGTAATTAGCCAATCCAACTACCTCATCCACATACTGTTATCTATTTTATTTATTTTGCTCCTTTGCACCCCACTATCTCTACTTGTACACTCATCTTCTGCACATCCATCACTCCAGTGTTAATTGCTATATATTAATTATTTTGCCACTTTGGCCTATTTATTGCGTTATCCTACCTCATTTGCACACATTGTATAAAGACTTTTTTCTATTGTGTTATTGACTGTATGTTTGTTTATGTGTAACTCTGTGTTGTTGTGTCGCACTGCTTTGCTTTATCTTGGCCAGGTCGCAGTTGTAAATGAGAACTTGTTCTCAACTGGCCTACCTGGTTAAATAAAGGTGATGTCACGTTCCTGACCGGTTTTCTGTTATTTTGTATGTGTTTGACGGTCAGGGTGTGAGTTTGGGTGGGTAGTCTATGTTATGTGTTTCTATGTTGGTTAAAGGGTGACCTGATATGGCTCTCAATTAGAGGCAGGTGGTTTTCATTTCCTCTAATTGAGAGCCATATTAAGGTAGGTGTTTTCACATTGATTGTTGTGAGTGGTTGTCTCCTGTGTCAGTGTCTGTGTATGTTACGCCACACGGGACTGTTTTCGGTTTTGTTTGTTCGTTCGTTTTACATAGTCATTTTTCCTGTTCATGTGTTCTTCGTGTTTCATGTAAGTTCGTCGTCCAGGTCTGTCTACTCCGTTTTGTTATTTTGTTAGTTATTCAAGTTAGTTCGTTTTTTTTGTCTTGTTCAATAAATATCATGTCAAGTTACCACGCTGCGTATTGGTCATCTGATCCGTCTCGCCTCTCCTCGTCCGAGGGGGAGGAAGAGCTAGAGAACCGTTACAGAACCACCCACCGAACCAGAACCAAGCAGCGTGAGTTCGAGCAGTGGCCTACGAAACAGGAATCCTGGACATGGGAAGAAGTATTGGAGGGAAAAGGACACTGGGCTCATATTGGGGAATATCGCCGCGCTCGTGAGGAGATGGAAGCAGCGAGAGCCCAGGAGCGGTGGTATGAGGAGGCAGCAAGGAGACGTGGCTGGAAGCCGGAGAATCAAGCTCAAGACCGGAGTTATGAAGGTACGCGGCTAGCACGGAAGCCCGTGAAGAAACCCCAAAAATGTCTTGGGGGGGGGAGGCTAAGAGGTAGTGGGCCAAGGGCAGGTAGGAGACCTGCGCCCACTTCTCAGGCTAACCGTGGAGAGCGGTAGTACGGGCAGACACCGTGTTACGCAGTAGAGCGCACGGTGTCTCCTGTACGTGTGCATAGCCCGGTGCGGGTTATTCCACCTCCCCGCACTGGTAGGGCTAGATTGAGCGTTGAGCCGGATGTCATGAAGCCGGCCCTACATATCTGGCCACCAGTACGTCTCCTCGGGCCGGCTTACATGGCACCAGCCTTACGCATGGTGTCCCCGGTTCGCCTACATAGCCCGGTGCGGGTTATTCCACCTCCCCGCACTGGTCAGGCGACGGGGAGCATTCAGCCAGGTAAGGTTGGGCAGGCTCAATGCTCAAGGGAGCCAGTACGCCTGCACGGTCCGGTATTTCCGGCGCCACCTCCCCGCCCCAGCCCAGTACCACCAGTGCCTACACCACGCACCAGGCTTCCTGTGCGTCTCCAGAGCCCTGTTCCTCCTCCACGCACTCTCCCGATGGTGCGTGTCTCCAGCCCAGTGCCTCCAGTTCCGGCACCACGCACTAAGCCACCTGTGCGTCTCCAGAGCCCTGTACGCACTGTTCCTTCTCCCCGCACTCGCCCTGAGGTGCGTGCTCTTAGCCCGGTACCACCAGTGCCGGTACCACGCACCAGGCCTATAGTGCGCTTCGAGAGGTCAGTTTGCCCTGTCCCTGCTCCCCGCACTAGCCTGAAGGTGCGTGTCCTTAGCCCGTTGCCTCCAGTTCCGGCACCATGCACCAGGCCTACAGTGCGCCTCATCCGGCCAGAGCCATCCGTCTCCCCGGCGCCATCTAAGCCATCCGTCTCCCCAGCGCCATCTGAGCCATCCGTCTCCCCAGCGCCATCTGAGCCATCCGTCTCCCCAGCGCCATCTGAGCCATCCGTCTCCCCAGCGCCATCTGAGCCATCCGTCTGCCCAGTGCCGTCTGAGCCATCCGTCTGTCCCGAGCCATTAGAGACGCCCGTCTGTCCCGAGCCGTCAGAGCCGTTAGTCAGTCAGGAGCCGCTAGAGCCATTCGTCAGTCAGGATCTGCCAGAGCCGCCAAACAGACAGGATCTGCCAGAGCCGCCAACCAGACAGGATCTGCCAGAGCCGCCAACCAGACAGGATCTGCCAGAGCCGCCAACCAGCCATGAGCGTCCAGAGCCGCCAACCAGCCATGAGCGTCCAGAGCCGTCAGCCAGCCATGAGCGTCCAGAGCCGTCAGCCAGCCATGAGCGTCCAGAGCCGTCAGCCAGCCATGAGCGTCCAGAGCCGTCAGCCAGCCATGAGCGTCCAGAGCCGTCAGCCAGCCATGAGCGTCCAGAGCCGTCAGCCAGCCATGAGCGTCCAGAGCCGTCAGCCAGCCATGAGCGTCCAGAGCCGTCAGCCAGCCATGAGCGTCCAGAGCCGTCAGCCAGCCATGAGCGTCCAGAGCCGTCAGCCAGCCATGAGCGTCTAGAGCCGTCAGCCAGCCATGAGCGTCCAGAGCCGTCAGCCAGCCATGAGCGTCCAGAGCCGTCAGCCAGCCATGAGCGTCCAGAGCCGTCAGCTAGCCATGAGCGTCCAGAGCCGTCAGCCAGTCATGAGCTGCCCCTCAGCCCAGAGCGGTCATTTATCCAGAACTGCCCCTCAGTCCAGAGCTGTCTCTCTGTCCGGAGCTGCCCTTCAGTCCGGAGTTGCCCCTCTATCCTGAGCTACCTCTCTATCCTGACCTACCTCTCTGTCCTGAGCTATATCTCTGTCCTGAGCTACCTTATCCCGGGGCTGCCCCTTGTCCCGGTGCTGCCCCTTATCTTAAAGTTACCAGTTAAATTAAGTGGGTGTAAGATGAGGGTGGTCATTCTAAGGGGGAGACGTAAACTGGGATTGACTATGGTGGGGTGGGGACCTCGCCCAGAGCCTGAGCCACCACCGTGGTCAGACGCCCACCCAGACCCTCCCCTAGACTTTTGGTGGTGCGTTCGGAGTACGCACCTTGAGGGGGGGGGTTATGTCACGTTCCTGACCGGTTTTCTGTTATTTTGTATGCGTTTGACGGTCAGGGCGTGAGTTTGGGTGGGTAGTCTATGTTATGTGTTTCTATGTTGGTTAAAGGGTGACCTGATATGGCTCTCAATTAGAGGCAGGTGGTTTTCATTTCCTCTAATTGAGAGCCATATTAAGGTAGGTGTTTTCACATTGATTGTTGTGGGTGGTTGTCTCCTGTGTCAGTGTCTGTGTATGTTACGCCACACGGGACTGTTTTCGGTTTTGTTTGTTTGTTCGTTTTACGTAGTCATTTTTCCTGTTCATGCGTTCTTCGTGTTTCATGTAAGTTCGTCGTCCAGGTCTGTCTACTCCGTTTTGTTATTTTGTTAGTTATTCAAGTTAGTTCGTTTTTTTTGTCTTGTTCAATAAATATCATGTCAAGTTACCACGCTGCGTATTGGTCATCTGATCCGTCTCGTCCTCTCCTCGTCCGAGGGGGAGGAAGAGCTAGAGAACCGTTACAGGTGAAATAAAATAAATAAAAATAAATGGGCGGTTTGCACTTGTGGGACAATTCCATTGGTTCTATTGTGACAGCAAGCTGCTCAAGTATTGGAAGAAAACAAATGCTTTTTGAACGCGAGTATGCATCGATACGTCAATCTAAGTAACATCATTTTTTTTAAATCCTCATCAAAATCCATTAGTTTAAGCAATAGATATCAGTTGTTTTTTGCATGGGCTGCGTCTCAATCCACCACATTCGCTATGTCGACCTTTCGCATCTGCGTTGGAAGGTAGCCAAGCTACAGCAGTGTTTGTCAGACCATGAGGTAACCCAAAAAATCCATCTGAGGTTGAAGGTGGCCAAGCTACAGCACTGTTTGTCAGACTATGAGACAACCCAAAAATTGGTGTTCTCATGAAAACGTCTGTAGCTTCCAAATAGTTTAGCCTACAAAACTGACATGGAAAGATGAGACTCTCACGAACACAAATGGTGTTCTCTTACGACCCCTCACAAGTGTCACGGGACTCCTCTGAAGGTAACCGGTACCGGTTAAAAACATTTATGGAAGTATGGAGGTAGCTTTGTGCCTACACCCAAAGAAATACTGTACATATGTTTCCTGAGCTTTGTTATATCTCCTAAATATAGGACAGACACTTCAAAACCTTATTCCTTATGATACATTTTTTGACTGTCTTTTTTGCCATTTCTGAATGTGTTATTCAACACTGGCCTTCCATTAAATGCTGCAGTGATCTGACCCTCGGAGTGGTGCGCTGGCCGGTATCACTTCATTTGGATAGTCTGTAGAGCAGACGGACTATCTACAGACAAAGATTTCAACTAGTTATCTACTAACCCTAACCCTGGCTCTAACCCTAACCTTAACCTTTATCCTAACCCTAAACTTAACCTTTATCCTAACCCTAAACTTAACCTTAACCTTTATCCTAACCCTAAACTTAACCCTTACTCTTATTCTAAACCTAATCCTGAACTTAACCCTTATCCTTACTCTAAACCCTTACCCTAACCCTAACCAAATAGATTGTTTATAGTAGAGCGTCTATAAATGGATTATCCATGTATAGTGTGTACAACTGGCCTTCCATTACATGCTACAGGGATCCGATCCTCAAGGAGTGGTGGTGTAAGTCAGAAGGTGTGTCCATGTATTTCATTTCAAAGTCAGAAATCGGGGAAATATACCATTTTTGGTTGACATTTGACAGTCTTTTCTATACAGAAAGTATGGGCTTATTTTCCAACTTCTGTGTTAAGCTCTAAAGAGTGAACAGTTCTGCTGATGTTCCAAGACAATGAAAGAGAAGTGGGATGTAAAAGGTTTCAGTGGGGACACTGCCATTATCTCAGAGTACATAGCTGCTCTCTCTTCTGGCCGACAGAAACATTGCAGCTTTCACTTATGACGATCAAATGGTTATAATGAGTTGAATGTGAATATTGTGTGTACGACATATTAGGCCACATTTAGCCATGGGTCAAAAACAAAAAGTGTTATGTCATGTGCAAAAAATAATTGATTGAAATCAGAACGTGCCGTTTACTAGACCATTTGATACCAGCAAATTACAGTTGTTTATTTATTTTATTTATTTATCATAATATTTTTTTTCCCCTTTATTTCACTAGGCAAGGACAAAATATAATTTACAATGACGGCCTAACCCGGCCTAACCCGGACGACGCTGGGCCAATTGTGCACCGTCATGTGATTCAGCCTGGATACACTAGTGACTGCAGATAGATATCACGGACATCATTCTGAAATATATTTTCTTTTTGGGGGGGGTACAGTAGATTGAAGACCCACCATAGAAGGCGACAATCGGAACAAAACTACCTCCAGAACAGCTGAACAGAACCCTGTTCCCCCCTCTCTAAGCTTCAGAACAGACTGTCAAACTAACCCAGCCTCCACAGAGACTTAGCCCCAGCGGACCGTACTCTCTAGAGTGGATTTAGGGCAGCGTCTGCTTTCAAAGCCGCCCCAGCCTGCAGTAGGTTAGCGTTGGATGATATCGGGGAGGCTGCTGGGGGTCTAGGCAGGGGGCTTCATTGAGCTGTTAATCGATGGCGATGCTAACCGTCCCTCAAGTTGGGGGGTTTGGGGGGGAAATGATGCTCTTGCTAATGTGCCTAGACGCTAGCATGTTATTGTGATCATGTTATACGTCTGCGACTAACGTGTCAATGCAGGGGTTACGTCCCAATAATCTATCCTTCCTCCTGAAGCGTGCACTCGTTTACTACTCCCCACAAATGTAAAAGCTTTGGATTGAAGTGTACACTTCGGTGGAAAAGTACATTATTTCAAATCAATTCAAATTTTATTGGGTCGCATACACATATTTAGCAGATGTTATTTGCAAGTGTATCATAATTATTGTATTCCTAGCTCCAACAGTGCAATAATATCTAAGAATTCACAACAATACACACACATCTAAATGTAAAAGAATGGAATTTAGAAATATATAAAAAATAAGGACAAGCAATGTCAGAGTCCGGAGTATAAATATATATATATATATATATATATATATATATATATATATATATATATATATATATATATATATATATATATATATATATATATATATATATATATATATATATATATATATATATATATATAATAGGTGTATGTGATGGGATGTGTTAATATTATTGACAGTATGTGGAAAGAATATAATATATCTGTAGAACACATAGGATACAATAGTGTATATACATCAATAGTTGAAAGGATGGACTTGACTAGAATACAGCATGTAAACATTATTAAAGTCACCAGCGTTCCATTATTAAAGTGACCCGTGATTCCATGTCTATGTATATAGGGCAGCAGCCTCTAAGGTGCAGGGTTGAGTAACTGGGTGGTAGCCAGCTAGTGATGGCTATTTAACAGTCTGATGGCCTTGAGATAGAAGCTGTTTTTCAGTCTCTCGGTCCCAGCTTTGATGCACCTGTACTGGCCTCGCCTTCTGGATGATAGCGGGGTGAACAGCCCATGGCTTGGGTGGCTACGAGATCCTTGATGATCTTCTTGGCTTTCCTGTGACATTAGGTAATGTAGGTGTCCTAGAGGGCAGGCAGTGTGCCCCAGGTGATGCGTTGGGCAGACCACACCACCCTCTGGAAAGCCCTGCGGTTGCGGTCGGTGCAGTTGCCGTACAACGCTCTGAGGATGCGGCGAGGGATGCCGTCTGGGCCAGCAGCCTTGCAAGGGTTAATCACACTTACATTTGATACTCACGTCAGCCACGGAGAATGAGGGCCCACAGTCCTCGGGAGCGGCCCGCGTCGGTGGCACTGTGTTATCCTCAAAACGGACGAAGAAGGTGTTAAACTTGTGCAGGAGCACAACCAAGGAATCCGGGGGTAAACTGTGCCTTTCTGGTAATGAACTTATGACCCAAGTTCTACCATGAGCCATAGGTGGGTCCCGACTCCCATCCACCCCCAGGGTACCACAGAGATAACACATGACGGACATTACAGAGATAACACATGAAGAGCATCACAGAGATAACACATGACGGACATTACAGAGATAACACATGAAGAGCATCACAGAGATAACACATGACGAACATTACAGAGATAACACATGAAGAACATCACAACGGAGATAACACATGAAGAACATCACAACAGAGATAACACATGAAGAACATCACAACAGAGATAACACATGAAGAACATCACAACAGAGATAACACATGAAGAACATCACAACAGAGATAACACATGAAGAACATCACAACAGAGATAACACATGAAGAACATCACAACAGAGATAACACATGAAGAACATCACAACAGAGATAACACATGAAGAACATCACAACAGAGATAACACATGAAGAACATCACAACAGAGATAACACATGAAGAACATCACAACAGAGATAACACATGAAGAACATCACAACAGAGATAACACGAGGCACATCACATTTATGCAACAGGGTTGTGGTCCATCCCTTTCATTCAGAAAGTAATTTGACATGTAAATCCTCATAGAAAAATGATTGACAATAAACTGGATTTCAGTTGACTTCCTGTATTGACTGAATGGACCACCACCCTGATATGCTGTCAAGATCAGGTGGTTGTGAGGGCATTGTCAAATTTGCCGAGGGATACAACAAGCACGGCTACTCAAACCTAAAGGCTTATGTCGCCATCTTGTGGACATAGAGGGTTGGCACATTAAGTTGGGTCGTTGTTCCTGTGTTCATTATTTAAGTAGATAATGTGCCATTTTTCAAACCATGGACTCATTTTCAAGTTTACAAAATACACTGAAGCACCTGCAAATGAATGATGCATTGTCAATAAGCGCAGCACAGATATCATATGACTTGCATCCCATTCAAAATGTCTAAATGTAGCCTACTGCAGAGTTCGTTGAACTTTCCCAGCACATGACTTTGGTCATCATGTGGTTGGAAGTGAGAGCAGTGTTTAACTCCTCCCTCACCACCACTAAACTGTTGTGAAAATATGAGACGTATAAAATGTCATCTTCATCAAATCTACATTATCATATCTTTATTACGACATCTTGATAACAGGTTGATATTGTCCAGCTTTGATCTCAAAGTCCACTGATTCAAATTGCTAAAAAAAGTAGGCAGTAACATTTGAACAATGCCTTCAGAAAGTATGGTATTTCAAAGTGGTATTAAAATGGATTTAACTGTCATTTTTTAGTCAGTTATCTACACAAAATAATCTGTAATGTCAAAGTGGAAGAAAAAATCTATGATTTGTAAAAAAAAAAATAAACATAAATTCAACCCCCTAAATCAATATATTTATACAGCGGGTGGGTCCAATCCTGAATGGTGATTGGTTAAAACTGCATTCCAGCTGGTGTCCATTCCACAAGTTACCACCAGATAAATCTATGACGTTAAAATGTTTCTTTTCTCTTTTCCATCTGACTGCGCAATCCACTGTCTCATCAACCCAGCCAGATTATTTATCAACTTGATCTCCACTATAAAAGCATCTAGACATTATCTCACATTTCTTTTAGACTAACATTTAGTTTTCAACGGCGGTCATTTGTATAAACCTTGTTGTCTGTCTCTCTGACATTTGCAACATTGTTTAAATACTTAAATTCGATCTCCGGTTGTTGCATGGTAATGAACGTGTTGGGAGTCGGGATGAGACACACAGGCAGGCAGTTTTTCTCACCGAGTCGAAATCATGAATCAGCATTATTTTTATGGATACATAAAAGATAAATATCAATTAAAAAACAGGTCAAATGAATTGAAGTTCAGCTAGTTTGCAGTCTTTCCAGCTTCAGTTTGAAGTGATTGTGTTAGCTGTGTTGTTGGCTAGCTCCTCTGAACAACAGCGTCCTGACGAGAGAATACATTTTCTATACCAGGTGAGATTGAGCGTCATTTGCTCATTGTTATGGATGTATCCAAATACATGTCACTAGAAAACAGCTTAAGCAAATGCAAATGCATCTACTTTGTTGTTATTCTGGCTGCACTGTTCGACTTGGCTGTAAATTAGCCGTAGTTGGAAAGCAAGCTAGAAAGCAAAGAATGTGAATGTTGCCAGCCAGTATGGCAATAGAACATTTAGAACGAACGACTGGGTCGCGTCCATAGATACAGAACATTTAGAATGAACGACTGGGTCGGGTCCATAGATACAGAACATTTAGAATGAACGACTGGGTCATGTCCATAGATACAGAACAAAAAGACTGAACGTCTGGGACACATCCCTGGCAATGGAACCGATAGAACGAACAACCGGTCATGAGGAATCAGTCTGTTATTTTTGTCAGTGTTACCAAAACATCTCCTCATGATTTATCAAAACTCTTCACATTAAGGTCTACATAATGCTATCATAATAATGGTAGAGACTAGACGATGATAGAAATTGTCATGACAGACTATGTCAGTTCAGGAGATATGACTCCTGAGGTAAATAACAGCTTGTATCGTGCTATGGCGTATTCATGACAGTTTTACATTGGCTAATGATGGAGGCTTCAAGTAAAGTATGATAACAAATCTCACAATGACATTTTCAAATCATGCAGGCATATACAATTCACTGGAACGTTAAAGTATTTTATTGTGCAAGACCAATTATTTAAAAAAGTTGAGTATAAAAGGACACCTGTTAAATGTACACCAAAGATGACAGTTACCCTTTCTGGATTCAGTGGAGAGTTTAATCTTTATTGTTCAAAGGTTGTAGTCACTGTGGAAGTATATCAGCCAACATAATGTTCCTTGCTTTACGAATTTTTGGAAGATTTTAGTGGACCACACTGTGGAAATGCTATTCATTTACCAGAGGGGCTATGTCATAAACCCTCAAAGTTCCAGAATGGGGATGAAAATGGCAACCATATTGGTCAGGTAGAAATCCAAGCCAGTCTAATGTGAATGAATGGCAGCAGAGGCATAATCCAGATTTGTTTCATGCAGGAAAATAAAAGTAAGGCATGTAGTATATCAGAAATTGTGTATTATAATTAATGTCAAACTAAAATATTGTCATATAATTATAAATACAGTTTATACTTGTTTTATACAAATGTTCTGTATAAATAGCTTCTGAAATACATGTAAACAGACCATCAATGTCTAAATGTTTATTTTCTTTGAAAACTGTGAGTGCTTTTATATGATACAATGTCAGTACTTGTTGCATTTACAACTAAGTCCTCGTTAACTAAGTCCTCATTAACTAAGTCCTCATTAACTAAGTCCTGTCGTCAACTGATTTCAGCCACTGTATCGCTGTGGATTGACTGCATTGTTTCAATGGTATATTGGCAGTTCATTTGAAAAATGGATGGAATCATTCCTCGGAAATTGGCTGGCTAGATAGCTAACGAACATACCAGTGCAGATACGTTCTTAAAATTCATTATTTTACACAATATCTTATCACAGCACTGGCAAACCATGGTTGACCAACTCCCTGACCAACATAGCTAACCTTTGTACCGTCATAAGAATGTTCATGACCTTTCCAGTATTCTAATTCTTAATTCTATGTTCCACACCTTCAGTTAAAGGGCTCTTCAGAGGGTGATATGGCCTTCATCCAATAGTGAACTATTGGAGCTATTCTTGGGGGTACATGGGGTATAGAGAACGAGGTGAAGGCACTGCAATTTTTGACTCATACTTTAAATTTGGCACCTGAGCTAAAGTCTTGCCACATATTCTTAAGGTTAGAAAAAACATAATGGTATGCGAGATAGAAATTCGTCATGAATCCCTTTAAGCCTTCTTGAAAATCCTCTTGGCATCCACCCCATCGTAGTTATAGCTCTGTTGGAGAAGAGAGTCCTTCATCAATGTAAAATGGTTGCCATTGTCATTGAAATAGAAGTACCAGCACAGTGAGTACACTAGAGACTACAATATGAATCTCTGATTACAATGCTTATGCAGTTATGACAATACTATTGGTAATGTTTCAGTAGGACAAATGTTAATTTACAAACATTAATATACTGTGTAGGTAGGAAATATACATGTTATAAACATTTATCTGCATTTATGTACATTTTTATGCATTAGCATTTATAACCTTTTAGATTGTAAAAGTTTAAATGATTTATAATGGCTTATTTGATTTGATTTGATTCATGCTCGCAGTCAACAAGACTGGATTATGCAGAAGGTAACAGTTACAAGGAAAAATATACTACATTCAATTAAACAAGTCAGGAAAAAAAAGTCAAAATTAAAGATTTAAAAACTCACATGTGGTTATTAAAAACATATCACTTCAAGTTATTCTGGTATAAAGTGGTAAAACATTATAAAGATCATTTGAAAAGATACATGATGTGCGTTTTTCCCACACTGACCTGTACTAGCTCTCCTCCCACCAGGGCCCGAGTGGTGGTCAGCACCTTACTGTTGTCTTTCCTGGTGAATTTACCCTTCAACACATCTCCATCCATCTCCCAAGTACCCTGTGGGACAGATAGGGTTAACGGTGACTGTAATGGACGTCGCTCGTAGACATAATATATGCTCAAATCACCCATTGTTATCGATGCGTGGGTTAAACAGTATCTTGAGATAAGATATATCTAGGGCATAGGTCGATTGAAACAAATGGTTAGCCAAACATGAGCTTATAAAGAAATGGCTAGCCAACCATGAGCTAATAAAGAAATGGCTAGCCAAACATGAGCTTATAAAGAAATGGCTAGCCAACCATGAGCTAATAAAGAAATGGCTAGCCAACCATGAGCTAATAAAGAAATGGCTAGCCAACCATGAGCTAATAAAGAAATGGCTAGCCAAACATGAGCTAATACAGAAATGGCTAGCCAACCATGAGCTTATAAAGAAATGGCTAGCCAAACATGAGCTAATAAAGAAATGGCTAGCCAACCATGAGCTTATAAAGACATGGCTAGCCAACCATGAGCTAATAAAGAAATGGCTAGCCAACCATGAGCTTATAAAGAAATGGCTAGCCAAACATGAGCTTATAAAGAAATGGCTAGCCAACCATGAGCTAATACAGAAATGGCTAGCCAACCATGAGCTTAAAAGAAATGGCTAGCCAAACATGAATTTATAGAGCAAATATACATATATTAATTGTAAACTTATTCTAACGGGTTACTCTATATGGACAAAAACTCCAAAACACTTTTACAGTGTACAGTCATGCATAGGTCACTGCCAGACTTCAGAAGGCTTACATCGTATAAACTGCTGTGAAAGGTAAAATCTTCCAACTCCATCATCAGCACGAACAACAGTTTATCAAAGACACAAAGCAGAAATCATTTGGAGGATTTACATTTTATGAAGGCTTTATGAAGGTTTTATGAAGGCTTTATGAAGGCTTTATGACTTGGCTTAGATTTCAATATCTACAACTGTCTGTTGGATACTGTGTACGATAGCCTACTAAAATAAGTGTAGGTTGAAAGAGTTGAACCATACTGAGACTTCGGTGCCGTCGGCCAGGGCGTAGTCAAACTGTACGCCCAGGGTGAAGTCGATGTCTTTGTTACGGAAGGTGCTGGATTCCTTGATGTGGAACTTGTCTCCTGTCTGCTCGATGATAACCTTCAGGTTGTCATGTTCAGCCAACTTCCTCTTCATCACATTGATGCCTGTTGGAAAATGCAGTAGATAGAGTGTTGTAGATGAGGCGTGGGGTCTGAGTCTCTTGGTGTAAATACTAAAGTGCTGGATATATAGAGTGTTGTAGATGAGGCGTGGGGTCTGAGTCTCTTGGTGTAAATACTAAAGTGCTGGATATATAGAGTGTTGTAGATGAGGCGTGGGGTCTGAGTCTCTTGGTGTAAATACTAATTTGCTGGATATATAGAGTGTTGTAGATGAGGCATGGGGTCTGAGTCTCTTGGTGTAAATACTAATTTGCTGGATATATAGAGTGTTGTAGATGAGGCGTGGGGTCTGAGTCTCTTGGTGTAAATACTAAAGTGCTGGATATATAGAGTGTTGTAGATGAGGCATGGGGTCTGAGTCTCTTGGTGTAAATACTAATTTGCTGGATATATAGAGTGTTGTAGATGAGGCATGGGGTCTGAGTCTCTTGGTGTAAATACTAATTTGCTGGATATATAGAGTGTTGTAGATGAGGCGTGGGGTCTGAGTCTCTTGGTGTAAATACTAATTTGCTGGATATATAGAGTGTTGTAGATGAGGCGTGGGGTCTGAGTCTCTTGGTGTAAATACTAAAGTGCTGGATATATAGAGTGTTGTAGATGAGGCATGGGGTCTGAGTCTCTTGGTGTAAATACTAAAGTGCTGGATATATAGAGTGTTGTAGATGGGGCATGGGGTCTGAGTCTCTTGGTGTAAATACTAAAGTGCTGGATATATAGAGTGTTGTAGATGAGGCGTGGGGTCTGAGTCTCTTGGTGTAAATACTAATTTGCTGGATATATAGAGTGTTGTAGATGAGGCGTGGGGTCTGAGTCTCTTGGTGTAAATACTAAAGTGCTGGATATATAGAGTGTTGTAGATGAGGCATGGGGTCTGAGTCTCTTGGTGTAAATACTAATTTGCTGGATATATAGAGTGTTGTAGATGAGGCGTGGGGTCTGAGTCTCTTGGTGTAAATACTAAAGTGCTGGATATATAGGGTGTTGTAGATGAGGCGTGGGGTCTGAGTCTCTTGGTGTAAATACTAATTTGCTGGATATATAGAGTGTTGTAGATGAGGCATGGGGTCTGAGTCTCTTGGTGTAAATACTAAAGTGCTGGATATATAGAGTGTTGTAGATGAGGCATGGGGTCTGAGTCTCTTGGTGTAAATACTAAAGTGCTGGATATATAGAGTGTTGTAGATGAGGCATGGGGTCTGAGTCTCTTGGTGTAAATACTAATTTGCTGGATATATAGAGTGTTGTAGATGAGGCGTGGGGTCTGAGTCTCTTGGTGTAAATACTAAAGTGCTGGATATATAGAGTGTTGTAGATGAGGCATGGGGTCTGAGTCTCTTGGTGTAAATACTAATTTGCTGGATATATAGAGTGTTGTAGATGAGGCGTGGGGTCTGAGTCTCTTGGTGTAAATACTAAAGTGCTGGATATATAGAGTGTTGTAGATGAGGCATGGGGTCTGAGTCTCTTGGTGTAAATACTAATTTGCTGGATATATAGAGTGTTGTAGATGAGGCGTGGGGTCTGAGTCTCTTGGTGTAAATACTAAAGTGCTGGATATATAGAGTGTTGTAGATGAGGCGTGGGGTCTGAGTCTCTTGGTGTAAATACTAAAGTGCTGGATAGACTGTAAAGGTTTAAGCCCCAAGTTGGGCTACTAAAAATGTTTTATTCGCATTGTGTTTATGTACTTAAGAATTGTAAACTGCAGGAGTTATCAATTAGGTCCAAGGTCCAATTTGGCCATTTATTCATATTAACTGTCTGGAAATGGTGTGCGTCCGTCACGGTAATATTAGCCATTAGACCCTACCTAGAACCCAAAAAACGCTTGTGTTTGTTGACAAGCTTTTAAAATGGCAACAGCCAAGAGCTATTATTATAGCTGTGCTGCAATACAGCACGCCTCTGACTGGTAACTCACATACACTCAAACAGGCCACAGGATCAAAGATTACCTCAGAACCATCACCGTCACACACGCAACATACCAACACTTGCTTTATAAATCCTATATGATACAGTCAGACTTATAGGATGAAAATATACATCTGACAGTATCGTATAGGATGATACTATAAGTCTGATAGTAGCTTATACCGTTGATGTAAGTGCTGATCATACCAAGCCACATTGGAAATCCTTCATTAAGAAGTGCAACATCACCTTTCATCAAACACAGACACACACACACACACACACACACACGCACATACACATTGTACACATCCACACACACACCGACTCACCCATCTGCTCCATAAACTTGTCATAGTTCTCGTTGCGTTCAACTTTCCAGGTCCCGTTGAATGCCATGTCTACCGTGGGCAGTGTTACTACTGTGGCAGGACTGTGGGACTGAGAATGCCCAGTTAGCCTCCCTTTTTATAGAGGCCCCGGCGTTGGCTCTTCTTTATCTAACTGATTATCTGTCTGCTGATGTGGCCATTTAAAGCTGATGTCAAATATAGGGCGATTACTGCACGGCCTCAAGGATACAAAGATAAATGGCCAAGGGCAACTCCCTCCCCGGGCCTGGCACATGGACAATGTAGCGCTGTTCTATTTCAGAAGAGAAAAGCATTAGTTTATAGGACTCTCCTTGGCATATTTCCCAGGGACCTCTCTCTGTGTCTGTCTGTGTCCAGCATGACAATGAGCCCCTAATGAACCGCTCATTGATGGTGGGAGAGTTCTAGTGTTTTTAATTGGGCTGACAGAATTCGCCCCACTACTAGAAGGTTTTGTGTAGTTCATGATACAAAGTCGATGCGTACATTGTAGCCTGATATTTTCAGTGTATTCTCACGGTCAATGGTGTGTCGTCAATTTTACAGAGGAGATTTTGTGCCCTTGTAACTGGCATACTTTATCAATGAGAACAACAGAGGAATATTGTTACTTAGTTCCCACTTACCATTGCCATTTAACTCCTTGCATTGAGATTAGATACTGTCGGCCTCCTGGAAAAACCTTGTATCTCCATAAAGGAAACTTTTCATGAATTGATTGCCATATAGTCAAGGAAATTCATTTTGAATAACTTTATGTGTGTCTTAGAGTCATGAAACCTTCAAAGCACATGGAGGTGAATGACTACTCACAATTTATGTAAAAAAAATTTTTTTTTAAATCTAAATAAATAGGGACACAAGCTTTTTCCAGGATGTGGATGATAGTGGCGTAGTACACCATGAAAGCCATGTAAAACAGGGACAACCAGGGCAATAAAGAATCCTTGGGTGTGGCTCAGGCGCCAGAGTTGCTATACTGATGTCACAAATGATAAGTCTTTATGTCCTTCCAACAAGTCACCAGTGCTTGAACTTTCCACGAGTCTTCTACTGCACGCCACGTTATCAAACCCCTTTGGAATTATGGGTAGTATTCAACCGTTCATTTAAAGGAGGTCAGTTCAGAAAACATAATGTAACTTCTTACAATCAGTCAAAGATAATCAGTGATAACCATATGGGATGGCTTCTTCCAAAGTGCAAAAGTACCCTACGACCGCAAGGCGCTACAGAGGGTAGTGCCGTACGACCAAGTACATCACTGGGGCCCAGATTCCTGCCATCCAGGACCTCTATACCAGGCGGTGTCAGAGGAAGGCCCTAAAAATTGTAAAAGACACCAGCCACCCTAGTCATAGATTGTTCTCTCTACTACCGCACGGCAAGCGGTACGGGAGCACCAAGTCTAGGTCCAAGAGGCTTCTAAACAGCTTCTACCCCTAAGCCATAAGACTCCTGAACACCTAATCAAATGGCTACCCAGACAATTTGCATTTGATTTTGATTTGATTGACAGCATTCTTCATAAAAGTTGAAGTGTCAGTGTGAAAAGTGACTATACCAGAAATGTACATGATGGAAATATCAACATGTGATTGTTGTTATGAAATACTGATGTACTGCTTGTTAAAGTGTTATGTATGAATTATAATTGTGTTATGAAGTCCTTATCTAGGTGCCCTTCAACAATACTCATGCAGTAATACAAAATACAATAACTACACTACTAAAGTCATTTTTTACTTGAGGCCCTATTAACTTAAACATTTAGGTCCGTTTTTATAACCTGTAACATTAACTTTCCCACACATCTAACATTGCCACGGCATGCTATGTTTACTGTACAACACTGGAGGTTGGTGACACCTTAATTGGGGAGGATGTGCTCGTGGTAACGGCTGGAGTGGAATAGTGGAAAGGTATCAAATACATTAGACACATGGTTTCCATGTGTGGCTCTGTTCCAGCCGTTTTTGTGAGCCGTCCTCCCCTCAGCAGCCTCCACTGATGTACAATGTCATGCGTGCGTATGTCTTGAGTTCCTGAATGAGTGAATAGGTGTTATTCACCTCAGTTATCAAATCAAGGACTGATTTAGACTATTCTCTGAGAATCATCTCAGGCCGTTGGAACAACATGTGTGCAATTACATGGGGTGTTTTACTTTTTAAACTTTTAAATGTCAAAAGCCACACAAAAAAAAGTGTCTATGATGTGAATTACTGTTTGATAAAAAAAATGAATCTTTATTCAGGCGTACCGAACGGTGTCTCTTCTCCATAAACAACTTACTGCTGTCTATAAAGGCCTGTGTCCTTTGACACATTGGATACTGTCACCGTGCAGTATGATCTATGTTTGTGTGGTTGTAGAATTCAGAAATCACATTGAGATACACATCTCCCTGTCCTTTTCCCACCAGATTACCAGCTTTTCCCTATGACATTCTATCTCTCCCTTCCCATCTCCCTCTCTCTCTCTCTGTGTCTGTCTGTCTATCTCTCTCTATCTCTCACTCTCCCTTCCCATCTCTCTCTCTCTCTCTCTCTCTCTGTCTGTCTATCTCTCTCTATCTCTCTCTCTTTCTCTGTGTCTGTCTATCTCTCTCTCTCACTCTCCCTTCCCATCTCCCTCTCTCTCTCTCTCTCTCTCTCTCTCTGTGTCTGTCTATCTCTCTCTCTCTCTATCTCTCACTCTCCCTTCCCATCTCTCTCTCTCTCTCTGTCTATCTCTCGCTCTCCCTCTCACTCTCTCTCTCTCAATTCAATTCAATTCAAGGGGCTTTATTGGCATGGGAAAGATATGTTAACATTGCCAAAGCAAGTGAAGTAGATAATAAACAAAAGTGAAATAAACAATAAAAATGAACAGTAAACATTACACTCACAGAATTTCCAAAAGAATAAAGACATTTCAAATGTCATATTATGGAAATATGCAGTGTTGTAAATAGCATTCTAGTTTTCTCAGTTTTTTTGTTCATTCTTTCCAATGTGTCAAGTAATTATCTTTTTGTTTTCTCATGATTTGTTTGGGTCTAATTCTCTCTCTCTCTCTCTCTCTCTCTCTCTCTCTCTCTCTCTCTCTCTCTCTCTCTCTCTCTCTCTCTCATGAGAAAAAAGCAAGTCTGCCTTGACCGTTGTCCCGGCAACATGTCTAGCTGTGTCATTAGATTGATTTGTAACGAACACATCAGGATAGAGAGGATGTCAACACTTTGTCAGCTGGCGGTTTGTGATAATGCACTTGCAATAGACAACCGTACAAATGACTTTTAAGTGTTTATTTAACCTTTAAATGAAGAGGTTCACTGCAGCTCAAATAAGTCAACGATGATCCTAAAGGTGACGCTGTGGAGTTAGTAAGGACTCAATGCACTCCACACTTAGAGGCCTGATTACCAGTTAGTTTACTGTTAAGATCAAATCTCTTTTTCTAAATAGATCTGGATCATTGTACAGTGTTAATATGTATGAATTCATATCCAAACCGTAAGTATCAGCAGTCCCTCTGGGGATGAATCTGGATGGTCATTGGGTATAAAGCTCCACACATTCTCTTTTCTTCTTTTTTTTAAACACACATTTGGAAAGTTCTGGGTGCTCTTTTACAATCCCCCCCCCCCCCCCCCCCCCCCCCTAACGGCATAGTTTGGCCATTCCCCTTACAAATATATAAACACACAAGGTGACCAGAGACCAGATCATGGATGACATCCTGCTCCCTGTGGAAGAGCCCGCCATCTAGTGGCCCACTGAGATCCTACATGTTCACTTATTTCCTTTACTGTGATAATAACAGGAACATATAATCACTATTGCAGTAGTGATCTAGGTGGTGGGGGGGGGGGGCTGTATGTTTCAAGCGTCTCAGAGTAAGAGCACAGATTTAGGATCAGTTTTGTAATTTAAATCACAGTTGATAAGATTTGATTGACAGGACGGGTCTGATACCAGATCAGCTTTCCTACTTGATACCTACGGCCCCTGGTCCAATACGATTTTACAAATTAGAACACGTTTACAATGAATACCTTGCACTGTATATTCTTAGTACAAACCTCAGTTGTATGCCTACTAAATCACACATAAAGACAAGCAGTAACAAGGAAACACTGAGCAGACCAGAAGCAGCTGGTTCATAAAAAATAAAAACTATGTACTGCCCCAAAAATACCTAAAATGGTCCTCGGGAGTAATTGAAAGTCAATATTATTGCGACGCGGCAATGAGGCAACATTTACATGTCTAAAGAGCCTTGTATAGTATAGAGAGCTGGTATTCAGTCACTCTGACATGGGAGTACACGAAGAGCGAAGAGGCAAAACGAATGACAGAACGTTGACAAAATAGCGGAAAATACACGCTGACTGAGAAACAGTGTTTCTCTGAGAGGAAATGGGTTAATTGATCAAAATGAGGGAAAAATTGACCTAGAGCAACAGTAACCAATGCAGGCAGAATGTGGGTAGTGTTAAAAAAAAAATTAAAAAAAATTCTCGCTGGTATTGCAAATCCACACTCTTAGTGTTTTAGCTTCAGTGATTTACGTACACTTGCAAACGGGTCAGGGGTGCGTTTGATAGCATGTGACAACAAAAAAAGGAAGGCAGAAATGTTCATTTAAGAACAAGTGTACATTGTAATTGCCGTTTTACCCAATAAGACATGACACTTTCTCACATCATATAACCAAACCCTGTCCAGTGTCATTTCAGTAGCCACTTGGGGTTTTGAGGAGTTGCTGCTCCTCCATCTCTACTCCCGTCTCCCATCTTTAGCAGTGTCCCCTTCCATATTTATTTTCCAACGTCGACGGTGCGTACCAACTCTGAGAGGGGGATTACACGCCTGGCTTGGCCTACATCCTACAGGCCCCGTCAGGACTGGCTCTGCCACCCACTGCAGGGCCCGCAGGTTATGGCCTACCAGCATGGTCCGTCTGTGGGGTGGCAAATGAACCGGGACCAGGCGCCACACATCACTCCTACAGCAGCCTGAAACACCCTGGCTCCACCACACCCCTGTCTTTCACATCATTGCCCTCTCATGTCTTTATACTGTACAGCAGATTCCACAGCAACCCTACTCTGGCCCTAGGCACTGCACATCTACCTCTCCCTAGCTTTTGCACAGAATCTCTCAAATACTATCCCTACATTGGTTAATTTCTTCTCTCAACAGTAGGACTCCAACTATATTTCATTGGTTAATTTCTTCTCTCAACACTAGGAATACAACTCTATTTCATCGGTTCATTTCTTCTCTCAACAGTAGAACTCAAACTCTATTTCATTGGTTCATTTCTTCTCTCAACAGTAGAACTCAAACTTCATTTCATTGGTTCATTTCTTCTCTCAACAGTAGAACTCAAACTTCATTTCATTGTGTAGAGGTCTAAACCGACAAAAAAAGAGACAAAATTAACCTGAGAACCATCTGTGCCTGTGTTATAAATATATAACTGTATGACTCGGTGTGTTGTGTACTACAAGGAATCATATTACAGAGCAAGCATGTGTCACTTCAATTACACCTGGTAGAGTACACACAAAAGCCTCCACTGAGAGTTGAAAAAAAACTGAGTTTATAGAGGAGGCAATTGTAGGTAAGCACACTGAAGTCACTGAGTTGGTACGATGACACGGCATGAGAGGGTTTTTGTCCCAGACTACCACGAGGTAAAAATACAAACAAGCGGGACTAAACATAGTCTTTATAAACCAGTAACAGGGCCTCGCAGAAAAATATCAACAATGCTTCCCTGTTTCAGCCTTATGGCTTCTGTGACTGTCACCTGTGACAGGTGGTTAGGAACAGGTGATGCTGTTTCCTGAGTGGCTCAAAATCCTGTTGTCGTTACACACTACAGTTCTGATTGATATGTTGTATACGTGAGCATCGTTTAGCTAGTTCGGTTCGGTGACTCATGCTTGTGTGGTGAGTAACCCTGTATGAAACTTATGTTATCTCTCAGGGCGTGTGTCTAGGCACAGTCTTGTGGTGCATATGAGACCCATGTTGGAAACCAGTCTTGTGGTGCATATGAGACCCATGTTGGAAACCAGTCTTGTGGAACATATGAGACCCATGTTGGAAACCAGTCTTGTGGAACATATGAGACCCATGTTGGAACCCAGTCTTGTGGTGCATATGAGACCCATGTTGGAACCCAGTCTTGTGGTGCATATGAGACCCATGTTGGAACCCAGTCTTGTGGTGCATATGTTTGTAATAGTTTGTTTCGGTGTTTCTTTCGTTGTCATTAAATAAGATGTATTCACATCACGCTGCGCTTTGGTCTCCTCACTACGACGATCGTGACAGAATCACCCACCACAAACGGACCAAGCAGCGTGGTGAGGAGCAGCAGCGTTATCTGGAATACATGGACATGGGAGGAGATTTTGGACGGCAGGGGACCCTGGGCACAGGCTGGGGAGTATCGCCGTCCGCAGGAGGAATTGGAGGCAGCGAAGGCTGAGCGGAGACACTATGAGGAGGTAGCACGGCAGCACAACAGGCACGAGAGGCAGCCCCTCCCAAGGGGGGAGACACGGGGAGATTGGCGGAGTCAGGCGAGAGACCTGAGCCAACTCCTCGTGCTTACCGGAAGCGGCGTGGCACTGGTCAGACACCGTGTTATGCGATGAAGCGCACGGTGTCGCCAGTGCGCGGTCATAGCCCGGAATGCTATATGCCAGCCCCCCGCAAGTGCCATGTGAGAGTGGGCATCCAGCCAGGGCGGATTGTGCCTGCGCAGCGCGTTTGGTCTCCGGTGCGCCGTTTCGGTCCAGGGTATCCTGCGCCGGCGCTGCGTACTGTCTCCAGGGCGTTGGGAGGGTGCAGTTCGCCCTATGCCTTCCCTCCGCCCGTGCCGGGCGAATGTGGGCATTGAGCCTAAGGGAGAGGTGCGTGTGGTATGCACCAGATCTTCAGTGCTCCCCCACAGCCCGGTTCGACCTGTGCATGCATTCTGGAGGGTCCGGGCTAAAGTGGTCATCCAGCCTGGAGGAGTGGTGCCAAGGCTGCGCACCAGGGCTCCAGTGCTCCTCCACAGCCCGGTCTATCCGGTGCCTCCTCCACGTACCAAGCCTCCTGTAGGTCTCTCCAGCCTGGTGGGCCCTGTGGCATCCCTACGCACCAGGCTGTATCTCCATCTCCTCCCTCCAGGTTCGCCCTCCAGTCCGGAGCTGCCAGAGCCGCCCGTCAGTCCGGAGCTGCCAGAGCCGCCCGTCAGTCCGGAGCTGCCAGAGCCGCCCGTCAGTCCTGAGCTGCCAGAGCCGCCCGTCAGTCTGGAGACGCCAGAGTCGCCCTTCACTCTGGAGCCGCCAGAGTCGCCTTTCACTCCGGAGCTGCCAGAATCGCAGCCCCTCAGTCCAGAGGCGCCCCTCAGTCCAGTGGCGCCCTCTACGAGGGTCTTCAGTCCGGGGCCCGCTGCGAGGGTCCCCGCTCCAGATGCGCCACCTAAGTGGGCCAAGACTGAGGTGGAGCGGGTTCAACGTCCCGCACCCGAGCTGCCGCCGCAAAGAAGGCCCACCCGGACCCTCCCCTTTAGAGACGGGTTTTGCTGCCGGAGTCCGCACCTTTTGGGGGGGGGGGGGGGGGGGTACTGTCACGCCCTGACCTTAGTTATCTTTGTTTTCTTTATTATTTTGGTTAGGTCAGGGTGTGACGGGGGTGGTAAGTGTGTCTTTGTCTGGTCTAGGGTTTTGGGTATGTCTAGGTGTGTGTGTGTCTAGTCTAGGTATTATGTAGGACTATGGTGGCCTGTATTGGTTCCCAATCAGAGGCAGCTGTTTATCGTTGTCTCTGATTGGGGATCCTATTTAGGTTGCCATTTTTCCAGTTTAGTTTGTGGGAGATTGTCTATGTTGATGTTGCATGTCTGTACTCGTTAATCTTAGCGTCACGTTTGTTATTTTGTATTAGTTTGTAATAGTTTGTTTTCGGTGTTTCTTTCGTTGTCATTAAATAAGATCTATTCACATCACGCTGCGCCCCTGAGCCACAGTTAACCCCGAGCTACAGTTAACCCTGAGCTACAGTAACCCCTGAGCTACAGTTAACCCTGAGGTACAGTTAACCCCTGAGCTACAGTTAACCCTGAGGTACAGTAACCCCTGAGCTACAGTTAACCCTGAGGTACAGTAACCCCTGAGCCACAGTTAACCCTGAGGTACAGTTAACCCCAAGCTACAGTTAACCCCGAGGTACAGTTAACCCTGAGGTACAGTAACCCCTGAGGTACAGTAACCCTGAGGTACAGTTAACCCTGAGGTACAGTTAACCCTGAGGTACATTAACCCTGAGGTACAGTAACCCCTGAGCTACAGTTAACCCTGAGCTACAGTTAACCCTGAGGTACAGTAACCCCTGAGCTACAGTAACCCCTGAGCTACAGTTAACCCTGAGCTACAGTTAACCCTGAGGTACAGTAACCCCTGAACCACAGTTAACCCTGAGGTACAGTTAAACCCGAGGTAAAGTTAACCTCGAGGTACAGTTAACCCCGAGGTACAGTAACCCCTGAGCCACAGTTAACCCCGAGGTACAGTTAACCCCGAGGTACAGGCCTTAAAAGTGTTTAATTGGCATAAAATTGTCTCTAATTAGCCGAGACGTCATAATGGCACTCACAGAGGCTAGGGTGGCTGAGTTTTAGCATCCTGTAAATAATAGTGAAATTTGTTCATTCTCTCAGCCCTTAGCACATAATACCCCCATAGCCCATCCCACATAAGCTGAACATTTCCCCTTCTCTTTTCCATCCCAGTCACTAAGGGTTTTTTGTGCCAGGGAGAATTCCTGAGCTCTTAATTGCAGTCCGTGTGTGTGCTTTGCATTTCCCAATCCCCCCCCCCCCCCCCCCCCCCTTTGTTCTGGCTGCCGAGGGGAGGTACAAAGACCCCTTTCTAACTCCCTGCCATGACTCTCTGAGGTACTGTAGAGAGGAAGAAAGGATTAAGTCAACATTTCTCATGACCTCTGGATCGTCTGATGGATAGAGGGGGGTGGGGAGGGGGGGGGGGGGGTCTGTTTAACACATACAACAGAGCGCCTAACTGGGAGGGGGGTGGGGGGGGGGTCTGTTTAAATCAAATCAAATTACATTTTACTGGTCACGTACAAGTGTTTAGCAGATGTTATTGCGGGGGTAGTGAAATGCTTGTGTTCCTAGCTCCGACAGTGCAGTAATATCTAACAATTTCACAACATATACCCAATACACACAAATCTAAGTAAAGGAATGGAATTTAGAATATATGAATATATGGACGAGCAATGTCAGAGCGGCATAGACTAAGATACAGTAGAATAGAATACAGTATATACATATGAGATGAGTAATGAAAGATATGCAAATGTTATTAAAGTGACTAGTGTTCCATTTATTTAAGTGGCCAGTGATCTCAAGTCTGTGTATGTTGGCTGCAGCCTCTATGTGCTAGTGATGGATACTTAACAGCCTTGAGACAAAAGCTGTTTTTCAGTCTCTCAGTCCCACCTTTGATGCACCTAACTGGAAGGGGGGGGGGGGGGGGGGACAAGAGCTCAAAGCTGTTGACATAGAATTTACAGCATCAATGATGAAAATACATGCATTTTAAGTCTCATCATTAATGATGTGTGATTTCATGTCATTTTAATAAAACAAATGCTCTAAAACAAAGGCTCAATTTAAAATGCTTCACTTAAAGATACCAGGAAATATTTCCAGTCTTTGCCCTTTGATTATTTGGGCGTAAGAAACACTGAAATGATGCAATCAAACACTTAAAATGGTGCAGTATTCACTAAAGTGATACATGTCCGTGTAAACGTGATCAGCAGGAGAAACGTGGTGATACTGTTAACAGTTTTTGTTCATTTTGTCTTGCATTTACACCCCCTCCATTTTGCTAATTAGTCATGACGGGTAATTTTCCTTCTGGTGTTGATTATACTTAATTAATGACTGCAGGCAGGATGGTGTTCCATGCCCTTAAGGACCTTTTCCGTACCTCCCGTGATAATTGGACCATTCTCCCTCCCTCACAAAGAAACAATATTATTCTACTCTACTTAGTTTTTGTCCCTTGCTGTTGTTGTGTATGTTGTTTTCAAATGGCTACACTTTAAACTGTTTTTATGTAAAAGTGTTTTTTTGCTGAAATGGCTTTGGTGTTGCAGCACTTCAAGTCAAATCAAATCCTTGTGTGGTTTCAATGGCAGTTTATTGTTTAGGTTATTGAACAATGCAGGTATTTTTTTTTCACAAGAGAAATCACTATTTATGAGTGATTCTCATCCAATTGTAACTCTGTGCTGTTGTTTGTGTCGCACTGCTTTGCTTTATCTTGACCAGGTCGCAGTTGTAAATGAGAACTTGTTCTCAACTAGCTTACCTGGTTAAATAAAGGTGAAATAAACAATAAATAAAATAAAATTCAAACTATTTATGTTTTTGTTTTTTGTACTGATTTTTTTATATTTCACAATGAGCCATATCGCATCTTGAGGTTCGCACACACCTAATTCGAGTTCATATACATCTTCCATTGATATTAATGCCTGATTGAAATTAATACTTCGGGAATTTTGGCACTTTATCTACTTCCCCAGAGTTAGATGAACTTGTGGATACCATTTTGATGTCTCTTTGTCCAGTATGAAGGAAGTTATAGGTAGTTTCGTGAGCCAATGCTAACTAGCATTATCACAATGACTAAAAGTCTATGGCAGGGGTGTCAAACTCATTCCACGGAGGGCCTAGTGTCTGCAGGTTTTTGGTTTTTCCTTTCAATAAAGCCCTAGACAACCAGGTGTGGGGAGTTCTTAACTAATTAGTGATGTTAATTCATCAATCAAGTACAAGGGAGGAGCGAAAACCCGCAAACACTCGGCCCCCCGTGGAATGAGTTTGACACCTGTGGTCTATGGGTATCTGCTAGCATGCTATGCTAGCAGATACCTATAGACTTCCAGTCGTTGCGCTAGCCCTAGTTAGCAAATTCCTTCAAACCGCACATGCAGAGACATCAAAATGGCATCCACCAGTTCATCTGACTCTGGGGAACTAGATAAAGGGACAAAATTGCTAAAATCCTGAACTATCCCTTTAAGTGAAAGTACGCTGTCCAATACTCCTTGCTATCATACCACATAATTCATGCCAAAATCCTCTCTACTTCAACCATTGTTCAACGAGAAGTCCCATCTCCTGCTGCACCAGAGAAACCTAGCTGATTAGATCAGTAGTGAAATCCTCATCGCCGAGTACCATGCTAAACTATGCATGTTGCAGGGGAGCAGATCGTGTGGAAGATCTGATTAACATTGTGAAAACTTGCCTTATCTGTGATGACTTGAAACCTCCATACAAGAACAGAAGATTGAGTGATTACAGGAAGATGTGATCAGCACGTATCTACAGTGTCTGACAACTACGATGTGATATCTTAAAGACGTCCAGTCAGAAAGGGAACATTTTCACAAGGTCAAAGTAATGCCAGAGACCAAGAAAAAAAGAAAAGAAAAGAAAAAACGACATATAAAATAATTTATCTTTCGTCTCTCTGTTTCATAATTTTCCTTCAATTAGCAAGAGGCTGAATGTATCTCACTGGAGAAGGCATCTGAGCGAGCGAAATAGCATCCCTTTCTCTCTGTATGTGTAGGCCATCTATCTGATACTGTCTGGTCCAAAAGAGTATGACGTTGTTGCTGGCCCATAGCATTGAATGCAAGGGAAGCCAGAGAGCATTTGGCCTCCCTTGATAAAAATGATAAAATAATAGCCAATCAGCGTTGAGCGCAAATGTGAACGGTACTGCCGCACCAAAACTAAGTGTCAAAGGAAGCCCGTTTGGATTTTGGGCTCGGTCTAATCACATCGAGAGCATATAAGTCACTGACAGAAACTCGTCGTGTATTTCATTGTGTTGTTGTCCTCTGGTGACTAGCTTGCTATAATTAGCCCTATCCTAAATTAGCCATGGATGGAGATAAGGATTTGGACTTGTGGTTTTACTTATTTCTCCGTACTGGCCATTAATTATAACAGTGATTCTGATCCAACCATTCATTCATACACTGTTGTGCCCCCGGCCTGAGAGGATGGCAGTTTCAATATGTAGCTAGATGTAGAAGGCTAATGTTAACTAGCTAATGTTGCCCGTGAATGGAAGCTAGGCTAGCGAGCAAGCTTTTTATCCAGCTAGCCTAGGGCAACACACATTTAAGCATGTACAGTATGACAGCGTGACAGACTGTTTCTTCAACATGAAAGAGAGGAGGATGGCATTGGCTTTTCTCTACAAGTAGGGTAGAGAAACTTGCACGAACACACACACACTCACACAGAAATCAGTACCATGGACAGCCACATCATGTTTAACTTACATTGATTGGACTAAATAGTTTTTTGTATAATTTAGTTGTCACTGTATTAGACTAAGTGTAGGTGATTTGATGATGTTGGAATGATGAAGTTGAAATGGTGCTGGAATAGTGGAGGCAGATCCTGATTTCTTTGCGACTTGCAGTAACTCTCCGTGGTTCTAAATCAATATTTTTTTTGTGGATAAGAACATTTTGGAAACATTAACTTCCTGGACCATGCTGTAGGTAATGTCATTATTTGTTACATCCAATATCCTTTATGGACTTCACCGGACAGATGTTGCTCTCCGGTTTTGTGATGAACAAAGGTGTGGTTGAATTTATTCTGCCACTGTGTCTTCTTATTGTCTAGGCCTTTAGGCCAATAGATCACAGTGTCAAGACATATGAACTAGCAGGTTATACAGCAAACAATGCAATTATCACAACACATATGTTGTAATATGGCTTTTTTCTGACTTGGCTTCCCCGGTGATTTTACCCACGCACCACTACTGGGTAAGGCTGGAGAAGAATGGTGTGAACAAAGCCGTTACTATTGTACAGTCGTTTCTAGAAAAGTTGTTACCAGTTGAGGGAGGTAACACAAGAGAATTCCAAGGTAACACAAGAGAATTCCAAGGTAACACAAGAGAATTCCAAGGTAACACAAGAGAATTCCAAGGTAACACAAGAGAATTCCAAGGTAACACAAGAGAATTCCAAGGTAACACAAGATAATTCTCTTCTGGTTAGAGCCAGTTGGCACTGTTCTGTGAAGGGAGTAGTACACAGCGTTGTACGAGATGTTCCGTTTCTTGGCAATTTCTGCATGGAACAGCCTTCATTTCTCAGAACAAGAATAGACGGAAGAGTTTCAGAAGAAAGTTCTTTGTTTCTAGCCATTTTGAGCCTGTCATCGAACCCACAAATGCTGATGCTCCAAATACTCAACTAATCTAAAGAAGGCCAGTTTTATTGCTTCTTTAATCAGGAACAACAGTTTTCAGCTGTGCTAACATAATTACAAAAGGGTTTTCTAATGATCAATTAGCCTTTTAAAATTATAAACTTGGATTAGCTAACACAACGTGCCATTGGAACACAGGAGTGATGGTTGCTGATAATGGGCCTCTGTACGCCTATGTAGATATTCCATTCAAAATCAGCCGTTTCCAGCTACAATAGTCCTTCACACCATTAACAATGTCTACACTGTATTTCTGATAAATTGTATGTTATTTTAATGGACAAAAACACACATCAATACATGAAAAGCAAACACGAAACATATACAGTATGTGGTCATGACAGACAGTTAAAATCAAATCAAATCAAAAAATGAAATTCGTAGTAAACAGGTGTAGACTAATAGTGAAATGCTTACTTAGGGGTCCATTTCCACCAGTTAAAGATGAGAAAGTGAAGACACTTGCCAGCTGGTCAGCGCATGCTCTGAGTACGCATCTTGATTATCCATCTGGCCCTAGGGCCTTGTGAATGTTAACCTGTTTAAAGGTCTTACTCATATCGGCTACGGAGAGCATGATCACAAAGTCATCCAGAACAGCTGGTGCTCTCACATATGGTTCAGTGTTGTTTGCTTTGAAGCGAGAATAGAAGGCATTTAACTCCTCTGGTAGGCTCATGTCACTGAGCAGCTCTTGCCTGGGTTTCCCTTTGTAATCTGCCACAACAGACGAGCTTCAGAGCTGGTGTAGTAGGATTCGATCTTAGTCCTGTATTGACACTTTGCCTGTTTGATGGTTCGTCGAGATCATAGCATGATTTCTTATAGGTGTCTGGGTTAGTGTCCCAAGGCAGCTCTAGCCTTTAGCTCAGTGCGTATGTTGCCTGTAATCCATGGCTTCTGGTTGGGATATGTACGGTGCTTATGGTCACTGTGGGGATGACGTTGTCGATACACTTATTAATGAAGCCGGTGACTGATTTGGTAAACTCTTCAATGCCATCCGATAAATCCCAGAACATAATCCAAGAACATATTCCCGTCTGTGCTAGCAAAACAGTCCTGTAGTTTAGCATCCGCTTCTTCAGACCACTTCCAAATTGAGCGTGTCACTGGTATTTCCTGCTTGTAAGCAGGAATCAGGAGGATAGAGTTCAAATCAAATCAAATCAAATGTATTTATATAGCCCTTCTTACATCAGCTGATATCTCAAAGTGCTGTACAGAAACCCAGCCTAAAACCCGGAACAGCAAGCAATGCAGGTGTAGAAGCACGATGGCTAGGAAAAACTCCCAAGAAAGGCCAGAACCTAGGAAGAAACCTAAGAAACTAGATAACCTAGTTATCCTGCTTAAAGAGGCACTCCAGTGTTTTTAGACCTCATAGCTGTCTCTTGAGTTAGTTCATTTTCAAAGGAAAAAGGTGCAACTATCGCTCACAATGAAATGCTGAATGCTAAAAACATCAATGGCCTTCATCAAAACGGTTTAATTTGGTGCTCATCCTTTCCGTCATTTGGTGTTTCGAAATATAGCTGGATCTACACCAATGAAGGTGTGGGATGTCGATTTAGCTTTTCAGGTCTGAACATGGATTGAACTGTCCCTTTTAACCAACAAATTGACGGCTCACTTTTCCCATGTGCAGAACAGTGGTGAAACAGAGATTGTAGATAAGCAGAAGCCTAACTGTGGGGTGGTCTGTGTGTCAGTCAAACACCACTTTATTTCTCTGCAGGTACACCCCTTAACCTTTTAACAAGGGGATTAGCATCTTCGCTAACCCTTTTCCTGTGTCGCTATTCTTTGTTTCCAATAACACATTGTACACCGTATAGAGTGAGGTGGTGGAGGGAGGGGGGGTGGTCTAGAGGAGAGATGGGTGTGGAAGGGGGGTAGTCTAGAGGAGAGGAGTGATGGGGGAGGAAGGGGGGTAGTCTAGAGGAGAGGAGTGATGGGGGAGGAAGGGGGGTAGTCTAGAGGAGAGGAGTGATGGGGTGGAGGGGGGGTAGTCTAGAGGAGAGGAGTGATGGGGAGGAAGGGGGGTAGTCTAGAGGAGAGGAGTGATGGGGGTGGAGGGGGGGTGGTCTAGAGGAGAGATGGGGGTGGAAGGGGGGTAGTCTAGAGGAGAGGAGTGATGGGGGGAGGAAGGGGGGTAGTCTAGAGGAGAGGAGTGATGGGGGAGGAAGGGGGGTAGTCTAGAGGAGAGGAGTGATGGGGGTGGAGGGGGGGTAGTCTAGAGGAGAGGAGTGATGGGGAGGAAGGGGGGTAGTCTAGAGGAGAGGAGTGATGGGGGAGGAAGGGGGGTAGTCTAGAGGAGAGGAGTGATGGGGGTGGAAGGGGGTAGTCTAGAGGAGAGGAGTGATGGGGTTGGAGGGGGGGTAGTCTAGAGGAGAGGAGTGATGGGGGTGGAGGGGGGGTAGTCTAGAGGAGAGGAGTGATGGGGGTGGAGGGGGGGGTAGTCTAGAGGAGAGGAGTGATGGGGGTGGAAGGGGGGGTAGTCTAGAGGAGAGGAGTGATGGGGTGGAGGGGGGGGGTAGTCTAGAGGAGAGGAGTGATGGGGAGGAAGGGGGGTAGTCTAGAGGAGAGGAGTGATGGGGTGGAGGGGGGGGGGGTAGTCTAGAGGAGAGGAGTGATGGGGGTGGAAAGGGGGGTAGTCTAGAGGAGAGGAGTGATGGGGGTGGAAGGGGGGTAGTCTAGAGGAGAGGAGTGATGGGGGTGGAAAGGGGGTAGTCTAGAGGAGAGGAGTGATGGGGGTGGAAAGGGGGTAGTCTAGAGGAGAGGAGTGATGGGGTGGAAGGGGGGTAGTCTAGAGGAGAGGAGTGATGGGGTGGAAGGGGGGTAGTCTAGAGGAGAGGAGTGATGGAGGAGGGGGAGAGGAGAGGAGAGAGGGGGGAGAGGCTGGGGGGTAGTCTAGAGGAGAGGAGTGATGGGGAAGGGAGGGGGAGAGGAGAGGAGTGATGGAGGAGAGGAGAGGAGTGATGGGGTGGAAGGGGGGTAGTCTAGAGGAGAGCAGTGATGGGGTGGAGGGGGGTAGTCTAGAGGAGAGCAGTGATGGGGTGGAGGGGGGTAGTCCAGAGGAGAGCAGTGATGGGAGAGGGAGGGGGAGAGGAGAGCAGTGATGGGTGGAGGGGGGGTAGTCTAGAGGAGAGCAGTGATGGGGTAGAGGGGGGTAGTCTAGAGGAGAGCAGTGATGGGAGAGGGAGGGGGAGAGGAGAGCAGTGATGGGTGGAGGGGGAGAAGAGAGGAGTGATGGGAGAGGGAGGGGGAGAGGAGAGGAGTGATGGGAGAGGGAGGGGGAGAGGAGAGGAGTGATGGGAGAGGGAGGGGGAGAGGAGAGGAGTGATGGGAGAGGGAGGGGGAGGGGGAGAGGAGAGGAGTGATGGGAGAGGGAGGGGGAGAGGAGAGGAGTGATGGGAGAGGGAGGGGGAGAGGAGAGGAGTGATGGGAGAGGGAGGGGGAGAGGAGAGGAGTGATGGGAGAGGGAGGGGGAGGGGGAGAGGAGAGGAGTGATGGGAGAAGGCGGGGGAGAGGAGAGCAGTGATGGGAGAAGGCGGGGGAGAGGAGAGCAGTGATGGGGGTTCCTGGTGAGAATTTGAAGGGGTTGGTGTCTTGGTGCCTCATTGTCCCTGATGTTTATCTCGGGACACTCCAGAGGCTGATCACTGATACCATGCTCCCATCAGCAGCTGCTCCCCGATATCCAAACACCTACCCGGTCTCTATGTGGGTGGTGGTTTTATCTACAGCCTCTAACAATGGGTTATAATAATATGACATCATCATGAGAGAGAGAGAGCTTCTTATTTATTCAGGATTAAAATGGTGAATTGTCATTAAAAAAAATCTAAAAAAACGGAATCATTGATATGCATGATTTAATTATTAATTTTTTTACTACATCAACGTACTACATTGCAAAAATATTTAAATAGATACCACCCGAGAGGTGGGGCAAGTACTGGACTGAGCAGAGTAGCATAGTGCTGCCCCCCATCTTGTTGCCCCCCCCCCCTATAATGCTGCCCTCCCACATAGTGCTGCACCCCATCTTGCTGCCCCCCCCCATAGTGCTGCCCCCATCTTGCTGCCCCCCCCCCATAGTGCTGCCCCCATCTTGCTGCCCCTCAACCCCATAGTGCTTCCCCCCATCTTGCTGCCCCCCCCGTAGTGCTGCCCCCCCATCTTGCTGCCCCCCCCCCATAGTGCTGCCCCCCATCTTGCTGCCCCCCCCCCCATAGTGCTGCCCCCATCTTGCTGCCCCCCCCCATAGTGCTGCCCCCCATCTTGCTGCCCCCCCCCCCATAGTGCTGCCCCCCATCTTGCTGCCCCCCCCCCATAGTGCTGCCCCCCATCTTGCTGCCCCCCCCCATAGTGCTGCCCCCCCATCTTGCTGCCCCCCATCTTGCTGCCCCCCCCCATAGTGCTGCCCCCCCATCTTGCTGCCCCCCCCCATAGTGCTGCCCCCCATCTTGCTGCCCCCCCCCCCCCATAGTGCTGCCCCCCATCTTGCTGCCGCCCCCCCATAGTGCTGCCCCCCCCCCCCCCATAGTGCTGCCCCCCATCTTGCTGCCCCCCCCCCCCCCCCATAGTGCTACCCCCATCTTTGAATGAACCTAGTGAGCACCAACTGACAAGACGTCCATGGACGTTGATTATTGGTTTAAATTTGGTCCGTCCGTCCTGGCCTTGATTTGAACATCCACAGGCGTAGATTTCTGGTCCGGTCCAAAAATAGCCATATATGAATAGTTCAGGTTTGTTCCGGTCCAGACCGGCCTTCATTAAACCCAAAAATAGACATCTATGAATAGTTTAGATTTGGTCCGGTCCAGACCGGCCTTCATTTAATGGCTAATGGCTAATGGCTAATGGCTAATGGCTAACAATAACATGAAGTATTATATCAAATAGATGTTGACCATAGTATTTTATTTTACCCTCATCTGCTACTTTTATTTTCTTGAGAACATACAGAAGAGCACGTAGGAAAGGTAGAGAAACACATCCTGCTGTTTTAGACAGCCAAGAAACCTTCTCTCTCTCTCTCTCTTTCTTAGTAACACCACAAGCATGCCTTGACAAGTCGATGAGTCATCGATGCCAAAGACTAAATAAACAAGTGATTGACACAGACAAATTGGTTTGCGCTGTCAGGGAGAGTTGAGATATATCAACCCACACAAGCGGACGTGAAAGCTTGTTTGACAGAGCAAAAGGTAGCAGTGAAATGATCTGTAAAGTGTTTTTTTTTTTTTTTTGCGGATACATTTTCAGTGACAAAATACGGATGTTATCTGAGGAAATTATACATGTAAGAATAAGGAAGTAGCAGACATACTGCTGACACAGTAGTGCTTGATATTAACATGACATTTGGTGGCGTCCCTCGCACTCTGTCTCCTGGGATCTCCTGTTTGGTCGTCTGCTTGTTGCAGGAGGCCAACGGGCAGAGCTGGGAGAATCGTAAGAGGACGTGGTGCACCAGGACAGGCTCGGCCTGCAGGCTATAAAGATTGGCTACGTCAGCCAGCGCTCTCCCTGTTCCCTGACTGGCAGGCTGGCTTCCACCACATTTTGGGTTGTTGGTCTGTTTTCACCATACAACACCCTCTCTTCTCACCCACACACTGCATACGCTACAGTCGTGCACAGCTTCTGTTATATTTTGTATTATTATTATTTAGTTTAAGTCCTGCGTGGTCTCCTTTTGTCGTTACGAACCAGGAGCCAGGTCTTAACACCTTTGATACGGTATTTTGTCCAAAAAAAAACAGTAGTACTTTTAATCAAAAATCACTTTCTTTCTAATCACTAGTGTTAAGATAAGATTGAAGTCACATGACCCCAGAGGAGTATAGGGTCGTTGTGTCTCACTGGCGTGAATGACAGTGGGCCGGCCTGTTGCCCTACAAACAGAATGCAGAGGTGTTTCTGTTTCATGCCTGTTGTAAATCCTGGTCCTCCCTGGATTTTTAACGCACAGCATGACAGGCATGCAATATGAACCTTACTATCTCGCTACCTTACTTCACCCGCTCCTAAAACAGAGTGCAAACATTTTAAGGATTACACCGTTTATTTTTTCAGAGTCAATCGTCTAGAAAATGGGCCCCTCAATGGGTGACCTAACTGATACCTGCCCTTAGCGGAAGGAGCTAGCTGGCCAAAGAGAGCAGTGAGGTGGAAGAAATGCAGGCATGCTGGGAGTGGAGAAAGGGAATTAAACCTAAACCTAGGAGAGAGAAGAAAAAAAACAATTTACAGGCCCTCTGCTCACAACAGCTTTCAAATTTGGCATGGGGAATCGCTGGAGGAGAGTGTTAAAGGCATGGGGAATCACTGGAGGAGAGTGTTAAAAGCATGGGGAATCGCTGGAGGAGAGTGTTAAAGGCATGGGGAATCATTGAAGGAAAGTGTTAAAGGCATGGGGAATCACTGGGGGAGAGTGTTAAAGGCATGGGGATTCATTGAAGGAAAGTGTTAAAGGCATGGGGAATCACTGGAGGAAAGTGTTAAAGGCATGGGGAATCACTGGAGGAGAGTGTTAAAGGCATGGGGAATCACTGGGGGAGAGTGTTAAAGGCATGGGGAATCACTGGTGGAAAGTGTTAAAGGCATGGGGATTCACTGGGGAAAAGTGTTAAAGGCATGGGGAATCACTGGAGGAAAGTGTTAAAGGCATGGGGAATCATTGAAGGAAAGTGTTAAAGGCATGGGGAATCACTGGAGGAGAGTGTTAAAGGCATGGGGAATCACTGGAGGAGAGTGTTAAAGGCATGGGGAATCATTGCCTACATGTTCAGGAGTAAAGTGTTAAGCGGTAGTTAGCGATTAGTGTCTTGTTATCTTTTGGCAGAGGTGTAATTTGGCCCAATGTGGTGTGGGAAATGGTGATACCGAAGAAGAGGGCTCACTCTACAGTTCACTGATTTCAGACCCATATCTCTGTCAAATAAAGTTAAATAAAGGTTAAATAAAAATAAAATAAATGAACAAATAAATAGTTATATCAAAATGAGTTGCATTTTGCTTTGATTATGGGTATGTCTAAAGTTAGCATAATGAAATGTATGACACATTATAGTGATAGTTGGAATCTTCCGTAGTTCTTCTAACTGCTGTTGGTTCAGTAGTTATTCTAACTGCTTTTGGTTCAGTAGTTATTCTAACTGCTGTTGGTTCAGTAGTTATTCTAACTGCTATTGGTTCAGTAGTTCTTCTAACTGCTGTTGGTTCAGTAGTTCTTCTAACTGCTGTTGGTTCAGTAGTTATTCTAACTGCTTTTGGTTCAGTAGTTCTTCTAACTGCTTTTGGTTCAGTAGTTCTTCTAACTGCTGTTGGTTCAGTAGTTATTCTAACTGCTATTGGTTCAGTAGTTCTTCTAACTGCTGTTGGTTCAGTAGTTCTTCTAACTGCTGTTGGTTGAGTAGTTCTTCTAACTGCTATTGGTTCAGTAGTTTTTCTAACTGCTATTGGTTTAGTAGTTCTTCTAACTCCCATTGGTTCAGTAGTTATTCTAACTGCTATTGGTTCAGTAGTTCTTCTAACTGCTGTTGGTTCAGTAGTTCTTCTAACTGCTGTTGGTTCAGTAGTTCTTCTAACTGCTATTGGTTCAGTAGTTCTTCTAACTGCTGTTGGTTCAGTAGTTCTTCTAACTGCCATTGGTTCAGTAGTTCTTCTAACTGCTGTTGGTTCAGTTGTCATTCTAACTGCTGTTGGTTCAGTAGTTCTTCTAACTGCTATTGGTTCAGTAGTTCTTCTAACTGCTGTTGGTTCAGTAGTTCTTCTAACTGCCATTGGTTCAGTAGTTCTTCTAACTGCTGTTGGTTTGAAAATCAACATTCAGTGTTTTATCATTGTTATCTCACGATACCTATACCAAGACCTTTATACACCCCTTCAGTTGGCGAACTGGCTGCATCCCAACTCACAGCTCGTTGCAGTTTGTCTTTGATAAGCACACGTGTGTGTCATAATCAGATCACGAAGGCTAATTTGCTCCTACACCCCAGGAATTCTGAGATAAGCTTATGATCATGGTACGTTGTCATATTTTACTTTTGTAGTCCCAAAATGTATGAATGTTTGGTGTCGTCTACTATCAGAAGTGTCAGCCTTGGCTAG
The DNA here is from genome assembly GCF_029448725.1 of Salvelinus fontinalis. Taxonomy (NCBI): domain Eukaryota; kingdom Metazoa; phylum Chordata; class Actinopteri; order Salmoniformes; family Salmonidae; genus Salvelinus; species Salvelinus fontinalis. The sequence continues at coordinate 53,259,961 of NC_074675.1, forward strand.
GAGTGGCCTTACCCATATATAATTAAAGTGACATCTTAAAAATGTCAAAGGTTTTGCTCCACCATTAACTATCTGAATTGCCATTGTGATTTTACTTGTGGCCATCAACAATGTCATAACATAAATGCCATGACACCGTACTACATTTTACAAGTACGTATACTGTATGTCAACATGTATATTGTAACCCAGTATCCAACGGCCCCATCTTGACCCGTTGTGGGTTTCACCACTTCAACACCCTGACATTCAAAGAGATGATCCTAATCTCTTTTTTTTTTTTTTGCACATCATTTATTTAAAGGAACACAAAAAGAAAGGTTGTTTAAAGAATTTCACGCCTCATTACCTGAAGTCTGTTCCTTGAAGTTATACTAATGCCATGGAGCTATCATATTCCTCAAAGCTCTGTAAATCCACAGGGGATTAAGCACAAGAACTCCTATGTTGTCAGAGTCAATTCACAATCCAAAGACCATAGTGAGACACTTTACTTGTCTCAGAACCTGTCAATTCACAACCCCAAGACCAGAGTGAGACACTTTACCTGTCTCAGTGAATATGAATGGCAAGATGAATCGAGGGGTGACTCATGGGCCTAAGATTTGCAATTAGCAGGAAAGTTATGTTTCCCAACATGTTTCACAAAATGACCAAGCCAAACTCCCATTGGTTCAGTAGTTATTCTAACTCCCATTGGTTCAGTAGTTCTTCTAACTGCTATTGGTTCAGTAGTTATTCTAACTCCCATTGGTTCAGTAGTTCTTCTAACGGCTATTGGTTCAGTAGTTCTTCTAACTCCTATTGGTTCAGTAGTTCTTCTAACTGCTATTGGTTCAGTAGTTCTTCTAACTGCTGGTTGTTCAGTAGTTCTTCTAACTGCTGTTGGTTCAGTAGTTCTTCTAACTGCTGTTGGTTCAGTATTTTCTCTAACTGCTGTTGGTTCAGTAGTTCTTCTAACTGCTATTGGTTCAGTAGTTCTTCTAACTCCTATTGGTTCAGTAGTTCTTCTAACTGCTGTTGGTTCAGTAGTTATTCTAACTGCTGTTGGTTCAGTAGTTCTTCTAGCTGCTGGTGGTTCAGTAGTTATTCTAACTCCCATTGGTTCAGTAGTTCTTCTAACTGCTATTGGTTCAGTAGTTCTTCTAACTCCTATTGGTTCAGTAGTTCTTCTAACTGCTATTGGTTCAGTAGTTATTCTAACTGCTGGTTGTTCAGTAGTTCTTCTAACTGCTGTTGGTTCAGTAGTTCTTCTAACTGCTGTTGGTTCAGTAGTTCTTCTAACTGCTATTGGTTCAGTAGTTCTTCTAACTGCTATTGGTTCAGTAGTTCTTCTAACTCCTATTGGTTCAGTAGTTCTTCTAACTGCTGTTGGTTCAGTAGTTCTTCTAACTGCTGTTGGTTCAGTAGTTCTTCTAACTGCTATTGGTTCAGTAGTTCTTCTAACTCCTATTGGTTCAGTAGTTCTTCTAGCTGCTGTTGGTTCAGTAGTTCTTCTAACTGCTGTTGGTTCAGTAGTTTCTCTAACTGTTATTGGTTCAGTAGTTCTTCTAACTGCTATTGTTTCAGTAGTTCTTCTAACTGCTCTTGGTTCAGTAGTTATTCTAACTCCCATTGTTTCAGTAGTTCTTCTAACTGCTATTGGTTCAGTAGTTATTCTAACTCCCATTGTTTCAGTAGTTCTTCTGACTGCTGGTTGTTCAGTAGTTCTTCTAACTGCTGTTGGTTCAGTAGTTCTTCTAACTGCTGTTGGTTCCGTAGTTCTTCTAACTGCTGTTGGTTCAGTAGTTCTTCTAACAGTCAGTTAATTGGCTGCTTTTCCTTTATGAAAACGTGAATTGAAACGTTCTGCTTTGCTGTGTGACTTCGATCACCTATTTGATGCTGAGAATACACTGCAGAGAGCGGTCTTTTAAATGATCCCATATCAAATCAATCCCACAGGTCCCCTCACACGCACGCACGCACGCACGCACACACACACACACACACACACACATACACACACACAAATTCAGGAGCAACATTTGGAACCTGGTGAGAGAGCCCAGATGAAAGGTGTCTGTGGATGTACCTCACAGTTAGACACACATATAACTGAAAATATCTGTAGAACTTAGGAATGGCATGCTATTATCTGAAAAATAACCTGCATTTTTCTCCATAGGCACTTCCCATTAAATAGGTGTTTCTGCAAACTGAGACTTTGATGAGTCTCTGTTGTGCTCTGCTTTTGTTAAAGGTGAACATCTGGCTTTGTGTCTTGACGCTTGTGGACAAGCAAGACTTAGGAAGCTTTTGAAACAAGCAGTTTCTTTCTGGTCAAGGCTATCATCTTATTTACTGGATAGGTCCTGTTACTTTGGAGGAGATGTTTGTTGTTGTGAGAGTTAGCCTCAGCTAGCCTTAGCCTCAGCTAGAGTTAGCTTCAGCTAGCCTTAGCCTCAGCAAGCCTTCTCCATTGGGGGATAGAGCCCCCTGCTAGCTTTAGGAAATCAGGTTGTTCTTAATGGGGACAAAGCCCAAGCAATGATTCGAGAAAGCGGCCTGATAACTTTGTGTCGGGTGAAAGCAAAACACAGCAGGCTAAAAATGATTCTCCACATTGGAGATAGTTACTCCTTTGGGGACACTTTGACCCCCTGCTTACCTGAGAGGATCAGTGAGGAGTGTTGAAGGGAGAGAAACGCACTGGGTTTTAGGGCCAAGTCTCATATCCTCTTTCCCTATGGGAGAAATGGGAAACGTGGATTCGTTTAACAGGGTAAAAGGTAATTTTTAAACGACCGTGTCCAACGATCTCGTATGTTGCTTTTTGGTGAGAACATTATGACACGTCCTTTCACAAGTTGCTTATAGTTATGCCCCTTCTGTCATTAAAATGTTGGTTTGAATTACATCTGAATTGTAAATGATTCTACACAAGGCCTCGGGTGTTATGGGGACAGACGTGCTTTAAAAAAAGGATTCAAGCCATGCTTCATCTCCACCAAACCCCAGCAATTAAAACAAAAACTAGAAATAAAAGAAACTCACCTCACGAGCTTAATCACTTGTGAAAGAGTTTGTTATTATCGGAGGGGGTGGGGCCGACAATAGCGCGGAACACAAAGACACAATGGACTCAACGTGCCCCTGGGTTTGGCACTAGGACATCAGAGGCCCTGTAATCTCTCCTTTGTGTCCCTATCGTCTTGTCTTGCCCCCGGCTCGTCCCCCTCGTTCTCACCAGCAGGTTTTCTCGTCCTCACTAAGCTCTGAGCCAAATCGTCGACCCCCCTAACTCCCATCTGACCCTGGTCTGACCCCGGACAGGTCAGGGAAAGGAGAAGGTGACAGTTGGTACTAGTGAAGTTCTGGTGACATGGAAGTCATTGGGGACTGATGCCATTGGGCCAATAAGAACTGCTTTACCGTCATAGAGCCTAATTTACCTTCATCAAATCTTTCTCTGAGTAGGATGAAGTAGTCCAGGGGTAGACAACCTTGTTCCTGGAAGGCCGTAGTTAAACCAGGGGTAGACAACCCTGTTCCTCGAAGGCCGTAGGTAAACCAGGGGTAGACAGCCCTGTTCCTGGAAGGCTGTAGGTAAACCAGCGGTAGACAACCCTGTTCCTCGAAGGCCGTAGGTAAACCAGGGGTAGACAGCCCTGTTCCTCGAAGGCCGTAGGTAAACCAGGGGTAGACAACCCTGTTCCTCGAAGGCCGTAGGTAAACCAGGGGTAGACAGCCCTTTTCCTGGAAGGCTGTAGGTAAACCAGGGGTAGACAGCCCTGTTCCTGGAAGGCCGTAGGTAAACCAGGGGTAGACAACCCTGTTCCTGGTTGGCTGTAGGTAAACCAGGGGTAGACAACCCTGTTCCTGGTTGGCTGTAGGTAAACCAGGGGTAGACAGCCCTGTTCCTGGAAGGCTGTAGGTAAACCAGGGGTAGACCGCCCTGTTCCTGGAAGGCCGTAGGTAAACCAGGGGTAGACAACCCTGTTCCTGGAAGGCCGTAGGTAAACCAGGGGTAGACAACCCTGTTCCTGGAAGGCCGTGGGTAAACCAGGGGTAGACAACCCTGTTCCTGGAAGGCCGTAGGTAAACCAGGGGTAGACAACCCTGTTCCTGGAAGGCCGTAGGTAAACCAGGGGTAGACAACCCTGTTCCTGGAAGGCCGTAGGTAAACCAGGGGTAGACAACCCTGTTCCTGGAAGGCCGTGGGTAAACCAGGGGTAGACAACCCTGTTCCTGGAAGGCCGTGGGTAAACCAGGGGTAGACAACCCTGTTCCTGGAAGGCCGTGGGTAAACCAGGGGTAGACAACCCTGTTCCTGGAAGGCCGTAGGTAAACCAGGGGTAGACAACCCTGTTCCTGGAAGGCCGTGGGTAAACCAGGGGTAGACAACCCTGTTCCTGGAAGGCCGTAGGTAAACCAGGGGTAGACAACCCTGTTCCTGGAAGGCCGTAGGTAAACCAGGGGTAGACAACCCTGTTCCTGGAAGGCCGTAGGTAAACCAGGGGTAGACAACCCTGTTCCTGGAAGGCCGTAGTTAAACCAGGGGTAGACAGCCCTGTTCCTGGAAGGCCGTAGGTATACCAGGGGTAGACAGCCCTGTTCCTGGAAGGCCGTAGGTAAACCAGGGGTAGACAGCCTTGTTCTTGGAGTGCTACAGGTACTGCACGATTTTGTTCCAACTAGGCACCACACCTGACCAACTGAGCTAATTGATCAGGTCGGGATTATCTAAATTCAACACACCTGATCTTCCAGGTCGGTTTAATCAAAAACATGAAGTGCCTGCAGCCCTCCAGGTCCAGGGTTGCCTACCCCTGGTTTACCTGCAGCCCTCCAGGTCCAGGGTTGCCTACCCCTGGTTTACCTGCAGCCCTCCAGGTCCAGGGTTGCCTACCCCTGGTTTACCTGCAGGCCTCCAGGTCCAGGGTTGCCTACCCCTGGTTTACCTGCAGCCCTCCAGGTCCAGGGTTGCCTACCCCTGGTTTACCTGCAGCCCTCCAGGTCCAGGGTTGCCTACCCCTGGTTTACCTGCAGCCCTCCAGGTCCAGGGTTGCCTACACCTGGTTTACCTGCAGCCCTCCAGGTCCAGGGTTGCCTACACCTGGTTTACCTGCAGCCCTCCAGGTCCAGGGTTGCCTACACCTGGTTTACCTGCAGCCCTCCAGGTCCAGGGTTGCCTACCCCTGGTTTACCTGCAGCCCTCCAGGTCCAGGGTTGCCTACACCTGGTTTACCTGCAGCCCTCCAGGTCCAGGGTTGCCTACCCCTGGAATAGAGGAACAACTAAAATGCATGTAACTTGTCCCTGAGAGTTTCAAGTTCCTTTGGTGTCCACATCACCAACGAACTAACATGGTCCAAACATTCCAAGACAGTCGTGAAGAGGGCACGACAAAACCTTTTCCCCCCTCAGGAGACTGAAAAGATTTGGTATGGGCCCCCAGATCCTCAAAAGGTTCTACAGCTGCACCATCGAGAGCATCCTGACAGGTTGCATCACCGTCTGGTATGGCAACTGCTCGGCATCTTACCGTAAGGCACTGGAGTCAAGCTTCCTGCCGTCCAGGAGCTATACAACAGGTGGTGTCAGAGGAAAGACCATAAAATTGTCAGAGACTCCAGTCATTCAAGTTATAGACTGTTTTCTCTGCTACCATACGGCAAGCGGTACCGGAGCCCCAAGTCTAGGACCAAAAATCTCCTCAACAGCTTCTACCCTCAGCTTCTAGCCATTAGACTGCTGAACAATACATAAAAATCGCCACAGGACAATTTACATTGACACCCCCTTGTACACTGCTGCTACTCGCTGTTTGTTTGTTACCTATGCATAGTCACTTCACCCCCACCTACATGTACAGATTACCTCAATTAGCCTGTACCCCTGCACACTGACTCGGTACCGGTGCCCCCTGTATATGGCCTCATTATTGTTATTCTTATTGTGTTACATTTTATTATTACTTTTTATTTTAGTCTACTTGGTAAATGTTTTCTTCTTCTTGAACTGCACTGTTGGTTAAGGGCTTGTAAGTAAAGCATTTCACGGTAAAGTCTACACTTGTTGTATTCGGGCGCATGTTCCAAATCAAGTTTGATTTGATTTTGATTTGTTGACATCACATGCACAAACAGCAAATCACATGAAGTATCACATTGCACCTTCTAGTTAGTGGTTACTGGTTAGGGCAAGGCTAGGACATATTTAGTCACGTTCACAATGGAGTTATACAAAATAATGGAGTTTTCAGGGAAGAAGCAGGAAATCTATGCTTGAGTAGATACTGTATGCAAATATGCCCTACTTTATCTGCCATTTCACTACATTTGAAGGTATTTACTTACAGTTGAAATGTGAAACTCACACCAGCACCACATACTCTACTGCAGAGTCAATATCCAGTTTAAATAAACACGTAACCTGTTTGTCGTTGAACACAAAGGAAACATTTGCGTGCACTAAACACTCCGTAAGTTTTTAATCCTGCCCCGAGGTCCTGGTAAACAGTGACAACCTTAACACACGCCCCCTTCTCCTTTAGTTGCACACTTATAAATTGATAAATAGGGTCTTTTAAGTAAACACTTTTGAGAAAAGGGACTGTCCATATCTTTTCTTTAAAAATAAGTCCCCCCCAAAAGATCCAAAACTCCCCCATTTTATGCATGTCTTTATGTTTGTGCTTTCTTCACACCTGTGCTGTTGTCTCATTCCATTATCTGTGTACCATCTGCATGCAGCCAGCATTTTACAGTCCATAGTTCTGAATAGACTGCAGTCTGTATTGTTGTCTAGCCCTTCTGTCTCTGTATCTGACTACAGGACTATGCTGGATCCCCCGGCAGCTTTGAACCACATCCAGGTGACCCAGGACCCTGTTTCTCTGAATTGGTTCCAAATGTATTCATCTGACACTATTTCCACTGCTCTGAATGATGTACCACCATAAATGATGTAGCACCAATGGAAATGCATAGGTGATGCCCACATAAACCCAAGGAGCAGACTGTATTCCCATCAATTTCGCATCAAGGCTAGCTGACTTGAATGACAATTTAGTCAATCAATTATTAGAGCCAAATGGGGCTCCGGAGGTCAGATATAGCCTAATATGGATGTATACCATTAAAGGGGTAATCTGGTAATCACTGGTACATCCATTTTTGGAACATTTTGATCATATATTTCAGATTATAAAGTGGGTTGTTCGAGCCCTGAGTGGTGATTGGCTGACCGCCGTGGTATATCAGACCGTATACCACAGGTATGACAAAACATTATTTTTTTACTGCTCTAATTACATTGGTAACCAGTTTATAATAGCAATAAGGCACCTCTGGGTTTGTGGTATATGGCCAATATACCACGGCTAAGGTCTGTATTCAGGCACTCCACGTTGCGTTGTGCATGAGAACAGCCGTGGTATATTGGCCAAATACCACACCTCCTCGGGCCTTATTGCTTAAATATAAGCTTGTTTAACTCTATTATTTATAAATTCTCCAGCCCCATCCGTTAGCTGTTTACCAACATAGTGGTTGGATGGCCACTTTGTTGTTGTTTGAACTGCAGATTGCACCTTTAAGGCTAGTATTCAGTCATTGCTGATTGTGAATTTTCCCTGTTTACATGTGCTGGACTATCGATTCCTAAATGAAGTGTCATCTCTCCTCCATCCAGGACAATCTATCACAATCTGTCATGATGGAATTCCAGCCAAAGTGTTTGACTAAAACTTTTACCATCTGTGTGTCCTCAATGTCCTGCACGTGAAGTACAGTATGTTGAACTTTAACCAGGCTCAACCCTAACCCGTTCAACAGAAAACTAATTACAAGCCAATTATTAGGTAACATATTTAAAAGATTCAACATTTAATTGAATTTGGGTTTAACGTGCCAACTGCTGAGTGAAAACCATGTGGGTTAGTAGTAACTCAGCCTGCATTGGCCCATATCCTCTGTTGCAACACCAACAAAAAGGTTCCAAATGTTTTCACAATTACATAAAACGTGGCCAAATGAATGTTTGCATTACCATCAAAAAATGCATGACTTCAATGGCAGCATTTACACATGCTTTTCCTCAGACTTTTGGGCACCTCTTGTTAGCCACACATCCACCTGAGCCAGGTTGAATGTTACCAGGGAAACGTACAACAAGGAGCGGCTAGCCAGTATGACAAAGGTAGAAAAACACCAGCAACGACAACGGCGTTTCCAGTCCTTCGTACTGTAACAGATTTGCCATGGTTCCCTTGCTACCTTTTGTGAGAGATGTGTGAGATTACCTTTCATTTCCTGGTCTGATAATGACAATGGATGAAAGTCGGGCAGATGTGAGCAAACACGTTTTTTTTTGTTGTTGTTGGAAGTAAACAAAATGGTGGACAACAAAACGTTTTTCAGAGACCAAGACCAATTTATTAAATCATAACGTCTTTATGGTCTACTTCAGTTATACAGCTATAATAAAATTTAAGTCCCACCAAATTACTTTGCCAGTAAAACGTTCTAGCCTAATTAATCTCAGTAAGGGTTGTAAAAATGTTGCGACCCCTTCTCATTCATGTAGTGATGTGTTGCATCCATTAGAAACAATACAAGTTAGTGTATTTCAACCAGCACGATGGCTACCACAAAAAAACACTGCATCTACAGCACTACAGAGACAGTTGTGTTACTCCTAATCTCTGTAGCAATGTCTGATATGTTAGCAGATACAGTGCCCTATCGCTCCCACCAGTGTTTAACTATTTCTAAGCTGTTATTGTCTGCGACTGAAAGAGTAAAGCATTTTCCCATAACACCCAGCCATAGATGTATCACAGTGATGTCTGTTTCTCTCCTTGCAGCCCATCTGATAGCACACCCCCCCCCCCCCCCCGCTACCGTTAGCCCCTCTCTTCTTACTCCTCCGCCTTTCCTTGTCCTTACCGCTCTCCTGCTCTTTTTACATGGTTGTTGCAATCTAGAAATGTTTCCGATCGTTCCAGTTTGGCTACCTGTCCTAGCGGCGACAAACAATCAAGCACATTATCATGGCTCTTCGGTGATTATAGATTGAGTATAGATTGAGCATAGGCTGAGTATAGGGTGAGTATAGATAGAGCATAGGGTGAGCATCGATTGAGTATAGATTGAGTATAGACTGAGTATAGATAGAGCATAGGGTGATCATGGATTGAGTAAAGGGTGAGTATAGATAGAGCATAGAGTGAGTATAGATTGAGTGTAGATTGAGTACAGTAGAGCATAGGGTGAGCATGGTTGAGTATAGGGTGAGTATACAGTTGATATAGGGTTGATATAGGGTTGATATAGGGTTTATATAGGGTGAGTATACAGTTGATATAGGGTGAATATAGGGTTTATATAGGGTGAGTATAGGGTTGATATAGGGTTGATATTGGGTGAGTATAGTGTGAGTATAGGGTTAATATAGGGTGAGTATAGGGTGAGTATAGGGTTGATATAGAGTTGATATTGGGTGAGTATAGGGTTGATATAGGGTTGATATAGGGTTGATATAGGGTGAGTATAGGGTGAGTATAGGGTTGATATAGGGTTGATATTGGGTGAGTATAGGGTGAGTATAGGGTTGATATAGGGTGAGTATAGGGTGAGTATAGGGTTGATATAGGGTTGATATAGGGTGAGTAAAGGGTTGATATAGGGTTGATATAGGGTGAGTATAGGGTTGATATAGGGTTGATATTGGGTGAGTATAGGGTGAGTATAGGGTTGATATAGGGTGAGTAAAGGGTGAGTATAGGGTGATTATAGGGTTGATATAGGGTGAGTATAGGGTTGATATAGGGTTAATATAGGGTTGATATAGGGTGAGTATAGGGTGAGTATAGGGTGAGTATAGGGTTGATATAGGGTTAATATAGGGTTGATATAGGGTGAGTATAGGGTTGATATAGGGTGAGTATAGGGTTGATATAGGATGAGTACAGGGTTGATATAGGGTTGATATAGGGTTGATATAGGGTGAGTATAGTGTTGATATAGGGTTGATATAGGGTTGCTATAGGGTGAGTATAGGGTTGATATAGGGTGAGTATAGGGTTGATATAGGGTGAGTATAGGGTTGATATAGGGTTGATATAGGGTGAGTATAGGGTTGATATAGGGTGAGTATAGGGTTGATATAGAGTGAGTATAGGGTTGATATAGGGTTGATATAGGGTTGATATAGGGTGAGTATAGGGTTGATATAGGGTGAGTATAGGGTTGATATAGAGTGAGTATAGGGTTGATATAGGGTTGATATAGGGTTGATATAGGGTGAGTATAGGGTTGATATAGGGTTGATATGGGGTGAGTATAGGGTTGATATAGGGTGAGTATAGGGTTGATATAGGGTTGATATAGGGTGAGTATAGGGTTGATATAGGGTGAGTATAGGGTTGATATAGGGTTGATATAGGGTGAGTATATGGTTGATATAGGGTTGATATAGGGTTGATATAGGGTTGATATAGGGTTGATATAGGGTGAGTATAGGGTTGATATAGGGTTGATATAGGGTTAATATAGGGTTGATATAGGGTGAGTATAGGGTTGATATAGGGTGAGTATAGGGTTGATATAGGGTTGATATAGGGTTGATATAGGGTTAATATAGGGTTGATATAGGGTGAGTATAGGGTTGATATAGGGTTGATATAGGGTTGATATAGGGTGAGTATAGGGTTGATATAGGGTGAGTATAGGGTTGATATAGAGTTGATATAGGGTTGATATAGGGTGAGTATAGGGTGAGTATAGGGTTGATAAAGGGTTGATATAGGGTGAGTATAGGGTTAATATAGGGTTTATATAGGGTGAGTATAGGGTTAATATAGGGTTTATATAGGGTGAGTATAGGGTTGATATTGGGTGAGTATAGGGTTGATATAGGGTTGATATAGGGTGAGTAAAGGGTTGATATAGGGTTGATATAGAGTTGATATAGGGTGAGTATAGGGTTGATATAGGGTTGATATAGGGTTGATATAGGGTGAGTAAAGGGTTGATATAGGGTGAGTATAGGGTTGATATAGGGTGAGTAAAGGGTTGATATAGAGTTGATATTGGGTGAGTATAGGGTTGATATGGGGTGAGAATAGGGTTGATATAGGGTGAGTAAAGGGTTGATATAGGGTTGATATAGGGTGAGTAAAGGGTTGATATAGGGTTAATATTGGGTGAGTTTCTCTGAACCTCATTGAAAGTAATTTTAAAAATCTATAATATTTCAAAATGTTACACGCTTTTTGACCATACGAGTAGGCCAGACCAGCTCATGGTTTTGGGGAATGGTTGTCCAGAGATGCCCTGCATCTGTTATAATATAATATAATGTATTTGGCTTTGGCTTAGATCTTATCTATCGGAAAGATATCAGTTTGTCTCTGTCTCTGTAGATGTTTTTTTGACAAATCAACTGTAAATGTCGGTGTTCCTCAAGGCTCCGTTTTAGGACCACTATTGTTTTCACTATATATTTTACCTCTTGGTGATGTCATTCGGAAACATAATGTTAACTTTCACTGCTATGCGGACGACACACAGCTGTACATTTCGATGAAACATGGCGAAGCCCCAAAATTGCCCTCCCTGGAAGCCTGTGTTTCAGACAAAAGGAAGTGGATGGCGGCAAATGTTCTACTTTTAAACTTGAACAAAACCGAGATGTTAGTTCTAGGTCCCAAGAAACAAAGAGATCTTCTGTTGAATCTGACAATTAATCTTGATGTTTGTACAGTCGTCTCAAATAAAACTGTGAAGGACCTCGGCGTTACTCTGGATCCTGATCTCTCTTTTGACGAACATAATCAAGACTGTTTCAAGGACAGATTTTTTTCCATCTACGTAACATTGCAAAAATCAGAAACGTTCTGTCTAAAAATGATGCAGAAAAATGTATCCATGCTTTTGTTACTTCTAGGTTAGACTACTGCAATGGCCTACTTTCCGGCTACCCGGATAAAGCACTAAATAAACTTCAGTTAGTGCTAAACACGGCTGCTAGAATCTTGACTAGAACCAAAATAATTGATCATATTACTCCAGTGCTAGCCTCTCTACCCTGGCTTCCTGTTAAGGCAAGGGCTTATTTCAAGGTTTTACTGCTAACCTACAAAGCATTACATGGGCTTGCTCCTACCTATCTTTCCGATTTGGTCCTGTCGTACATACCTACACGTACGCTACGGTCAAAAGACGTAGGCCTCCTTACTGTCCCTAGAATTTCTAAGCAAACAGCTGGAGGCTTTCTCCTATAGAGCTATGGAATGGTCTGCCTATCCATGTGAGAGACGTAGACTTGGTCTCAACCTTTAAGTCTTTATTGAAGACTCATCTCTTCAGTAGGTCCTATAATTGAGTGTAGTCTGGCCCAGGAGTGTGAAGGTGAACGGAAAGGCTCTGGAGCAACGAACCGCCCTTGCTGTCTCTGCCTGGCCGGTTCCCCTCTCTCCACTGGGATTCTCTGCCTCAAACCCTATTACAGGGGCTGAGTCACTGGCTTACTGGTGCTCTTACATGCCGTCCCTAGGAGGGGTGCGTCATTCGAGTGGGTTGAGTCATTGACGTGATCTTCCTGTCTGGGTTGTGCCGTGGCGGAGATCTTCGTGGGTTATACTCTGCCTTGTCCCAGGATGGTAAATTGGTGGTTGGAGATATCCCTCTAGTGGTGTGGAGGCTGTGCTTTGGCAAAGTGGGTGGGGTTATATCCTGCCTGTTTGGCCCTGTCCTGGGGTATCGTGGAACGGGGCCACAGTGTCTCCCGACCCCTCCTGTCTCAGCCTCCAGTATTTATGCTGCAATAGTTTTTGTGTCAGGGGGCTATGGCCAGTCTGTTATATCTGGAGTATTTCTCCTGTCTTATCCGGTGTCCTGTGTGAATTTAAGTATGTTCTCACTAATTCTCTCTCTCTTTTTCTCTCTCTCTCTCTCTCTCTCTCTCTCTCTCTCTCTCTCTCTCTCTCTCTCTCTCTCTCTCTCTCTCTCTTTCTTTCTTTCTTTCTTTCTTTCTTTTTCTCTCATTCTCTCTCTCAGAGGACCTGAGCCCTAGGACCATGCCTCAGGACTACCTGGCATGATGACTCCTTGCTGTCCCCAGTCCACCTGGTCGTGCTGCTGCTCCAGTTTCAACTGTTTTGACTGCGGCTATGGAACCCTGACCTGTTCACCGGACGTACTACCTGTCCCAGACCTGCTGTTTTCAACTCTCTAGAGACAGCAGGAGTGGTAGAGATACTTTGAATGATCGGCTATGAAAACCAACTGACATTTACTCCTGAGGTGCTGACCTATTGCACCCTCTACAACCACTGTGATTGCTATTATTTGACCCTGCTGGTCATCTATGAACATTTGAACATCTTGGCCATGTTCTGTTATAATCTCTACCCGGCACAGCCAGAAGAGGACTGGCCACCCCTCATAACCTGGTTCCTCTCTAGGTTTCTTCCTAGGTTCCGGCCTTACTAGGAAGTTTTTCCTAGCCACCGTGCTTCTAAACCTGCATTGCTTGCTGTTTGGGGTTTTAGGCTGGGTTTCTGTACAGCACTTTGTGACATCAGCTGATGTAAGAAGGGCTTTATGAATACATTTAATTGATTGATTGATATTTAATCTGTCATGATAAGCCTCCGTCCCCCTATCCCCTAGCCAAGGATCTCCTATCTCTGGTTGGAAATAGAGATACTGTAGCAGCCCTCTCAGTTAGCTCTCTCAGTTAGCTGTCTCAGTTAGCTGTCTCAGTTAGCTCTCTTAGTTAGCTCTCTCAGTTAGCTGTCTCAGGGTGCCCAAGAAAGTCCAGGCTGCCATCATTCAGGATGTGGCCCAGAAGTGAATTGACAGGATGCCAGGGCGGATTGCAGAGGTCTTGAAAAAGAAGGGTCAACACTGCAAATATTGACTCTTTGCACCAACTTCATGTAAATGTAAATGTAAAAGCCTGTGACACTTATGAAATGCTTGTAATTATACTTCAGTATTCCATAGTAACATTTGACCAAAATATCCAAAGACACTGAAGCAGCAAACTTTGTGGAAATTAATATTTGTGTCATTCTCAAAACTTTTGGCCATGACTGTGCACGCAAAACATCATTTGAATAAGCACACGAAGCACCAACTACGCACTGATAGTATAAATGAAAAACACTTTTGACTGTGTGCAGGGCATAGCAGTGTGAAATAATCTGTCATACACACAGTAAACATACATACACACAGGTATCCAAGTGTGTAAAGTATGGATGTGCATTCCGAACACAACACACTATCAGAACAAATAAGGGGTAAAAAGTTTTTTAAATTCTCAAAAATGTTCAACCACTCCTCAAACAACAAAAGCGCAGAAGAAATCCAAAACACTTGTGCTAGAAAAAAAATAGCTGAATAAAATTAGGTTAAATCTCGCCTTCTTTGTTGGTCTGGCCATAAGACTTCATCCACTTCACATGCGATGTTGTCTTGAGCTAGGCAGCGTGGGAAGTATCGCCAGGAATGCCGTGCAGTGTTGTATGGGGCCTAGGATGATGGCGAAGGACGCCGTTTTGACTAACAGCCGCACACACTTTGTTATGTTGCCACCACGTTGTCCAGGGACGACGTTGACGATGGCACGGTGTCCGATGATATTTCTGCCGCCTGCCCCTTGTTTTTTGCAAGGTTGAAACCTGCCTCGTCCGCATATATTAGCTCATGATGCACTGCATCTGCTTCCAGCTCCATGACTCTCTGAAAGAGACCAGACAAAACAATGTAGCGTAGTAGGAAAAGACAGCGATCAGTCAATATGATGTAGCACCATATACCTCCAGATGCAGTACCTATCGTAGGATAGTATAGCTTACCTGCACATATTCATATCTCAGTTGTTTTACACGGTCTGAGTTTCTTTCGAAAGGGACTCTGTTCAGCTGCTTCATCCTAATTCTATTGCTTTGCAGTAGATGAGACAGTGCAGAGAGACTCACTCTGTTGACGTTGTGGAATATGGTGTTATCTACCATTATGTGGTTCTGCAGTTCTCTGAGTCTGATGCAGTTATTGTCAATGACCATATTTACAATGTGGGCCTCCTGCTCTGAGGTGAACAGTCAACCTCTTCCACCAGATACTGGTTTTCTTGCAGTTCTGAATGATTTTAGTGATCAATCCTTCTCATTATGAAAGTACATTACATATAACTGTACCAGTAAGACTACAGCACTTACAGTTACTTACCGGTTCTCATTTATAAATATCAGGATGATACCTGGAATGGTATAGCGGCTCAGATTTGGTTGAACCCGTTGCCCAGCCTCCCTCATGCTCATCCCATGGTCGACAACATGGTCAACCACTGTCGCTCTAATTTCATCAGTTATTGTGTTCCTGACTCCCCTTCCTCTTCCCTCTTCCCCGTTCTCTCCTTCTCCCCGTCCTACTTCATCTCTTCCTTCTCCTCCTCCTCTTCCTCCTCCTCCTCTTACTTCTTCACCTCCTCGTCCTCCTCTTCCTCCTCCTCCTCATCCTCCTCTAGTTTTCACCCTCTTACTCTCTGTCCAATATTGGCCTCCATTGTTGTCCAAACCAAATGTTTACCTGTGGCCTATTTATAGTGCTCAAGCTCTGATTTGTAAGTGAACTCATTATCTAAAATGGTTTTCACATGTGTCAATGTGGAAAGGCAATTGGCGAAAATAGTGTAGCAATGGAAAGACCGATTTTTACAGTTTGCAAAAAGTGTGTTATAAAATGACAAACTGAGTGTAAAGCAGAGAACGTGCTTTCCGTTTGGCAACACTTGGTAAATGCATTGGGTACCAGGGTTAATGGTTTCAGAGATAGTGCTTCAAGAATCACTTTCAGTGTTTAAGCATTCAGAAAAACTACTTTACTATAGATTTCTGTCAAATCTCAACCACTCACAGAAAATGGACGTATTAACGAAATTGTCAGTAAGATGAAACAAACGTTAGGTTTGAATAGTTATTGTTCAGAGACGCCACTCAGGTGAAGGTCGGCCTTTTCTCTTCTCATCAATGATCCTCTTTAAACGTCCGTGTCATTCGAGTGTCACACAGTAGCCTCCACTTGGTCCCGTTGACAAGTTAAATGACCACCGACGGTTTTTGGGTCAGTGCTGAAGGTCAATGAGGTGTTCTACATAAAGAGGTGCTGTCACCATGGTTTCCTCAGTACTTGCTGTTTGGTGAGTGACATTGCATGTCGAGGTGTTTTGTGTCTGTTGAGGACCCTTAACCTGGGGAAATGATTTTGATGCACATACACACACAGACAGACACACAAACACACACACACACACACACACACACACACACACACACACACACACACACACACACACACACACACACACACACACACACACACACACACACACACACACACATACACACACACACACACACACAAACACACACACACACACACACACACACACACAGACAGACACACAAACACACACACACACACACACACACACACACACACACACACACACACACACACACACACACACACACACACACACACACACACACACACACACACACACACACACACACACACACACACACACACACACAGACACACAGACAGACAGACAGACAGACTACATTCATTCTTCTCGTCCCCTATTCCCCCTCTATCTATCTATCTACCTATCTCTCTCTCTCTCTATCGTCTCTCACACTTTTTCTCTCTCTCTCTCGCTCTCTCTCTCCTTCCTTTTTTCACACCTCTTTATTCGGGGTCACAGGCATCAGGGAGGTATCCATCAGGGCCCCTTACTTAGCCTGATGATGCCTCACTGACAGTGAACAATAACAGGCCAAAGACACCAAACTCGTGTTTGCTCTTAAGGGTGTGTGCGTGCACATGCGTGCCTGCGTGACTCTGTGCACGTGTTTGAGATGAATAAACATGCATTTCTGTTTTTTTTTTGTGTTCGTCTGTATATGTGCTTATTTATCTATTGGTGGGGTAGTCATAGGATGTGTCTGATACACTGTTCTGTTCCTGAAAGCTAGTCAGCTGCCAATCACTGGTGACTTGGCTGTTTAAACAGGGTACATGTTTTTGTAAGTGGAGCAAGGGGGGGCATCCCATTTATTTCTCCTTGATTATCATATTAAATAGATATTTATTTGAGTTCACGCTACGGAGTATCCCAACCAAGGAAGTGGAATGATGAGTGAACGTTTAAGAAAAGTATTGGCATAATTGGTCATTACAATAGCTGAAATCAAACCAGCTATTTTAAGAAACAAATAGACTTGGTTACAACATAGAACTGGTTCATAGGACTGATTCATAGGACTGGTTCATAGGACTGGTTCATTAGACTGGTTCATAGGACTGGTTAATAGAACTGGTTCATAGGACTGGTTCATAGGACTGGTTCATAGGACTGGTTCATAGGACTGGTTCATATAACTGGTTCATAGGACTGGTTAATAGAACTGGTTCATAGGACTGGTTCATAGGACTGGTTAATAGGACTGGTTCATAGGACTGGTTCATAGGACTGGTTCATAGGACTGGTTCATAGGACTGGTTCATAGGACTGGTTCATATAACTGGTTCATAGGACTGGTTAATAGAACTGGTTCATAGGACTGGTTCATAGGACTGGTTAATAGAACTGGTTCATAGGACTGGTTCATAGGACTGGTTCATAGGACTGGTTCATAGGACTGGTTCATATAACTGGTTCATAGGACTGGTTCATAGGACTGGTTCATAGGACTGGTTCATAGGACTGGTTCATAGGACTGGTTCATAGGACTGGTTCATATAACTGGTTCATAGGGCTGGTTCATAGGACTGGTTCATAGGACTGGTTCATAGGACTGGTTCATATAACTGGTTCATAGGACTGGTTCATAGGACTGGTTCATATAACTGGTTCATAGGGCTGGTTCATAGGACTGGTTAATAGGATTGGTTAATAGGACTGGTTCATAGGACTGGTTAATAGGACTGGTTAATAGGACTGGTTCAGAAAACAACATGTGGTGGAGAACTGAATGGTGCTGTAGTCATGTGTTGGAGAACTGAACGGTGCTGTAGTCATGTGGTGGAGAACTGAACGGTGCTGTAGTCATGTGGTGGAGAACTGAACGGTGATGTAGTCATGTGGTGGAGAACTGAATGGTGCTGTAGTCATGTGGTGGAGAACTGAACGGTGATGTAGTCATGTGGTGGAGAACTGAACGGTGCTGTAGTCATGTGGTGGAGAACTGAACGGTGATGTAGTCATGTGGTGGAGAACTGAATGGTGCTGTAGTCATGTGGTGGAGAACTGAACGGTGATGTAGTCATGTGGTGGAGAACTGAACGGTGCTGTAGTCATGTGGTGGAGAACTGAACGGTGATGTAGTCATGTGGTGGAGAACTGAACGGTGCTGTAGTCATGTGGTGGAGAACTGAACGGTGATGTAGTCATGTGGTGGAGAACTGAACGGTGATGTAGTCATGTGGTGGAGAACTGAACGGTGATGTAGTCATGTGGTGGAGAACTGAACGGTGATGTAGTCATGTGGTGGAGAACTGAACGGTGCTGTAGTCATGTGGTGGAGAACTGAACGGTGATGTAGTCATGTGGTGGAGAACTGAACGGTGCTGTAGTCATGTGGTGGAGAACTGAACGGTGATGTAGTCATGTGGTGGAGACATGAACGGTGATGTAGTCATGTGGTGGAGAACTGAATGGTGCTGTAGGAGTATGGTGGAGAACTGAACGGTGCTGTAGTCATGTGTTGGAGAACTGAATGGTGCTGTAGGAGTATGGTGGAGAACTGAACGGTGCTGTAGTCAGGTGGTGGAGAACTGAACGGTGATGTAGTCATGTGGTGGAGACATGAACGGTGATGTAGTCATGTGGTGGAGAACTGAATGGTGCTGTAGGAGTATGGTGGAGAACTGAACGGTGCTGTAGTCATGTGGTGGAGAACTGAATGGTGCTGTAGTCATGTGGTGGAGAACTGAACGGTGATGTAGTCATGTGGTGGACTGGTGGTGGCTCCATATTCCTCTCTGGCTGAAGGAGCAGGAAGCAGAAAGCAGGAAGAAATATGATGTCTTATACAGTAGATAGTAAGGCCTTTCTTCTGGTCAGGATGTTTGCTTAGATTCAACACTTGGGCCCGTATTCATAAAGCGTCTCCGAGTAGGTGTGCTGATCTAGGATCAGTTTTGGATGACAACAAATGAGATGGCTTAAACAGGGAGACGCTGATCCTAGATCAGCACACCTATTCTGAGACGCTTTATGAATACGGGCCCAGGTCCTTTGAAGATTAGAAAGCTGCCATGGTCATCCCCCTCTTCAAAGGGGGTGACACTCTAGACCCAAACTGTTACAGACCTATATGCATCCTGTCTTTCCTTCCTAAAGTCTTCGAAAGCCAAGTCAATAAACAGATCACTGACCGTTTCGAATCCCACCGTACCGTCTCCGCTGTGCAATTCGGTTTCCGAGCTGGTCACTTGTGCACCTCAGCCACGCTCAAGGTACTAAACGATATCATAACCGCCATCGATAAAAGACAGTACTGTGCAGCCGTCTTCATCAACCTGGCCAAGGCTTTCGACTCTGTCAATCACCATATTCTTATCGGCAGACTCAGTAGCCTTGGTTTCTCAAATGACTGCCTCGCCTGGGTCACCAACTACTTCTCAGACAGAGTTCAGTGTGTCAAATCGGAGGGCCTGTTGTCCGGACCTCTGGCAGTCTCTATGGGGGTACCACAGGGTTCAATTCTCAGGCCGACCCTTTTCTCTGTATATATCAACGATGTTGCTCTTGCTGCGGGTGATTCCCTGATCCACCTCTACGCAGACTATACCATTCTGTATACATCTGGCCCTTCTTTTTACACTGTGTTTACAAACCTCCAAACGAGCTTCAATATCATACAACACTCCTTCCATGGCCTCCAACTGCTCTTAAATGCTAGTGAAACTAAATGCATGCTCTTCAACTGATTGCTGCCCGCACGCGCCCGCCCAACTAGCATCACTACTCTGGACAGTTATGACTTAGAATATGTGGACAACTACAAATACCTAGGTGTCTGGCTAGACTGTAAACTCTCCTTCCAGACTCATATTAAACATCTCCAAACCAAAATTAAATCTAGAATCGGCTTCCTATTTCGCAACAAAGCCTCCTTCACTCACACCGCCAAACATACACTCGTAAAACTGACTATCCTACCGATCCTCGACTTTGGCGATGTCATCTACAAAATAGATCTCCAACACTGTACTCTGTAAACTGGATGCAGTCTATCACAGTGCCATCCGTTTTGTCACCAAAGCCACATACACCACCCACCACTGCGACCTGTATGCTCTCGTCGGCTGGCACTCGCTTCATATTCGTTGCCAAACCAACTGGCTCCAGGTCATCTGTAAGTCTTTACTAGGTAGAGCTCCGCCTTATCTCAGCTCACTGGTCACGATAACAACACCCACCCGTAGCACGCGCTCCAGCAGGTATATCTCACTGATCATCCCCAAAGCCAACAACCACTTTGGCCGCCTTTCCTTCCAGTTCTCTGCTGCCAATGACTGGAAGGAATTGCAAAAATCGCTGAAGCTGGAGACTTATATTTCCCTCACCAACTTTAAACATCTGCTATCTGAACAGCTAACCGATCGCTGCAGCTGTACACAGCCCATCTGTAAATAGCCCATCCAATCTACCTACCTCATCCCCATTTTGTTTTTATTTACTTTTCTGCTCTTTTGCATGCCAGTATTTCTACTTGCACATCATCATCTGCACATCAATCACTCCAGTGTTAATCTGCTAAATTGTAATTTACCTATTTATTGCCTTACCTGCTCATGCCATTTGCACACACTGTATATAGACTTAATTTTTTCTACTGTATTATTGACTGTACGTTTGTTTTACTCCATGTGTAACTCTGTGTTGTTGTTTGTGTCGCACTGCTTTGCTTTATCTTGGCCAGGTCGCAGTTGTAAATGAGAACTTGTTCTCAACTGGCCTACCTGGTTAAATAAAGGTGAACAAAAAAATATATATATATATAATTTGAGTCCGGTGTTTTTCCTCACCGTGTGACAGAATTAAAACAGTGTGGGACACCGTTAATACAGTAATGCTCTGTCTCTCTCTCTGTCTCTCTCTCTCTCTCTCTCTCTCTCTCTCTGTCTCTCTCTCTCTGTCTCTCTCTCTCTCTCTCTCTCTGTCTCTCTCTCTCTCTCTCTCTCTCTCTCTCTCTCTGTGTCTCTCTCTCTCTCTCTGTCTCTCTCTCTCTCTCTCTCTCTGTCTCTCTCTCTCTCTCTCTCTGTCTCTCTCTCTCTCTCTCTCTCTGTCTCTCTCTCTCTCTCTCTCTCTCTCTCTCTCTCTCTCTCTCTCTCTCTCTCTCTCTCTCTCTGTGTCTCTCTCTCTCTCTCTGTCTCTCTCTCTCTCTCTCTCTCTCTCTGTCTCTCTCTCTCTCCTCTGTCTCTCTCTCTCTCTCTCTCTCTCTCTCTGTGTCTCTCTCTCTCTCTCTCTCTCTCTCTCTCTCTCTGTCTCTCTCTCTCCTCTCTCTCTCTCTGTCTCTCTCTCTCTCTCTCTGTCTCCTCTCTCTCTCTCTCTCTCTCTCTCTCTCTGTCTCTCTCTCTCTCTCTCTCTCTCTCTCTCTCTCTCTCTCCCTCTACCTCTCTCTACCTCTCTCTCTCCTCTTCCTCTCTCTCTCTCTCTCTCTCCTACCTCTCTCTCTCTCTACCTCCTCTCTCTCTCTCTCTCTCTCTCTCTCTCTCTCTCTCTCTCTCCCCCTCTCTCTCCTCTCTCTCTCTCTACCTCTCTCTACCTCTCTCTCTCTACCTCTCTCTACCTCGCTCTCTCTCTCTCTCTCTCGCTCTCTCTCTACCTCTCTCTACCTCTCTCTCTCTCTACCTCTCTCTACCTCTCTCTACCTCTCTCTCTCTCTACCTCTCTCTACCTCTCTCTCTCTCTCTCTCTCTCTCTCTCTCTCTCTCTCTCTGCCACTCTCTCTGCCACTCTCTCTCTCTCTCTCTGCCACTCTCTCTCTCTCATAAAGGGGTGGGGGACATTATCAGGTTTCTCACACTGAGGTCAGAGATTAGCGGCCACATTGCGTCAGATTAAGTATTGCTTTAGCGATGAGGCCAGAGATTAGCGCCCACCTTGCGTCAGATTAAGTACTGCTTTAGCGATGAGGCCAGAGATTAGCGCCCACCTTTCCTCAGATTAAGTCCTGCTACAGCGAGAAGGCCCCGACTCAAATCCAGTGCCATGATGAATTACGTTATCTAACATGCAGCGCCGAAAAAGTGGATGTCGATTAAGGCAGCCCCCCCCCCCCCCCCCCCGCACCTCTCTAATTCAGAGGGTTTGGGTTAAATGCGGAAGACACATTTCAGTTGAAAGCATTCAGTTGGACAACTGACTAGGTATCCCCCTTTCCTTTTCCCTTGTATTCTAAACCTAGTTCCTAACAACAAACTGAGAATTGTTCCTTATCTGTTGAATTAAAGAGTACAATTGAAGGGTATGTTTTCCAAGGCCCAGCATTCGTAGATTACCATCTAGCGTAACAGGTAAACACATCTAGAAAAACACACTGGGGTTTGCCATCCTGGTGCTTAGCTCCCCATGCATGAGAAGGATTCACCAGGTGCATTTAAACAAAAGGAGCGATAGCAGCTTAATGTACCTGGATAAGCCAGCCAGCCGCAGATGCAGACCTGAATTCCCTTCACAATGGATGGAATTATAAAGGCCTCATCCACACAGTGACACATCTGTTCTCTAGTTCTCTACGAAGTAGTGACACATCTGTTCTCTAGTTCTCTACCTAGCAGTGACACATCTGTTCTCTAGTTCTCTACCACACAGTGACACATCTGTTCTCTAGTTCTCTACCACGCAGTGACACATCTGTTCTCTAGTTCTCTACGAAGTAGTGACACATCTGTTCTCTAGTTCTCTACCACGCAGTGACACATCTGTTCTCTAGTTCTCTACCACGTAGTGACACATCTGTTCTCTAGTTCTCTACCACACAGTGACACATCTGTTCTCTAGTTCTCTACCAAGCAGTGACACATCTGTTCTCTAGTTCTCTACCAGGCAGTGACACATCTGTTCTCTAGTTCTCTACCACACAGTGACACATCTGTTCTCTAGTTCTCTGAAACACAGTGACACATCTGTTCTCTAATTCTCTACCACACAGTGACACATCTGTTCTCTAGTTCTCTACCACGCAGTGACACATCTGTTCTCTAGTTCTCTACCACACGGTGACACATCTGTTCTCTAGTTCTCTACCAAGCAGTGACACATCTGTTCTCTAGTTCTCTACCAAGCAGTGACACATCTGTTCTCTAGTTCTCTACCACACGGTGACACATCTGTTCTCTAGTTCTCTACCACACGGTGACACATCTGTTCTCTAGTTCTCTACCAAGCAGTGACACATCTGTTCTCTAGTTCTCTACCAAGCAGTGACACATCTGTTCTCTAGTTCTCTACCACACAGTGACACATCTGTTCTCTAGTTCTCTACCAAGCAGTGACACATCTGTTCTCTAGTTCTCTACCACGCAGTGACACATCTGTTCTCTAGTTCTCTACCACACAGTGACACATCTGTTCTCTAGTTCTCTACCACGCAGTGACACATCTGTTCTCTAGTTCTCTGAAACACAGTGACACATCTGTTCTCTAGTTCTCTACCACACAGTGACACATCTGTTCTCTAGTTCTCTACCAAGCAGTACCACACAGTGACACATCTGTTCTCTAGTTCTCTACCAAGCAGTGACACATCTGTTCTCTAGTTCTCTACCACGCAGTGACACA
The DNA here is from genome assembly GCF_029448725.1 of Salvelinus fontinalis. Lineage (NCBI taxonomy): Eukaryota > Metazoa > Chordata > Actinopteri > Salmoniformes > Salmonidae > Salvelinus > Salvelinus fontinalis. The sequence continues at coordinate 53,283,817 of NC_074675.1, forward strand.
TCTGTTCTCTAGTTCTCTACCAAGCAGTGACACATCTGTTCTCTAGTTCTCTACCACACGGTGACACATCTGTTCTCTAGTTCTCTACCACACAGTGACACATCTGTTCTCTAGTTCTCTGAAACACAGTGACACATCTGTTCTCTAGTTCTCTACCACACAGTGACACATCTGTTCTCTAGTTCTCTACCAAGCAGTACCACACAGTGACACATCTGTTCTCTAGTTCTCTACCAAGCAGTGACACATCTGTTCTCTAGTTCTCTACCACGCAGTGACACATCTGTTCTCTAGTTCTCTACCAAGCAGTGACACATCTGTTCTCTAGTTCTCTACCACACGGTGACACATCTGTTCTCTAGTTCTCTACCACACAGTGACACATCTGTTCTCTAGTTCTCTACCACACAGTGACACATCTGTTCTCTAGTTCTCTACCACACGGTGACACATCTGTTCTCTAGTTGTCTACCACACAGTGACACATCTGTTCTCTAGTTCTCTACCACACAGTGACACATCTGTTCTCTAGTTGTCTACCAAGCAGTGACACATCTGTTCTCTAGTTCTCTACCAAGCAGTGACACTTCTGTTCTCTAGTTCTCTACCACGCAGTGACACATCTGTTCTCTAGTTCTCTGAAACACAGTGACACATCTGTTCTCTAGTTCTCTACCACACAGTGACACATCTGTTCTCTAGTTCTCTACCACACAGTGACACATCTGTTCTCTAGTTCTCTACCACACGGTGACACATCTGTTCTCTAGTTCTCTACCACACGGTGACACATCTGTTCTCTAGTTCTCTACCAAGCAGTGACACATCTGTTCTCTAGTTCTCTACCAAGCAGTGACACATCTGTTCTCTAGTTCTCTACCACACAGTGACACATCTGTTCTCTAGTTCTCTACCAAGCAGTGACACATCTGTTCTCTAGTTCTCTACCACGCAGTGACACATCTGTTCTCTAGTTCTCTACCACACAGTGACACATCTGTTCTCTAGTTCTCTACCACGCAGTGACACATCTGTTCTCTAGTTCTCTACCAAGCAGTGACACATCTGTTCTCTAGTTCTCTACCACACAGTGACACATCTGTTCTCTAGTTCTCTATCACGCAGTGACACATCTGTTCTCTAGTTCTCTACCACACGGTGACACATCTGTTCTCTAGTTCTCTACCAAGCAGTGACACATCTGTTCTCTAGTTCTCTACCACGCAGTGACACATCTGTTCTCTAGTTCTCTACCACACAGTGACACATCTGTTCTCTAGTTCTCTACCACGCAGTGACACATCTGTTCTCTAGTTCTCTACCAAGCAGTGACACATCTGTTCTCTAGTTCTCTACCACACAGTGACACATCTGTTCTCTAGTTCTCTGAAACACAGTGACACATCTGTTCTCTAGTTCTCTACCACACAGTGACACATCTGTTCTCTAGTTCTCTATCACGCAGTGACACATCTGTTCTCTAGTTCTCTACCACACGGTGACACATCTGTTCTCTAGTTCTCTACCAAGCAGTGACACATCTGTTCTCTAGTTCTCTACCAAGCAGTGACACATCTGTTCTCTAGTTCTCTACCACACGGTGACACATCTGTTCTCTAGTTCTCTACCACACGGTGACACATCTGTTCTCTAGTTCTCTACCAAGCAGTGACACATCTGTTCTCTAGTTCTCTACCAAGCAGTGACACATCTGTTCTCTAGTTCTCTACCACACAGTGACACATCTGTTCTCTAGTTCTCTACCAAGCAGTGACACATCTGTTCTCTAGTTCTCTACCACGCAGTGACACATCTGTTCTCTAGTTCTCTACCACACGGTGACACATCTGTTCTCTAGTTCTCTACCACGCAGTGACACATCTGTTCTCTAGTTCTCTACCAAGCAGTGACACATCTGTTCTCTAGTTCTCTACCAAGCAGTGACACATCTGTTCTCTAGTTCTCTACCACACGGTGACACATCTGTTCTCTAGTTCTCTACCACACGGTGACACATCTGTTCTCTAGTTCTCTACCAAGCAGTGACACATCTGTTCTCTAGTTCTCTACCAAGCAGTGACACATCTGTTCTCTAGTTCTCTACCACACAGTGACACATCTGTTCTCTAGTTGTCTACCAAGCAGTGACACATCTGTTCTCTAGTTCTCTACCAAGCAGTGACACTTCTGTTCTCTAGTTCTCTACCACGCAGTGACACATCTGTTCTCTAGTTCTCTGAAACACAGTGACACATCTGTTCTCTAGTTCTCTACCACACAGTGACACATCTGTTCTCTAGTTCTCTACCACACAGTGACACATCTGTTCTCTAGTTCTCTACCACACGGTGACACATCTGTTCTCTAGTTCTCTACCAAGCAGTGACACATCTGTTCTCTAGTTCTCTACCAAGCAGTGACACATCTGTTCTCTAGTTCTCTACCACACGGTGACACATCTGTTCTCTAGTTCTCTACCACACGGTGACACATCTGTTCTCTAGTTCTCTACCAAGCAGTGACACATCTGTTCTCTAGTTCTCTACCAAGCAGTGACACATCTGTTCTCTAGTTCTCTACCACACAGTGACACATCTGTTCTCTAGTTCTCTACCAAGCAGTGACACATCTGTTCTCTAGTTCTCTACCACGCAGTGACACATCTGTTCTCTAGTTCTCTACCACACAGTGACACATCTGTTCTCTAGTTCTCTACCACGCAGTGACACATCTGTTCTCTAGTTCTCTGAAACACAGTGACACATCTGTTCTCTAGTTCTCTACCACACAGTGACACATCTGTTCTCTAGTTCTCTACCAAGCAGTGACACATCTGTTCTCTAGTTCTCTACCACGCAGTGACACATCTGTTCTCTAGTTCTCTACCAAGCAGTGACACATCTGTTCTCTAGTTCTCTACCACACGGTGACACATCTGTTCTCTAGTTGTCTACCACACAGTGACACATCTGTTCTCTAGTTCTCTACCACACTGTGACACATCTGTTCTCTAGTTCTCTACCACACAGTGACACATCTGCTCTCTAGTTCTCTACCACACGGTGACACATCTGTTCTCTAGTTGTCTACCACACAGTGACACATCTGTTCTCTAGTTCTCTACCACACAGTGACACATCTGTTCTCTAGTTGTCTACCAAGCAGTGACACATCTGTTCTCTAGTTCTCTACCAAGCAGTGACACTTCTGTTCTCTAGTTCTCTACCACGCAGTGACACATCTGTTCTCTAGTTCTCTGAAACACAGTGACACATCTGTTCTCTAGTTCTCTACCACACAGTGACACATCTGTTCTCTAGTTCTCTACCACACAGTGACACATCTGTTCTCTAGTTGTCTACCACGCAGTGACACATCTGTTCTCTAGTTCTCTGAAACACAGTGACACATCTGTTCTCTAGTTGTCTACCACACAGTGACACATCTGTTCTCCAGTTCTCTACCAAGCAGTGACACATCTGTTCTCTAGTTCTCTACCACGCAGTGACACATCTGTTGTCTAGTTGTCTACCAAGCAGTGACACATCTGTTCTCTAGTTCTCTACCACACAGTGACACATCTGTTCTCTAGTTCTCTACCAAGCAGTGACACATCTGTTCTCTACCACACAGTGACACATCTGTTCTCTTGTTCTCTACCACACGGTGACACATCTGTTCTCTAGTTCTCTACCAAGCAGTGACACATCTGTTCTCTACCACACAGTGACACATCTGTTCTCTTGTTCTCTACCACGTAGTGACACATCTCTTCTCTAGTTCTCTACCAAGCAGTGACACATCTGTTCTCTAGTTCTCTACCACGCAGTGACACATCTGTTCTCTAGTTCTCTACCACACAGTGAAATATCTGTTCTCTAGTTCTCTACCAGGCAGTGACACATCTGTTCTCTAGTTCTCTACCACGCAGTGACACATCTGTTCTCTACCACACAGTGACACATCTGTTCTCTAGTTCTCTACCAGGCAGTGACACATCTGTTCTCTAGTTCGCTACCACACGGTGACACATCTGTTCTCTAGTTCTCTACCAAGCAGTGACACATCTGTTCTCTAGTTCTCTACCACACGGTGACACATCTGTTCTCTAGTTCTCTACCTAGCAGTGACACATCTGTTCTCTAGTTCTCTACCACGTAGTGACACATCTGTTCTCTAGTTCTCTACCACACGGTGACACATCTGTTCTCTAGTTCTCTACCAAGCAGTGACACATCTGTTCTCTAGTTCTCTACCAAGCAGTGACACATCTGTTCTCTAGTTCTCTGAAACACAGTGACACATCCTTTCTCTAGTTCTCTACCACGCTGTGACACATCTGTTCTCTAGTTCTCTACCACGCAGTGACACATCTGTTCTCTAGTTCTCTACCATGCAGTGACACATCTGTTCTCTAGTTTTCTACCACACAGTGACACATCTGTTCTCTAGTTCTCTACCAAGCAGTGACACATCTGTTCTCTAGTTCTCTGAAACACAGTGACACATCTGTTCTCTAGTTCTCTACCAAGCAGTGACACATCTGTTCTCTACCACACAGTGACACATCTATTCTCTTGTTCTCT
>NC_074675.1:53293402-53393402 GCF_029448725.1 Salvelinus fontinalis
GATGGATGGAGAGATGGAGAGATGGATGGATGGATGGATGGATGGATGGAGAGATGGATGGATGGATGGATGGATGGAGAGATGGATGGATGGATGGATGGATGGATGGATGGAGAGATGGAGAGATGGATGGATGGATGGATGGATGGATGGATGGAGAGATGGATGGATGGATGGATGGATGGAGAGATGGATGGATGGAGAGATGGATGGATGGATGGAGAGATGGATGGATGGAGAGATGGATGGATGGAGAGATGGATGGATGGATGGATGGATGGATGGATGGATGGAGAGATGGATGGATGGATGGAGAGATGGATGGATGGATGGAGAGATGGATGGATGGATGGAGAGATGGATGGATGGAGAGATGGATGGATGGATGGAGAGATGGATGGATGGATGGAGAGATGGATGGATGGATGGATGGAGAGATGGATGGATGGATGGAGAGATGGATGGATGGATGGATGGAGAGATGGAGAGATGGATGGATGGATGGATGGATGGAGAGATGGATGGATGGAGAGATGGATGGATGGATGGATGGATGGATGGATGGAGAGATGGATGGATGGAGAGATGGAGAGATGGATGGATGGATGGATGGATGGATGGATGGATGGATGGAGAGATGGATGGATGGATGGAGAGATGGATGGATGGATGGATGGAGAGATGGATGGATGGATGGAGAGATGGATGGATGGATGGATGGATGGATGTATGGAGAGATGGATGGATGGATGGATGGATGGATGGAGAGATGGATGGATGGATGGAGAGATGGATGGATGGATGGATGGAGAGATGGATGGATGGATGGATGGAGAGATGGAGAGATGGATGGATGGAGAGATGGATGGATGGATGGAGAGATGGATGGATGGATGGAGAGATGGATGGATGGATGGATGGAGAGATGGATGGATGGATGGAGAGATGGATGGATGGATGGATGGAGAGATGGAGAGATGGATGGATGGATGGATGGATGGATGGATGGATGGAGAGATGGATGGATGGAGAGATGGATGGATGGATGGATGGATGGATGGAGAGATGGATGGATGGAGAGATGGATGGATGGATGGATGGATGGATGGAGAGATGGATGGATGGAGAGATGGATGGATGGATGGATGGAGAGATGGATGGATGGAGAGATGGATGGATGGAGAGATGGATGGATGGAGAGATGGATGGATGGAGAGATGGATGGATGGAGAGATGGATGGATGGAGAGATGGATGGAGAGATGGATGGATGGAGAGATGGATGGATGGATGGATGGATGGATGGATGGATGGATGGAGAGATGGATGGATGGAGAGATGGACGGATGGATGGATGGATGGAGAGATGGATGGATGGAGAGATGGATGGATGGATTGATGGATGGATGGATGGAGAGATGGATGGAGAGATGGATGGATGGAGAGATGGACGGATGGATGGATGGATGGATGGAGAGATGGATGGATGGAGAGATGGACGGATGGATGGATGGATGGAGAGATGGATGGATGGAGAGATGGACGGATGGATGGATGGATGGAGAGATGGATGGATGGAGAGATGGATGGATGGATGGATGGATGGATGGAGAGATGGATGGATGGAGAGATGGACGGATGGATGGATGGATGGAGAGATGGACGGATGGATGGATGGATGGAGAGATGGATGGATGGAGAGATGGACGGATGGATGGATGGATGGAGAGATGGATGGATGGAGAGATGGATGGATGGATGGATGGAGAGATGGATGGATGGAGAGATGGACGGATGGATGGATGGATGGAGAGATGGACGGATGGATGGATGGATGGAGAGATGGATGGATGGATGGATGGATGGATGGAGAGATGGATGGATGGATGGATGGATGGATGGATGGATGGATGGAGAGATGGATGGATGGATGGATGGATGGATGGATGGATGGAGAGATGGATGGATGGAGAGATGGATGGATGGAGAGATGGATGGAGAGTTGGATGGATGGAGAGATGGATGGAGAGATGGATGGATGGAGAGATGGATGGAGAGATGGATGGATGGAGAGATGGATGGATGGATGGATGGAGAGATGGATGGATGGAGAGATGGATGGATGGAGAGATGGATGGATGGAGAGATGGATGGATGGAGAGATGGATGGATGGAGAGATGGATGGAGAGATGGATGGATGGAGAGATGGATGGAGAGATGGATGGATGGAGAGATGGATGGATGGAGAGATGGATGGAGAGATGGATGGATGGAGAGATGGATGGAGAGATGGATGGATGGAGAGATGGATGGAGAGATGGATGGATGGAGAGATGGATGGAGAGATGGATGGATGGAGAGATGGATGGATGGATGGATGGATGGATGGAGAGATGGATGGATGGAGAGATGGATGGATGGAGAGATGGATGGATGGAGAGATGGATGGATGGATGGATGGATGGAGAGATGGATGGATGGAGAGATGGACGGATGGATGGATGGATGGAGAGATGGACGGATGGATGGATGGATGGAGAGATGGATGGATGGGTGGATGGATGGAGAGATGGTTGGATGGAGAGATGGATGGATGGATGGATGGAGAGATGGTTGGATGGAGAGATGGACGGATGGAGAGATGGACGGATGGAGAGATGGATGGATGGATGGATGGATGGAGGGAGAGATGGTTGGATGGAAAGATGGACGGATGGAGAGATGGACGGATGGAGAGATGGATGGATGGAGAGATGGATGGATGGATGGATGGATGGATGGATGGATGGAGAGATGGATGGATGGATGGATGGATGGAGAGATGGACGAATGGAGAGATGGATGGATGGATGGATGGATGGATGGATGGATGGATGGAGAGATTGATGGATGGAGAGATGGATGGATGGATGGATGGATGGAGAGATGGATGGATGGATGGATGGATGGATGGATGGAGAGATGGATGGATGGAGAGATGGAGAGATGGATGGATGGAGAGATGGATGGATGGAGAGATGGATGGATGGAGAGATGGATGGATGGATGGATGGATGGATGGATGGATGGATGGTTAGATGGATGGATGGATGGATGGATGGAGAGATGGATGGATGGAGAGATGGAGAGATGGATGGATGGAGAGATGGATGGAGAGATGGAGAGATGGAGAGATGGAGAGATGGATGGATGGAGAGATGGATGGATGGAGAGATGGATGGATGGATGGATGGATGGATGGATGGATGGATGGATGGATGGAGAGATGGATGGATGGATGGATGGATGGATGGATGGATGGATGGAGAGATGGATGGATGGATGGATGGATGGGTGGATGGAGAGATGGATGGATGGATGGAGAGATGGATGGATGGATGGATGGATGGATGGATGGATGGAGAGATGGATGGATGGATGGATGGAGAGATGGATGGATGGATGGAGAGATGGAGAGATGGATGGATGGATGGAGAGATGGATGGATGGATGGATGGAGAGATGGATGGATGGATGGATGAATGGAGAGATGGATGGATGGATGGATGGAGAGATGGATGGATGGATGGATGGATGAATGGAGAGATGGATGGATGGATGGAGAGATGGATGGATGGATGGATGGATGGATGGATGGATGGATGGATGGAGAGATGGATGGATGGATGGAGAGATGGATGGATGGATGGATGGATGGATGGAGAGATGGATGGATGGATGGATGGATGGATGGATGGATGGATGGAGAGATGGAGAAAAGGAGGGGGTTGTTGCAAGCAATGGCCATTTACATTAGTGTATTAAATGTACTGTCCTCTTTCACACATCTGCATGAAGCTGATCGCTAATAGCAAAGACAAGCAATAATAGTAGGCTAAATATTGACTGTAAACTTTATTACAATATCAAACATAAATTTTTATAAAACTTTTAGGAAGGACATTTGAATAAGGTATTTGGCCTGAATTGTGTCCACACATCTAGTTTTAAACATGTAATTACCCACTTTGATGAAACGCTGTAGAAGCATTCGTTTTAGCCTAGGAGAATTATTAGGTACAATCAAAACTCATTGGGGAATAAGATGCTTGTATAAGTACAACACCTGTTAATCTGATATATTATACAATAGTAACTGTACTGTACGAACATATCCATAAGGAATATGTATTGGTCAAGTTTGCAGCATAATATTCGTGTTTAGACTATTTTCCTCCTCAATAAATTTTCCAGAAGGGTAAATAATTGTAAAATAGAAGAAAAAGTAGTCTGGAGGATTATTCGTCTTTTATGAAAATACAGTATTTCTGAATTTTTACATAAATCAACACATACCACAACTACACTGAATGACCTGACTTTGTGTTCACAATGCTAAACCACATTATATTTTCAATTAAAATGTATAATATATAATGATATAGTATAATAAATTATACCCAAAACCTATAAGCACATATTTTTTTATAATCATTATTTATCTGATACAATATCCAGATATCCATTACAGATATACGGTCAATAAAGGCACGTGCCAAAAAAAAGTTTTTTGTAAATTTTTATATAATTTAAGATGATAGACCTTGCCATTGTTCTTGACAATAGCTCCAATGAATGAGCTTAGTCAAACCTACTAGACCGCTCTTCACCCTGGGCGCATATTCATGAGGGCTAGGAAGAGAAAGGGGTGTGACCGCGGTGCATTATTTCAAGACAAACCACATGGAGGTGAACAACTTTTAAGCGCAAGAGTTTAGAGTGGCAGAGTCAGTTGGAAGAAGACAGTACACAGACATTGACTGACTTCTAAACTACACTGGACTTTCTGGAGACCTGGTTTACGTCTCCACGTGGAATGGAAGGCAGCATTAGACCGCTCAGCTTGGGTGGGCATAGCTCCTCTCCACTCACCGTCGGGGGCTTACAGATGCCCGCTTCCCTTCTGCGCCCTCCGCCTCTCTTTCTCCGAGCTGCTGCCTGTAAACCGTCGATGGAAAGGGGCTACCCCCGAACCCCGAAATGCGCACGGTGCAGGAACCACGGCGTGGTGTCCGCTCTGAAAGGCCACAAGCGCTTCTGTCGTTGGAGAGACTGCGTGTGCGCAAAGTGCACCCTGATAGCGGAGAGGCAGCGGGTGATGGCTGCACAGGTGGCACTCAGGAGACAACAGGCGCAGGAGGAGAGCGAGGCCCGGGAGCTCCAGTTCATGTACACCGGCTCCGGGGCGGGGGAGACCGGACTGACCATGGCATCTGGGGTACAGCGATCTGGAAACACCGTGCCAAGTATATCTAGTTATGATGTTTTTGGAACTGAGGACCAAAAAGACGGTGAGTTAGTCCAACGTTACCTGTTGGTATTGAGAGTCGATTTGAAAACAATGTTTTTGGTCAATTTGATTCATTTGGTTAGTATGGCCGTTTGATGCTTAATTTGACTTAGCCTACATTGAGATAGGCCCTTTACAGTGGAAAAGTCCCACCTGCAATTATTGTTCAAACTGTTTTAAAAAAATGCTTGAATTTATAGTCTTAAACAAGGTATTTCATACGTGCAAATCGACTTAGATTAACTAATTATTTGTGGAATGATATCTGACCAATGAGGCGTTTTACGCAGCGTTTAAATCAGAAACCTATAGAAAATGCATACAGCTTGAAAAATTAGACATAACGTCCTATCACATATATCTAATCTAATTCCGTTATTATTTATATTTTCAGATGACAAACTGACCAAGTACAACCTAAGCAACGGATTCATGGGCCGAACGTTCTATGCGCCTCACACCGCACCACTGTCCCCTCCATTGGGAAAGATCAATACCTCTCCTAATCAAGAGAAAAAACAGGCGGTCTTCGACAAGGAGAGTGGCAGTCAGTCGGCTGCTTTTGACCAGCTGTCAGACCACACAGAGAGCCCAAGGTCTCTGTCATCCTCGGACCTCGAGTCGGGCAGCGAGTCCGAGCGGCCCAAGGACTATCCTTCACTTGAGATTACCGAGCCCGGTTGCGCGTCAAAGGACCGGGACCCCACCGAGGTCATGGCCAAAATATTCCCCCATCACAAACGGGGTACTTTGGAATCGGTGGTGAAAACTTGCAAAGGGGACATCGTGAAGGCTATTGAACTAGTTCTAAGCTCCAAAGAGAACAAATGCAACTCGGATAGCGTCGGTCTATCTCTGTCTGTTCACTCAAATGAACCAAGGCCTAATTTTGGAATTCCAGGGGTAGCATTGGGGGCTCTGGGTACCAAGTCTGCTTTTTCCCCATTGCAAACCACGCCAACACCTGCCGGAGGCGAAAGTATGTACGGGCTGAGTCCTCGCTTTGGTATTAATCCTTTGCGTCTGGCCTACTCAACTGCAGGTGGTGGCATACCTAATTTCATGTCACCGTATGTGACGTCCGGACTGATGCCAGTTTTCCCATTTCGCCCGCCGTTGGACTATTCTTTCCCGGGCATGATGCGAGACCTCTCCTACCTGCAGAGTAAAGACTCCCTATGTAACACCGGCATATACTCTCGTATAAATCATGAGAAATAATGTAGGTTCAAGCAACATAACACACATAGATAAAATGCCAAAAAAACAAAACAGTTCGACTATTTATCAAACTGCTATGTAACTTCTTTTACAGGTTGTCTGATTGAAAGTACTATTGGGGAGGTGATTATGCAAATAATGTTATCACATATGTCTTAAAAAAATTCACAGTGTCTTACAATTCCAATATATTTTTTGAAACTGTACATTTTGTAAAGTTTGTGTCTTAATAAATAAAACACATCAAATGAAAGGTTTGTTGTATACTTTGTTGTATAATCATGAGAAATATCAGCAGACCTGCTGAGGCTTCGAATTATATGAAGTTCTTTCACGGTTGTATATTCCAGTTATATTTTGCAATCAAGCATAATTAAAAAAATATCCCAACATTTGGCCTATTCTATGCATAAAAAACGAATGAATTCTGAAACTAATCAAAGTTGGACACAGAACCTGCTTTCCAAATCGTGTTCCGGAACCTGATGCTCTCCACATCGAGTTCCGGAACCTGATGCTCTCCACATCGAGTTCCGGAACCTGATGCTCTCCACATCGAGTTCCGGAACCTGATGCTCTCCATGTCGAGTTCCAGAACCTGATGCTCTCCATGTCGAGTTCCGGAACCTGATGCTCTCCATATCGAGTTCCAGAACCTGATGCTCTCCACGTCGAGTTCCAGAACCTGATGCTCTCCATATCGAGTTCCAGAACCTGATGCTCTCCATGTCGAGTTCCAGAACCTGATGCTCTCCATATCGAGTTCCGGAACCTGACGCTCTCCACGTCGAGTTCCGGAACCTGATGCTCTCCATGTCGAATTCCAGAACCTGCAGCTTGTAGCAAGTGTAATTGTCATTATACTACCTTCAATGGCAAATTCTAACATAACATAACAACACAACAACATACATTCATATCAATAATTCACTATTTAAAAAACTAAATCCATTAGTTCCTGCCAAGGCAGCAGCTACTCTTCCTGGGGTTTATTATGGATCCCCATGAGTTCCTGTCAAGGCAGCAGCTACTCTTCCTGGGGTTTTATTAAGGATCCACATTAGTTCCTGCCTAGGCAGCAGCTACTCTTCCTGGGGTTTTATTAAGGATCCCCATTAGTTCCTGCCTAGGCAGCAGCTACTCTTCCTGGGGTCCAGCAAAAATTAAGGCAGTAATATATATTTTACAACAGATTTCACAAAGCATTAAGTGTGTGCTCTCAGGCCACTACTCTAATACAACCCACAATCCAGATGTACGTGTGTGTACAGTGTGAATGCTGTGTGTTTGTATGCGTGTTTCTACCTGTGTGTGTGTGACTCTTCACAGTCCTCACTCTTTTTTTCAATCTGATTTGACTGCTTGCGTAAATTACTTGATGTGGAAAAGAGTTCCATGAAGCCATGGCTCTATGTATACAGAACAAAAATATAAACGTAACACGTTTAATTTTCAAAGATATTATTGAATTACAGTTCATTTAAGGAAATAATAGATAGATAGATAGATAGATATAGATATAGATATAGATAGATAGACTGTAGAGTATTTAGAGTATTTACCTCTGGTGTACTGGATGGAATGTAATACTTATATAACTCCTCATTGTTCCGTGACTAACATCATCATATTTTTTTTATAAATTAGTTTTAAAAGCTTAAAATTACTTGTCGTATGTTGTTTGTCATATGCTTTTTTTTGTGAGACAGTCAGAGATTTAACACAAATAGCTATCAGCCAGTCTCCACAAAGCAGATCAACAGTCAATGGATAATGTCAAGTTCTTTTGAGGTGGCAGTGTAGCCTAGTGGTTAGAGTGCTGGACTAGATTTTCCGTTACTATGATTAACGTAGTAACTGAAAGGTTGCAAGTTCAAATCCCCGAGCTGACAAGGTAAAACTCTGTCATCCTGATCAGGCAACTAAACCCACTGTTCCTAAGCAGTCATTGAAAATAAGAATTTGTTCATAACTTACTTGTAAAATTTGAATAATAATTTGTCAATTACACAGTCAATTGATTAGATAGCTATCAGTCAATCTATAACAGACTGTCTACAAATTTTATTACGTTTATATTGCTTGATTACAAACATATTTTGTCTGTGTTAAATATATTAATGCTACTTTTAAAATATTCTAATTTTACAGTTGGGCTTTTATTTTGAAACGTAGACGGTAAAATCCATGCACATGTCACATCACATGACCATGTTTCAGGAAGCGCTGATAGTTCACTGGAAAATGTTAAACTAGCTAGCTAGTATTTGAGTGTAAAGAGCATTTTAACTGCTTTGCAGCCTGTAAAGAGAGTAATGTTCACAAACTGTTCCCTCGGACATTGTCATATTATCATTGCTGTGGTTCTTTGGTCCATTTGTGTAGACTCGAGGAAGATCAGAGGAATTTCTTTATCGTGTAAGTCTTTCCCGAAGTAAACAAATATACTGTTGCAAGATTAGCTACATAGCCTGGATTAGCTAGTAAACAAAGCAGCCTCTTAGCATATCTTTACAATACTAGCATGTTTTACCAAACTAGGCCTACTGAACTAGTTGAACTAGCTAACGATAGCTATCTAATTAGTTTGACAATATCACAACATTTGAATTATCCTTTACTTTCTCCAAGTGTTGTGACTGTCAACAAATCAAATGACATTTTATTGGTCACATACACATTTAGCGGATGTTATTGCGGGCGAAATGCACCTGTCATTGAATCACACATTCAGCCTGGCTATAGGCTACTGTAACATGTAGTAATGTGTTGAATGCTTTTAGAATAGAGTAGAATACAACTTTATTTTTTATTTGCATGGACATTGTGTCAGCCCTGGGATATTTGAACCGGCAACCCCCTCGTTATGTGACCCATCTCTCTAACCTACCGCCGACTCCAAAATGAGCTGTAAAGTCAATACCATTATGAGACTGTAAACAAATGATGATTAAGACAGTGTGGAATGAGAGAGGAAGGTCTGATTAACATAAAGTGTCAGAAGGGTTGGCATTTTGATTCCCCGTCATTGGGGAGACATGGGTGGTCTGTAAGCAGATGTGTTAACCACTAGACAAACCAAGTTTGTAAGTCAAGAATGTCAACACAACACACACATGACGTTTGTTTTGATTTTTTCCCCCTTGCTCTCTCCCTTTTAACAGATAAGAGGTTTTATAGAGAAAGAAAATCCTTCCTATGTATCGATGGGTCCAAAATGATCCCTTTTGACCAGGTGAATGATGACTACTGCGACTGTGTGGATGGATCAGATGAACCAGGTAAAGAGGCTCGAGGTATAGGTTGCCCCTAACTTCAAACAGAAGATCCGGGCCTGTATTCATAAAGGGTCTCAGAGTAGAAGTGCTGGTCTAGGATCAGGTCCCATCTTTCCATGTAATCTTAATCCATTATGACAATAAAATGTTAAACTGATCCTAGATCAGTCCTACTCTGAGACACTTTATGAATACGGGCCCAGATCAGGCAAGTCCTAACTTTAACCATTAGGAGGATAATGATTTTTCTGATCCTGGACCAACAGTTAAGGGCAACTTTGATCAACTCCTGCAAAGAGGGGTTACAGCTGTAGACAGGTGTCATTGTGCAGACATAGGCTATACTTCACATTGCCATGATGATGAGTAGAATAACTTTTGTACACCTGAAGTCACCTTTCAGATCACAGGTACAGTATATAGATGAAGCAAAAAAAGTGAACTGGTAGAATGACTCCGTCACACAGATCATCTTCAAGACGTTCTGTAGGCATGTAGCCAAATCGCTGTATTGTAGGACATGTAAGGTAAGTGGGTGATTGATTGCTGGCCAGTTATACGAACTAATCAAATAATCAAAAGTTTGGTACAATCAATGACTTTCAGATATTTCAATGGGTTGACTTTATAATGTAATTGAAGTCCTTGTTTCGAGGTGGTAAGTTACCCATGGTAAGTAGGTGGTTAAACCATGATTTACCTGTCTGGTATAGTGATAGAGAAGGGTCTAAGTGTGTGTATACGTCAGGTATACATGAACAGGGAGCACAAAGAGTGTAGGGAGACAAGCAGTGCTCTTACATTGACTAGATAACAGCTCTACTGATTCTTGACAATCCCTGGTTTTGATTTAGTTTATGTTAATGTATAAATAATATAATATATTCACACTTTCTGAGATTTCAAGTTCTCCTGAGTTTCTTTGAACTCAAGGAACTAGGTTGCAAGCGAAAAATAAAATCAGGGGTGTCAAACAATTTTTTTTTGTTGCCCCGGGGGCTGCATTCGATCATCGATAGACAACCTTTTTCAGGTCTTGCTATAGATTTTCAAGCTGATTTAAGTCAAAACTGTAACTGCCACTCAAGGACATTCTCTGTCTTCATGGTAAGCAAGTCCAGTGTAGATTTGGCCTTGTGTTTAGAGATTGTTGTCCTGCTGAAAAGTGAATTCGTCTCCCAGAATCCTTTGGAAAGCAGACTGAACCAGGTTTTCGTCTAGGATTTTACCTGTGCTTAGCTCCATTACGTTTATATTTTATCCTGGAAAACTCCTCAGTCCTTAATGACTACAAGCATACCCATAACATGATGCAGCCAGCACTATGCTTGAACATATGGAGAGTGGTACTCATCACTGTGTTGTATTGGATTTGCCCCAAACATAACACTTTGTATTCAAGACAAAAAGTTAATTGCTTTGCC
Organism: Salvelinus fontinalis; assembly: GCF_029448725.1. NCBI lineage: Eukaryota > Metazoa > Chordata > Actinopteri > Salmoniformes > Salmonidae > Salvelinus > Salvelinus fontinalis. The sequence goes on from NC_074675.1 coordinate 53,304,655, forward strand.
ACATTTTTTTCAGTATTACTTTAGTGCCTTGTTGCAAACAGGATGCATGTTCTGGAATATTATTTTATTCTGTACAGGATTTCTTCTTTTCACTCTTGTCAATTAGGTTAGTATTGTAGAGTAACTACAATGTTGTTGACCCGTCCTCAGTTTTCTCCTATCACAGCCATTAAACTGTTTTAAAGTCACCATTGGCCTCATGTTGAAATCCCTGAGCAGTTTCCTTTCTTTCCAGCAACTAAGTTAAGAAGGACGCCTGAATCTTTGTAGTAACTGGGTGTATTGATACACCATCCACAGTGTAATTAGTAACTTCACCATAATCAAAGGGATATTCAAGGTATGCTTTTTAGATTTTTACCCATCTACCAATAGGTGCCCTTCTTTGTAAGGCATTGGAAAACATTGCTGGCCTTTGTGGTTGAATCTGTGTTTTAAATTCACTGCTCGACTGAGGGACCTTACAGATAATTGGGGTACAGAGATGAGGTAGTCATTCAAAAATCATGTTAAACACTAGTATTGCACAGAGAATCCATGCAACTTATTATGTGACTTGGTAAGCACATTTTTACTCCTGAACTTATTTAGGCTTTTCCATAACAAATGGGTTGAATACTTACTGACTCAAGACATCTCAGCTTTTAATTTTATATATATATATTTTTTCGAAAAACTTAATTCCACATTGACATAATGGGGTATTGTGTTTAGGCAAGGGACTAAACATATCAATTTAATCCAATTTAAATTCAGGCGGTAACACAACAAAATGTGGAAAAAGTCAAGGGGTGTGAATACTTTCGGAAGGCCCTGTATTTTAGGGATTATTATCGATCCTGACAGGGTCAACAAATTGTTTGAATGTATGTTTGTGTCATTTTAAGGAATATTCCGTTTGTTTCCGCCCCATCCCCCCCCCTTTATTTTTCAACTCTGGCCGTCGCCGGCCAGATTGGACCCGGTCCGTGTGTTTGACACCTCTGTACTAAATTAATCTACTGGCACAATGACGGAATATATTGTTAGAGTGGGTGATGAGGAATAGAGTGAATCTTTAGGCCAGACATATTTTTATTAAATGTTTAACGAATTTCATTTTTGGAAAAGTGCGAAACTATTATTATATATATTTTTTAAGATTAAAAAGTAGACTCTCTTGTTGAAACATTATAGCAAGCTCAGATCACCTAGCGACCTAATCAGGATATTCTTGGGGAGGCTAAAAGAGGCATAGCTCCACCATAATCCGAGAGGATTATCGCTTTATCGGAACTGTAGGACATTATTTAAAACATTTTTTTTGCCTAATTGTTAAATTGTTTAAATACAACTTTTCACTTCTTCAGATTTGTATAACTTAAAAAAAAACTAAAAACATTTAAACATTCAATTAAATCTGTATCGCCTTATTATAATGTAATTAAAAAGTAGGCTTGGAAGTTTGTTGTTAATGAACACATTAAGTGCGACCCATCTAACCATCTGCCCCTGCAAATTTGGTCTGGTCCCAGAAATTAAACATCCATGTGATTATTTGCTGGACACTGCCACCCTAAGAGTGATTGTGGAAGTGCATGTATTTTCCTTCACAACCCATTCAAGTTTTAATGTCAAATGCACAAGTTTAGTGAAATGCGGTCATCACAGACTAACCTTTGAACTTGTCCTCTTTAGGCACTGCAGCCTGTCCTAATGGCCGATTCTACTGCACCAACCTCGGCTACCGCTCTCACTACATACCATCTTCACGTGTCAATGATGGCATCTGCGGTAAAGTTTTCCCTATTGTGCATGGCTAGAAAATTGTAGTGTACTGTACTGTAATATACTGAACTGTACTGTACAGTAATGTACTGTAATGCACTGTACTGTACTGTAATGTACGGCACTGTAATGCACTGTACTGTACTGTAATGTACGGCACTGTAATGCACTGCACTGTACTGTAATGTTCTGCACTGTAATGTACTCTACTGTAATGTACTGTACTCTACTGTAATGTACTGTACTCTACTGTAATGTACTGTACTCTACTGTAATGTATTATCCTCAACCAGATTAGACTATATGCATGTTGAATCCATTTGTTACAGCTTTACTACCTTTATTAAGCCAGTCATGCTCTTGTGTAAATGTTGATTAGGTAGTTCTAAGACCAAGGCTTAGTTATTTACAATAATCCTTTGATCCGTCACATTGAGGCTACGGACTGCTGCTGAACGGCTTCATATTGCTATGCGTTATGATTCCCACACTGTTGTTTAAACTAGACAACAAACGTCAGCTGTGACTACGGTGGGAGTGAGCTCCACTCCAGTAGGAAGAACACTGTCTCAGTGATGTCCCACTGGTTGGCTCTTCTCTTTGAGAACACATTTTTGAATGCTGTCAAAAGATTGACATCTTGGAAGTTGTTATACCCACTGCCTTTCCCTTTAGTTGAGGAAACAAACTGAGATAAAGAGGCAAAACAGTAAACAAGACCCCCCTCCTCTCCCCCTCTACGTCTCCCCCTCTCCCTTGAACAGCATTCTGTCTTCATTCTCAAGCCCCCCCCCCCTCCCCCTCTACGTCTCCCCCTCTACCTTGTCTCCTTGAACAGCATTCTGTCTTCATCCTCAAGCCCCCCCCCCCCTCCCCGTCTCCCCCTCTACCTTGTCTCCTTGAACAGCATTCTGTCTTTATCCTCAAGCCCCCCCCCCCCCCCTCCCCCTCTACCTTGTCTCCTTGAACAGCATTCTGTCTTTATCCTCAAGCCCCCCCCCCCTACGTCTCCCCCTCTACGTCTCCCCCTTTACCTTGTCTCCTTGAGCAGCATTCTGTCTTCATCCTCAAGCCCCCCCCCCCTCTCCCCCTCTACGGCTCCTCCCCTCCCCCTTGAGCAGCATTCTGTCTTCATCCTCAAGCCCCCCCCCCTCTCCCCCTCTACGTCTCCCCCCCTCCCCCTTGAGCAGCATTCTGTCTTCATCATCAAGCCCCCCCCCCCTCTCCCCCTCTACGTCTCCCCCCCCTCCCTTGAGCAGCATTCTGTCTTCATCATCAAGCCCCCCCCCCTCTCCCCCTCTACGTCTCCCCCCCTCCCCCTTGAGCAGCATTCTGTCTTCATCCTCAAGCCCCCCCCCTCTCCCACTCTACGTCTCCCCCCCTCTCCCTTGAACAGCATTCTGTCTTCATCCTCAAGCCCCCCCCCTCCCTCTCCCCCTCTACCTTGTCTCCTTGAACAGCATTCTGTCTTCATCCTCAAGCCCCCCCCCTCCCTCTCCCCCTCTACGTCTCCCCCCCTCCCCTCTCCCTTGAACAGCATTCTATCTTCATCCTCAAGTCTCTCTCTCCTCTCTCTCCCATGGCGTGTGAAGCCTGCTGCCGTAAATCCTTTAATTAGATCATTTTTGTCCCTCTTGTCTCTGAGCGCTGCAATGCTTTCAAAAAAATGGAATGTTTCCCGTTATCGCTGCCCCCTCCCCGTCACAGGCTTTCCTGGCTGTTTGTGAAGGCACGCTGCAGCGGCAGGCAATGGAGAAAAAGAAGGAACTAAGGGAGGGAGTGGTTAGTGTCTGACTCCGGCAGCGTTTTACCTTCTCATCCTCCCGCCTTGAATGGAGCCACTTAGAGTTGGTCGTTTGTCCTCTCGGCTCGGCGAGAGCTTTTAACCGTGTCGGGCTCTGGCGCTCTAGCTACTGCTCAACCAATGGGATACCAGCGTAATTGAGGAATTTCCAACTGTGACCGCTCTCGTGGCCTCTGGTCGCTCCCTGGCAAGTCTCGGAATGAAATCCGACCTAGCTAAGAAGTAGTTATTTTGTCAGGTGCTGAACATGGCTGTAGGCATCAGCAGGTTGGGATTTTTAAAAGGCTACATTTCAACGATCAATAAGAACGCACAAGAGAAGTTTCAGAGGTCAATATGGCACTCTTGTCTTTGTTGAGATCTCTTGTTCTTGTGTACCTCATTGATTTGCCCGGTGTGTAAATCCTTTTTTACCGTTCTTCCCTCCAGACTGCTGTGATGCTTCAGATGAGTACAGGAGTCAAACGCCTTGCCAAAACACATGCAGGTCAGTTGGACTGGGAGTCCGTACTTCTAAAATCATACACCTTTAGTCCAGCGGGGGGGACACCTGCTTGTTTTCTTTTCATCTGGCTCTTATCTGATAGCTCAGAGTCCACACCCCTGGTTCCCCAGGTCTAGCTCAGAGTACCCACCCCTGGTTCCCCAGGTCTAGCTCAGAGTACCCACCCCTGGTTCCCCAGGTCTAGCTCAGAGTACCCACCCCTGGTTCCCCAGGTCTAGCTCAGAGTACCCACCCCTGGTTCCCCAGGCCTAGCTCAGAGTACCCACCCCTGGTTCCCCAGGCCTAGCTCAGAGTACCCACCCCTGGTTCCCCAGGCCTAGCTCAGAGTACCCACCCCTGGTTCCCCAGGCCTAGCTCAGAGTACCCACCCCTGGTTCCCCAGGCCTAGCTCAGAGTACCCACCCCTGGTTCCCCAGGCCTAGCTCAGAGTACCCACCCCTGGTTCCCCAGGCCTAGCTCAGAGTACCCACCCCTGGTTCCCCAGGCCTAGCTCAGAGTACCCACCCCTGGTTCCCCAGGCCTAGCTCAGAGTACCCACCCCTGGTTCCCCAGGTCTAGCTCAGAGTACACACCCCTGGTTCCCCAGGTCTAGCTCAGAGTACTCTGGTTCCCCGGGTCTAGCTCAGAGTACCCACCCCTGGTTCCCCCGGCCTAGCTCAGAGTACTCTGGTTCCCCCGGCCTAGCTCAGAGTACCCACCCCTGGTTCCCCCGGCCTAGCTCAGAGTACTCTGGTTCCCCAGGTCTAGCTCAGAGTACCCACCCCTGGTTCCCCAGGTCTATCTCAGAGTACTCTGGTTCCCCGGGTCTAGCTCAGAGTACCCACCCCTGGTTCCCCAGGTCTAGCTCAGAGTACCCACCCCTGGTTCCCCAGGTCTAGCTCAGAGTACCCACCCCTGGTTCCCCAGGTCTAGCTCAGAGTACCCACCCCTGGTTCCCCAGGTCTAGCTCAGAGTACCCACCCCTGGTTCCCCAGGCCTAGCTCAGAGTACCCACCCCTGGTTCCCCAGGTCTAGCTCAGAGTACCCACCCCTGGTTCCCCAGGTCTAGCTCAGAGTACCCACCCCTGGTTCCCCAGGTCTAGCTCAGAGTACCCACCCCTGGTTCCCCAGGTCTAGCTCAGAGTACCCACCCCTGGTTCCCCAGGTCTAGCTCAGAGTACCCAGGCCTAGCTCAGAGTACCCAGGCCTAGCTCAGAGTACACACCCCTGGTTCCCCAGGCCTAGCTCAGAGTACACACCCCTGGTTCCCCAGGTCTAGCTCAGAGTACACACCCCTGGTTCCCCAGGTCTAGCTCAGAGTACCCACCCCTGGTTCCCCAGGTCTAGCTCAGAGTACCCAGGCCTAGCTCAGAGTACACACCCCTGGTTCCCCAGGCCTAGCTCAGAGTACCCACCCCTGGTTCCCCAGGTCTAGCTCAGAGTACCCACCCCTGGTTCCCCAGGCCTAGCTCAGAGTACCCACCCCTGGTTCCCCAGGCCTAGCTCAGAGTACCCACCCCTGGTTCCCCAGGTCTAGCTCAGAGTACCCACCCCTGGTTCCCCAGGTCTAGCTCAGAGTACCCAGGTCTAGCCCTAAATCAGTTGCTGTGGTGGACTGGGATCATTTGGAGCTGGAATGTGTTCCCATTGGCATGCCATCCGACACCACAATTGTGCACCTGTTTGAAATTGATATGATATGCGTTTCAGAAAGGATGTTTTGATACGAATAGCTTAATAAATGTTCCTGTTGTCCTAACCGTTCCGTAGACATATGTTACGAGATCAGAGCCTGTTGGGCCTACGTGACAGTGATAACCAGTGGACCTTCTTATACTGAACGTTATCACCAGGGGGCGTGTTGTCACTGTGCTCGAAGACTGAGAGCTGTATTGACATCATACGATTCCTTTAGCCACTCTCCCCTCAACGTGAATACGTCATGGATGACAAGAGTTCAATATAGGCAGATACAGAGGCACCACCTCATTGGCTTCTTGTTTTGCCATCTTGTTGTGCTTTTTAACCAAATAGATCTAGAACGGATAATAACAGCAGCAGCCTCAGTTAAATTGAGACGGTGTGGATATTTTCCTCTGGATAATTGGTTCTTTCCAAATGTCTAAACAACACTTCGGATTTGGTGTCAAAACAACGAAGGGCTTTAATTCCACTTAAATAATAGTTTTTTTTCCCCCTTTCAAGCATTTCTTAAATATATTTCGACGTGTGCGTACATTTTTTCAGAAGCATATTATTTAGCTAGACCTCAATTAGTAAAACACCCCTAATTGCATTGATGTTCATTGCCACGGCTAGCACGCGGGTACACCTTTGGCAAACACAAGCACCAATATAGGTTTAATTGAATTTATTTATGCCATATGCCTCAAAACTACAAACAAAAATATTATACCTAATTTTTGACCTCACAACCTCCTTCCCTCTATTATATCTCGGGCAAAAGAGATATCTGCTCTTCCACAGAATCCTCCTCTAGCCATCATGTATCCAGTTATTTTCCCATTTGGACTGGGTGAGTACACTGTGAGCCCTCCAGAATTTGCCCGTGGCGTCACTGTTAGACGGGGATGGGAGGTGTCCATGGAGACAGCAGACGGGTGGGTTTTCTCAGTAATGACGGCCGCCTTTCCTTTCTTCCAGGAATCTGGGACAGAGGGAGCGAGCGGAGGTGGAGGGCCAGATGAGGGTCCTGGGTGAGGGGCTGAGGCTCAAGCAGCAGCTGATCGAGGAAGGCGTCCTCACCTGGCGGGAGAAACAGGTAGATAACAGTGGTAATATACACTGGCTCCCTGTCTGACTGTCACCCAGGGAAATCAGTGTGTTCCTAGCCTGCCCAATCCTCCATGTCTCCTAGACAAATAGTTGATACCAGAATACATGTTGCAACCATGCCGTGTGTTGCTATGGTTACTGTTTAACTAGCACCTACCCTAATGTATGTACATGCCTAACTACTACCACAATATTATAACAGCTGCCATGCATAGTACCACCACCACTACTACAGCCATCCATAATCACTCACCTCCACCATACTTAGCTGACTACGATGACACGGAACAGTCAGACGACTACGATGACACAGAATAGTCAGCCGACTACGATGACGCGGAATAGTCAGCCGATTACGATGACGCGGAATAGTCAGCCGATTACGATGACACGGAACAGTCAGACGACTACGATGACACGGAATAGTCAGCCGACTACGATGACGCGGAATAGTCAGCCGATTACGATGACGCGGAATAGTCGGCCGACTACGATGACGCGGAATAGTCGGCCGACTACGATGACGCGGAATAGTCGGCCGACTACGATGACGCGGAATAGTCGGCCGACTACGATGACGCGGAATAGTCGGCCGACTACGATGACGCGGAATAGTCGGCCGACTACGATGACGCGGAATAGTCGGCCGACTACGATGACGCGGAATAGTCGGCCGACTACGATGACGCGGAATAGTCGGCCGACTACGATGACGCGGAATAGTCGGCCGACTACGATGACGCGGAATAGTCGGCCGACTACGGTGACGCGGAATAGACAACCGACTACGGTGACCCGGAATAGACAACCGACTACGGTGACCCGGAATAGTCAGCCGACTAAACTGACGCGGAATAGTCAGCCGACTACGATGACGCGGAATAGTCAGCCGACTACGATGACGCGGAATAGTCAGCCGACTACGATGACGCGGAATAGTCAGCCGACTACGATGGCGCGGAATAGTCAGCCGACTACGATGACGCGGAATAGTCAGCCGACTACGATGACGCGGAATAGTCAGCCGACTACGATGACGCGGAATAGTCAGCCGACTACGATGACGCGGAATAGTCAGCCGACTACGATGGCGCGGAATAGTCAGCCGACTACGATGGCGCGGAATAGTCAGCCGACTACGATGGCGCGGAATAGTCAGCCGACTACGATGACGCGGAATAGTCAGCCGACTACGATGGCGCGGAATAGTCGGCCGACTACGATGGCGCGGAATAGTCAGCCGACTACGATGACGCGGAATAGTCAGCCGACTACGATGACGCGGAATAGTCAGCCGACTACGATGGCGCGGAATAGTCAGCCGACTACGATGACGCGGAATAGTCAGCCGACTACGATGACGCGGAATAGTCAGCCGACTACGATGACGCGGAATAGTCAGCCGACTACGATGGCGCGGAATAGTCAGCCGACTACGATGGCGCGGAATAGTCGGCCGACTACGATGACGCGGAATAGTCGGCCGACTACGATGACGCGGAATAGTCGGCCGACTACGATGACGCGGAATAGTCAGCCGACTACGATGGCGCGGAAGTCAGCCGACTACGATGACGCGGAATAGTCAGCCGACTCAGTCGCAACACATCTGCGCACACAGACACCGTCCTCTGATTGCCAGCTGCTAGGCTTCTTATACCCAGGGCACGTTTTGTTGAATATTTCGGGTCAATGTTCTGTTTCTGTGTGTAGGTGATTGACAGATCCAGGCTTGTACAACCCTCCCCTGCCCCTACTGCAGTTTTTGATCCTGTGTTCTGAATGTGTCTCTGTTGATATGGCAGAGTGCTTTAGGGGCTAGTCCTAGGAACCTTACACAATGACCCCAAGGGAACCTATCCCGAGGGGAAACTGTTAGAAGAACACCAGACCTGTTAGAGACATTACTGGAATAATGTATATCCTATTGGAATTGTGCACATCTTTTTTCATGTTGAGTCAAACAGTTCCTTCCAGCGTACTGGATGAAGGACGTTTTGTATTATGTTTCTGTTTTGATTTACAAAAGATTGAATAGATTAAATGACAATACATGCAGTAAAATAGAATGAAGGACATTCCCACTTTTTGTAAATCTGCCATCAAAGTTTGCCACCATATAATATAGTTTTTTTATTCTTGTGTCGCTGATGGTAGCTAGTCATGCTAGCATGTTAGCACTTAGGCTAGTTGTTTAGGCTTTAAGTTGATCATGTAGTCTGGAGGCACTTGTTTACCCAGACAGTGCTATACATTGGAGCAGGTATACTCAGGCTAACTCAAAATGGACTCCATAAATCACTCTGGCTGCTGAATGTGGATAAGGAAGTAACATGCCCCAGAAAGCTAGTCATCCCTATCGTAACCACAGCTCTAGAATTCATCATTGCATTATGAGAAACTCTCAGAGGGGATATTTGAAAGTAATATTCACACACACACACACACACATTTTGTTCATTAATTGGACTATTACAGAGAGTGATGATAGTCTACGCTTCTCTGTCATTCAGTGTCATTTCGGTGCCACGGCAACACAGCCTGGCGCTGGTGATTTTAAATAGTCCATTGTGTAGGCCTCTCTGCTTTTACAGCAGAGCTGCTGCTGTGAATACAGAAAGAGAGAAACATAACTGAATAGGAGGCTCCACTACTTGAGATTCATCATTAAATCCATTCAGGCCCCACTCTCTAAATGAATGAGATACAATTTAAGGAGTTGTACATTTGCACCCACTTCATCACGTCCATGACTTCTATACAACACATTTTTGCCCCCCCCACTCTTTTCCTCTTTAATACAGCAAAACATACACAGAAAGGTTGTCATGCTTGACCATAAAGCTTTGCCAAAGATATACCATCTAACTTTTATTTGGTAAAGTAGTTATGTAATAAATGTGATGCGTTGTAATGTTGTGTTTGGTTGATGTCTCCCATTTTGATTTAAACTCCGCAGGCCCAGCTTCGTGACCTGCAGCGGGTCTCTGACGACCTACAGACACAACTGGACGATCTCAGGAAGGAGGAGGCAAGGAGGAAGGAGGAGGCAGACGCACTCAGAGAGCGGGAGATAGGGGCACGGGAAACGGCGGACAACAGTAAGTGTCATGACAACCGATTGGGTAGTGACAGGGCTACACAGTCAGGGGTTGTTAGGCCAGCGCTGGGCTCAATCTTCCAAATAAGGTAATAGTATTCGTTTTGGAATTTAGTGTCGGGGATAAGGTTGCTGTTAGAGTAAGCAAGCGGCACGGTTAGGGTAACGGGTCCAACTCTGCAGGGCCGCATTTAGGGTGAGATATTGGAGGTTCACAGTTAGGGCGAGGTGCGTTTTTAAAAACAGGTGCTTTTCTGCATCATAGAAATATGTGTATCAGAATGCTGACTAACAGCATGTTCTCAAACTTCCTGTACATCCCCTTGAAGTTGGAGGGACACGTTTACTCTGAGTCATAGGGAACATTCCCTTACCACACTGTGAGTAGGATTGCAAAGCTACCGGGTAATTTATCAAAGTTACCAGAATCTTTAGTAATTTTGGTAGAAAACAGAAAATCTATGGCGATCTAAATTGTCCAACTATTGACTTTTTTCAAAACTGTTTTGACTGCAAAACATTCACAACATTTGCATATTTACATCGTAAAATAAATAAAAGTTTCAAAAAAAATATATATACACTGCTCAAAAAAATAAAGGGAACACTTAAACAACACAATGTAACTCCAAGTCAATCACACTTCTGTGAAATCAAACTGTCCACTTAGGAAGCAACACTGATTGACAATACATTTCACATGCTGTTGTGCAAATGGAATAGACAAAAGGTGGAAATTATAGGCAATTAGCAAGACACCCCCAAAAAAGGAGTGATTCTGCAGGTGGTGACCACAGACCACTTCTCAGTTCCTATGCTTCCTGGCTGATGTTTTGGTCACTTTTGAATGCTGGCGGTGCTCTCACTCTAGTGGTAGCATGAGACGGAGTCTACAACCCACACAAGTGGCTCAAGTAGTGCAGTTCATCCAGGATGGCACATCAATGTGAGCTGTGGCAAAAAGGTTTGCTGTGTCTGTTAGCGTAGTGTCCAGAGCATGGAGGCGCTACCAGGAGACAGGCCAGTACATCAGGAGACGTGGAGGAGGCCGTAGGAGGGCAACAACCCAGCAGCAGGACCGCTACCTCCGCCTTTGTGCAAGGAGGTGCACTGCCAGAGCCCTGCAAAATGACCTCCAGCAGGCCACAAATGTGCATGTGTCAGCATATGGTCTCACAAGGGGTCTGAGGATCTCATCTCGGTACCTATTGGCAGTCAGGCTACCTCTGGCGAGCACATGAGGGCTGTGCGGCCCCACAAAGAAATGCCACCCCACACCATGACTGACCCATCGCCAAACCGGTCATGCTGGAGGATCTTGCAGGCAGCAGAACGTTCTCCACGGCATCTCCAGACTCTGTCACGTCTGTCACATGTACTCATGTGCTCAGTGTGAACCTGCTTTCATCTGTGAAGAGGACAGGGCGCCAGTGGCGAATTTGCCAATCTTGGTGTTCTCTGGCAAATGCCAAACGTCCTGCACGGTGTTGGGCTGTAAGCACAACCCCCACCTGTGGACGTCGGGCCCTCATACCACCCTCATGGAGTCTGTTTCTGACCGTTTGAGCAGACACATGCACATTTGTGGCCTGCTGGAGGTCATTTTGCAGGGCTCTGGCAGTGCACCTCCTTGCACAAAGGCGGAGGTAGCGGTCCTGCTGCTGGGTTGTTGCCCTCCTACGGCCTCCTCCACGTCTCCTGATGTACTGGCCTGTCTCCTGGTAGCGCCTCCATGCTCTGGACACTACGCTGACAGACACAGCAAACCTTTTTGCCACAGCTCGCATTGATGTGCCATCCTGGATGAGCTGCACTACCTGAGCCACTTGTGTGGGTTGTAGACTCCGTCTCATGCTACCACTAGAGTGAAAGCACCGCCAGCATTCAAAAGTGACCAAAACATCAGCCAGGAAGCATAGGAACTGAGAAGTGGTGTGTGGTCACCACCTGCAGAACCATTCCTTTTTTGGGGGTGTCTTACTAATTGCCTATAATTTCCACCTTTTGTCTATTCCATTTGCACAACAGCATGTGAAATGTATTGTCAATCAGTGTTGCTTCCTAAGTGGACAGTTTGATTTCACAGAAGTGTGATTGACTTGGAGTTACATTGTGTTGTTTAAGTGTTCCCTTTATTTTTTTGAGCAGTGTATATATAAAGGTTATGTCAATACTGAAACCCTCATATTAAACACCAGTGGTATTCACTAAGATAATGTTTTACTGCTTTCTCATTCTATTTGAATGATTTGATATATTTCACATGTGATAAGGCCACAAAGAAGAACAGAGATAATTACAGACACCTATGATAATCTGAAAGACCCAAAAGGGCCACTAGATATCTTGGTGATTAGATTACATAAAATCGTTGAAAGATACCAACATTCTGGTAGTTTACTGGTAAAGTTTCCAGTAGGACATGCATTTAATACTGCTTTTCTGGGTCTGGGGCTAGTTGGGTTGGTTGGGGAAACAAATGGTTTACACTCCCTGTGCAGGGACTTCAAACCCATTACGTGGGGGGCAAAGCAAAGGTTTGGATATTTAAATTGGATCAGAACTGGGCCTCTGTGTAGTTTGCATAATTAATCGCCTGTGATTCAGTGGCAAAGTGGGTACAGAGAGCGGCAGCCAGGAAATCCCGAATGAATTAGTCACTCACTTTATCAAACATTCACATTACACACCCCCCCCTCCCCTCCCCTGTCAACCAATCTTAATGGAGACATCATTTAATAGGCCACCATTTTAGGCAGCCTGTGTGTTATTAGTAAGGCCTAAATCTGTGGTATGGTGTTGTACCTAGATCTTCCCCCTCTTATTTTCATTTACAACTGTCCTCCGTGTCCTCAAGCTTCAAGATTGATTTGCTGTCGAGGCCCATCTTGCCACCTCCGGAGGGGGAAAAAAAAAGTTCTGGATCGGGGCGGTGGAAAGGTCACTTGACTTTGGCGTCGCCGCCGAGCCCCCATCCATCAGCCTCCCGCGGTGCCAACTGACCTTTCCCAGGGGCATGTTTTAATGACACGTTAATGACACGCGTGTGTGCGTCGCTCGGCCGTGTTTCCGGGGGCACACGGTCTCCCTTTCTGCATCCTTTTCATCACATGGGCGTTACACCCATTCATTTTCATTTCCCACGCTAATGAAGCATGTAGCTGTGTATGTTCTGCAGACTCATGGCCATTTCTGTGTGTGGAACTGTATATGTGTATTTCGGGAATCAGTAGGTATGGTGAGGTTTTCGTCGTCGGTCCGAAAGGCAAAGTGGACCTAGCCGACCAGCCAGTACCACGATGCGTGACATTAAATATTGATTCATTCAGGACTCGCGTTGTTACACAATAAATGAACACCACTTTATGACTCCCTGATGGTTCCTTAGCGTTACTGTTTGGTGTCGTGAGCCGGGTCTGGGAGCCGGGTCTGGGAGCCGGGTCTGGGAGCCGGGTCTGGGAGCCGGTCAGGGAGCCGGGTCTGGGTGCCGGGTCTGGGTGCCGGGTCTGGGTGCCGGGTCAGGGAGCCGGTCAGGGAGCCGGGTCTGGGAGCCGGGTCTGGGAGCCGGTCTGGGAGCCGGTCAGGGAGCCGGGTCTGGGAGCCGGGTCAGGGAGCCGGGTCAGGGAGCCGGGTCAGGGAGCCGGGTCAGGAAGCTGCATGCATTCAGATATCATTCCCCCGAATTAAAATGCACAGGCCAACCGAGCGAACATGGACGTATAAATATTTAATCCGTAACTTTTTTAAAACTTGATTGAATATATGTTGTGGTCGGATTTTTCTCTAGGTCCTTCATTTCTCTGCTTGTGTTTGCTTAGTTCATTATACATTATATGCCATTCATATATGTCTCTTCATGTTCCCTTGTTTGTAGAGGAAAGCAGTCTGCTACATCAACAGATCCCATCTTTATCCGTTCATAATATGGTATACCTTTTGTTTGTTTGCGGGTTCGTTTTCTGCGTGTAGATTTGATCAGTGCTGTATAGTACTTAAGTAAAAAATACTTTAAGGTACTACTTAAGTCGTTTTTTGGGGTATCTGTACTTTACTATTCTCTGACTACTTTTACTTCTCTACATTCCTAAAGAAAATAATGTGCCTTTTACTCGATACATTTTTCCTGACACCCAAAAGTACTCATTACATTTTGAATGATTAGCAGGACAGGAAAATGGTCCAATTCACGCACTTATCAAAAGAACATCCCTAGTCATCCCTACTGCCTCTGATCTGGTGGACTCACTAAACAGAGAACATCCCTGGTCATCCCTACTGCCTCTGATCTGGTGGACTCACTAAACAGAGAACATCCCTGGTCATCCCTACTGCCTCTGATCTGGTGGACTCACTAAACAGAGAACATCCCTGGTCATCCCTACTGCCTCTGATCTGGTGGACTCACTCAACAGAGAACATCCCTGGTCATCCCTACTGCCTCTGATCTGGTGGACTCACTAAACAGAGAACATCCCTGGTCATCCCTACTGCCTCTGATCTGGAGGACTCACTAAACAGAGAACATCCCTGGTCATCCCTACTGCCTCTGATCTGGTGGACTCACTAAACAGAGAACATCCCTGGTCATCCCTACTGCCTCTGATCTGGTGGACTCACTCAACAGAGAACATCCCTGGTCATCCCTACTGCCTCTGATCTGGTGGACTCACTAAACAGAGAACATCCCTGGTCATCCCTACAGCCTCTGATCTGGAGGACTCACTAAACAGAGAATATCCCTGGTCATCCCTACTGCCTCTGATCTGGTGGACTCACTAAACAGAGAACATCCCTGGTCATCCCTACTGCCTCTGATCTGGTGGACTCACTAAACAGAGAACATCCCTGGTCATCCCTACTGCCTCTGATCTGGTGGACTCACTAAACAGAGAACATCCCTGGTCATCCCTACTGCCTCTGATCTGGAGGACTCACTATACACACACATGCTTCGTTTGTAAATGATGTCTGAGTGTTGGAGCGAACCCCAGGCCATCCGTAATTAAGAACATGGTGCTGTCTAGTTTGCTTAATATAAGGAATTTGTAATGATTTTTTTTTTGGCAATTCCATTTACTTTTGATACATATGTATATTTAAAACCAAATACTTTTAGACTTTTACTCAAGTAGTATTTTACTGGGTGACTTTCACTTTTACTTGAGTCATTTTCTATTAACGTATCTTTACTTTTACTCAAGTATGACAACTGGGTTTCTTTTTCCACCACTGTAGGTTTGTGTGAATGCCCTCTGTATGTTGTACAATGCATCATTAGTGTGTGTGCGTGTGTGTGTGTGGCGTGAGGTACAGGGTCTTGGAGTCAACTCTATGCCATATTTAAGCAAAAAGGCACGAGAGGGTGTGGTATATGGCCAATACACCACGGCTAAGGGCTGTTCATAGGCACGACGGATGGGCACCAACCTTAGCTGTGGTATATTGCCCATACATCACAAACCCCCGGGGTGCCTTACTGCTATTATAAACTGGTTACCAATGTAATTAGAGCAGTAAAAATACATGTTTTGTCATACCCGTTGTATATACGGTCTGATATACCACGGTTGTCAGCCAATCAGCATTCAGGGCTTGAACCCCCCAGTTTATAATAGCATTCATTACCTCTGCTTATAGTAGGTCTCATGCCTCCTTGTTGCCAGTTCCTGGAGTGGTGACCTGAACTGGCAAGTCCCACCTCTGTTAAGCAGGGCTGTGGATGTCCTTCTGTTTCATCGACGTCCTTATTGATTGCTCAAGGGCCTAAACATTTCAGACTGCCTTTCCCTTCCCAGCTACAACCAAACATGATGATATTTTAAGCTACCACATTCCACACCACTAAAGCGTGAAACACAAAAAAATAGGTACTTATCACAGTGGGAGGCCGTTCCTTCTCATGCGAGAACAAAAGCGTTAGCTCCTGCATGCCGACCCGGTAGTGACGAACCTACCGATTCTTATTTGTAGAATCGAAATGCTCGTCAGTGGCCAACAAAAAGTGCATGATCGTCGTACATCCACGGATGAGCAAGTCACTCTTCATATGTAGGCTATGGGATGGTAGCTAGGTAAGTGTACAGACACAACACTAAATACTTCCCCCAAGCTAGGAGCTAGTAATGACAGTATAATTAAATCACAATGGATTAGCTAGTTTCCATGCAACGGCTGCCGAGTTAGTGCAGTGTCCTTAGCTAGCTAGCTATGTTGTGCTAGGTAGCGAATATGCTAACGTTAGCTAGCTAGCTATGTTATGCTAGGTAGCGAATATGCTAACGTTAGCTAGCTAGCTATGTTGTGCTAGGTAGCGAATATGCTAACGTTAGCTAGCTATGTTGTGCTAGGTAGCGAATATGCTAACGTTAGCTAGCTAGCCATGTTGTGCTAGGTAGCGAATATGCTAACGTTAGCTAGCTATGCTATGCTAGGTAGCGAATATGCTAACGTTAGCTAGCTAGCAAAACATTTGGCTATTGGCTGTGTAAGAAATTGTAATAGATACTGGAAACTAGTAATAACAACATTTCAACATAAGCTATCTTTTATACAAAATACACATACTCCTCATCTCTTTTGGACATATGCTGGACTCATTAAGACAACAACCACAGACACACACAACTCAAGGTTGGAGCACAAAACAAAGAACTATCTCAGGAACCAATGGAACGTTGACACCAGGCCTGATCAGGACTACCCATGACCCAGATCGACCAATCGGAAGGCCAGACTACAAGATTCAACCTACTTTGCTTGTTGTCTATATAACCTGTACAAACTTTTTAGACTGCCTCTTTCCGGACGATTCCATACGAATCAGACAGAAAGAGCCTTGCTGCAAGATTTTACTAAGATGTCTTTACATGTGATTAAACGGCCTTATTATAAAATTATCCACCTCGTCCAATGTCTCCTCTTGTTCTCCTGTCTCCAGTAAACGTTTTATCAACAGCTGCCACTGGCAGTAGGGGATTATGGAGACTGTATTCAATTGTTCTTCATCATCTTGCTAGGTAGTTATCTAGCTGTGGCCATCTAGCTAGTAACAACAAGGGTTTATTCCACAAAATAACAACATTAGCGCAGATAGCTTGGAATCTAGACCATAAGCAATGCGCACATATACTCTATGCATTGCCAAACAGCGCTACTGCCACCTGCTGGTTTGGAGTATTTTAACAAGGCTGAGTGTCTGACTAGTTCTAAGGTCTTTGCTGTGTGAACAGAAAAGAGATTGACTGCCAACATTCTGTTCAGAGGTGCTAAATACTGTCGGGGAGGCAAACGTTTGACAATCCTACCGGTGTGTCGGAGCTTTAACATTTAAACCAGATTCCTAGTAAATGAAATATGTTATCTTCAATCAATTATTTATTTACTCTGCATGGTTGCTTTTAGTCCTCTTCAGCATGGCGAATAAAACAAAAATATAATCTAACAAAAAATAAACCATAGTTAATATACCAAGTTCACAGACATTATGGCCAGTAAGAAGTCTTCTGATTGTAGGAACTTTTGATTCCTCCCATCATGGGCCAAACAGTCAAGCTCAGCATTTGAACCCTTTAATGATATGGGCCTTTATCCAGTCAGGACCAAGCTAAAACCCTTCAAAGGGTAACAAAGAATGAGATTGATGGGGATTAAATGATCAATATAAACAGAAGTGTCCCTTTAATAAAGAAACATTGACCCTTCATATCATCTCGTCTGTCTTTTTATATCTGTACATGTCAATATGTGGCCAAAGGTGGGATATACCAACACAGGGGCAAGTAGACATTATGGTTCCCACATTGCCTGTGGGTTGCCTTTTTTCTGAGCCAAAATGGAGTCTTCTTCTTTGATTACCGCTGCAGTTGATCAAGGCCGTCTCTGGGGGTTCATATGCAGATATTGGGGATGGCCGTGTTATATTGGTGCCCTCAAAGGCAATTGCAAAGCGACGTGTGTCAGGGGGCAATGACTCCGGGAGGATTTAATGGAATAAAGACATAAAAAAGGACTGTGTGGTATTGACTCCATGGGTTTGCGGTTTGTCCTTGGAAATGTAATGGGGAATATATTTTTTTTTTTTAGAGTGATGCATGTTAGGAACGGGTGATCAATTGATTTACAAGTGCCCACACAGACATTTTGGTTGTTGTTGACAAGCTGCCTATGTTAACAGTTTTCGAGCAGTGCTGCGAATGAACAGTGAAGCATGTTAGCCATCTTCGATCATCATAGGCTAATCTCAAGCCTTTTTATTATATATAGAGATTTTTTTATTCTGTCACTGTTCCTATTGAGGGAAACCGATCCTTCAAAAGCTTCTATCAAGTCCTAATACATGCAAGATACCTCAACACAACTCCTTCCACAACAGATGTGCACTACCATGTGAGATCGTATTAGGCGGATTAACGTGCGTACACATTGACTTTAGTCTATTAGCATTCCTAGATCTCTATCTTAACCTCCGGCGGCGGTAATTTAGCTTTTTAAAGGGAAAATTTCACACATTGTTTTGACAGAGTGCGGACTGCATTACCCGAGTCATCACACATTTTCTTTTATTATATATTTTTCTCTTCCCAATTAGCTAGGCTAACCGATGTTGCTCGGCATTCACAGTCTTAATGGGAGGTCTTTGTTTGGCAAAGAATGTTGGGAGATTTGTGGTTAAATCCACCTTGAATAACAAAGCGGGGCATGTTAGTGGGGAGGAGAGGGTGGGAGCACTGATTGCATGGGTTGTTTTAAAGAACCTTCATCCTAATGTCCGTGGTATTGGGTTCACAAGGAGGTCGGCAGTCGCCCCCCCCCCCCCAAATCTTCCCATAAATACAGAAAGTAGTCTACATGCACCATATTATCCTTCCCCCACAAACCCCTGGATATTAATAGCACTAGAGTTGAATGGCGGGAACCCGGTTACCGGGATTTACTGCCCAAAACCACTCCCTTTTCCCGGGATAAATAACTGCGAAAAAACGGTCAATTATTATAAATTATTCATATGAGCAGCATGGCGTGAAATGGAACTGTTAAAATGATATGCAATGTCTACATCTGGCTTCTCTATGGCCTCTGCCTGAGAGAACGCTCAGGGTAGGGGACAGAGAGCCCATCTTAGAATGGAGCGCAGTTCACGATGCATGTAGACCCATCTTATCATGGTAACTTTTTCTCTTGTGACAGGTAGGCCTACATTTGCTGTAGCGTAGCCTATGCTACAGTAATGTAAACACTAAATGCGGGTGTAATTTAACCCATCTCCATCTGACTTTCGGTTGTCACCTTGTTTTTTAATTTTTTTTTAATTATGAAGATTGTTATTTTTGTAATAGCAGCTACAGACTTTTAAAACAAACAGCCTATCACTCGATTATCGTTTCTTTAAATCAGTTTCTCGCTTCTTTAAATCAGTTTCTCGCAGTCTTTCTCTCTCTCTCCATCAACATTCAAATTGCATCCAAAATAGATCATCCTGTTCTAGATTGATATATATATATATATATAGCCCTATACACATTGATGTCCTAGCCTCAGGTAATACATTCAATGCAGTATTGCCCTTTATATTTAGCTAATTAATGCATAATAAGTTTCTAACTTACAGCCTTTCTCTTGTGCAATACGCACCTGTGCTCAACTGGCCTCTCCTTAAAACAACTATTTTATCCTACGTATTGGATAATGGGCTTGGGCTCATTTAAATATCATTAATGTGTGGCTCATAACATATTAAATATACTTTAAGGCTCATCAGGCCCAGGTAGCATCAGGTTAGAATTGTCACGCGGATCAAAACTCTTAACCACCCTAAATAGCACTGCCCCATATGCAAGTCTTCGCTCTGTCCCGTTGTATTGAAGTGTATCATGTTCCCATGTGGAGTTACAGTTGAAGTCGGAAGTTTACATACACTTATGTTGGAGTCATTAAAACTCGTTTTTTAAACAACTCCACACATTTCTTGTTAACAAACTCTCGCTTTGGCAAGTCGGTTAGTACATCTACTTTGTGCATGACACAAGTCATTTTTCCAACAGTTGTTTACAAATTATTTCACTTATAACTAATCTCGAAGTGCTGTACAGAAACCCAGCCTAAAACCCCAAACAGCAAGCAATGCAGGTGTAGAAGCACGGTGGCTAGGAAAAACTCCCTAGAAAGGCCAAAACCTAGGAAGAAACCTAGAGAGGAACCAGGCTATGAGGGGTGGCCAGTCCTCTTCTGGCCGTGCCGGGTGGAGATTATAACAGAACTATGCCAAGATGTTCAAAATGTTCATAAGTGACAAGCATGGTCAAATAATAATCAGGAATAAATGTCAGTTGGCTTTTCATAGCCGATCATTAAGAGTTGAAAACAGCAGGTCTGGGACAGGTAGGGGTTCCGTAACCGCAAGCAGAACAGTTGAAACTGGAATAGCAGCAAGACCAGGCGGACTGGGGGCAGCAAGGAGTCATCATGCCAGGTAGTCCTGAGGCATGGTCCTAGGGCTCAGGTCCTCCGAGAGAGAGAAAGAAAGAGAGAAGGAGCGAATTAGAGAGAACCAAGATTTTCAAAATGTTCAGAAATGACAAGCATGGTCAAATAACATGACAAGCATGGTCAAATTGACATCATTTGAGTCAATTGTAGGTGTACCTGTGGATGTATTTCAAGGCCTACCTTCAAACTCGGTGCCTCTTTGCTTGACATCATTGGAAAATCAAAAGAAATCAGCCAAGACCTCAGAAAAAAATTGTAGACCTCCACAAGTCTGGTTCATCCTTGGGAGCAATTTCCAGACCCCTGAAGGTACCACGTTCATCTGTACAACCAATAGTACGCAAGTATAAACACCATGGGACCACGCAGCCGACATACCGCTCAGGAAGGAGACGTGTTCTGTCTCCTAGAGATGAATGTACTTTGGTGCGAAAAGTGCAAATCAATTCCAGAACAACAGCAAAGGACCTTGTGAAGATGCTAGAGGAAACAGGTACAAAAGTATCTATATCCACAGTAAAACGAGTCCAATATCGACATAACCTGAAAGGCCGCTCGGCAAGGAAGAAGCCACTGCTCCAAAACCGCCATAAAAAAGCCAGACTACGGTTTGCAACTGCACATGGGGACAAAGATCATACTTTTTGGAGACATGTCCTCCTGGTCTGATGAAACAAAAATAAAACTGTTTGGTCATAATGACCATTGTTATGTTTGAAGGAAAAAGAGGGAGACTTGCAAGCCGAAGAACACCATGCCAACCGTGAAGCACGGGGGTGGCAGCATCGTGTTGTGGGGGTGCTTTGCTGCAGGAGGGACTGGTGCACTTCACAAAATAGATGGCATCATGAGGAAAGAAAATTATGTGGATTTATTGAAGTGACATCAGTCACGAAGTTAAAGCTTGGTCACAAATGGGTCTTCCAAATGGACAATGACGCCGAGCATACTTCCAAAGTTGTGGCAAAATGGCTTAAGGACAATAACGTCAAAGTATTGGAGTGGCCATCACAAAGCCCTGTCCTCAATCCTATGGAAAATTTGTGGGCAGAACTGAAAAAGCGTGTGCGAGCAAGGAGGCCTACAAACCTGACTCAGTTACACCAGCTCTGTCAGAAGGAATGAGCCAAAATTTACCCAACTTATTGTGGGAAGATTGTGGAAGGCTACCAGAAACATTTGACCAAAGTTCAACAATTTCAAGGCAATGCTACCAAATTCTAATTGAGTGTATGTAAACTTCTGACCCACTTTGAATGTGATGAAAGAAATAAAAGCTGAAATAAATCATTCTCTCTACTATTATTCTGACATTTCACATTCTTAAAATAGTGGTGATCCTAACTGAACTAAGACAGGGAATTTTTACTAGGATTAAAAGTCAAGAATTGTGAAAAACTGAGTTTTAAATGTATTTGGCTAAGGTGTTTGTCAACTTCCGACTTCAACTGTACATGGGTCCACTCAGAGTTCTAGGGGTTTCCTCAAGTTGATGGCTATTCCAGCGACTGACCTGATTTTTGACTTTGGAGCGTCAGCAAGCTGCCTTAATGCATGTTTTCTAAAGGTCCACATTTGGCCCATCCATGAAGCCAGCAGGACTTGGTTTAAAAGCACGTCAAGTGCACTTGACACCTGAGAGCAAGACCTTGACATTGATTCCATTCTATTATTCTAAATGTTCAGAATATATTATTATGTCAAGGATTCTTAACATACAGTACCAGTCAAAAGTTTGGACACACCTACTCAATCCAGGGTTTTTCTTTATTTTTTTTTTACTATTTTCTACATTGTAGAATAATAATGAAGACATCAAAACTATGAAATAAAACATATGGAATCATGTAGTAACCAACAAAGTGTTAAACAAATCAAATTATATTTTATATTTGAGGTTCTTCAAAGTAGCCACTCTTTTCCTTGATGACAGCTTTGCACACTCTTGGCATTCTCTCAACCAGCTGAATGAGGTAGTCACCTGGAATGCATTTCATTTAACAGGTGTGCCTTGTTAATTAATTTATGGAATTTCTTTGCTTTTTAATGCGTTTGAGCCAATAAGTTGTGTTGTGACAAGGTAGGGGTGGTATATAGAAGATAGCCCTATTTGGTAAATTACCAAGTCCATATTATGGCAAGAACAGCTCAAATAAGCAAAGAGAAATGACAGTCCATCATTACTTTAAGACATGAAGGTCAGTTTATCCGGAAAATTTCAAGAACGTTTTTGAATGTTTCTTTAAGTGCAGTCGTAAAAACCATCATGCTCTATGATGAAACTGCCTCTCATGACTGCCTCTCACTGCCTCTCATGAGGACCGCCAGAGGAAAGGAAGACCCAGAGTTACCTCTGCATAAGTTACCTCTGCATACCTCTGGTCCCGTGTGGCTCAGTTGGTAGAGCATGGCGCTTGCAACGCCAGGGTTGTGGGTTCAATTCCCACGGGGGGACCAGGGTTCAATTCCCACGGGGGGACCAGGATGAATATGTATGAACTTTCCAATTTGTAAGTTGCTCTGGATAAGAGCGTCTGCTAAATGACTTAAATGTAATGTAAATGATGCATAAGTTCATTAGCGTTAACTGCACCTCAGATTGCAGCCCAAATAAATGCTTCACAGAGTTCAAGTAACAGACACATCTCAACATCAACTGTTCAGAGGAGACTGCATGAACCAGGCCTTCATGGACAAATTGCTGCAAAGAAAACACTTCTTAAGGACACCAACGAGAAGAAGGGACTTGCTTTGGCCAAGAAACACGAGCAATGGACATTAGACTGGTGGAAATCTGTCTTTTGGTCTGATGAGTCCAAATTTGAGATTTTTGGTTCCAACTGCCGTGTCTCTGTGAGATGCAGAGTAGGTGAACGGATGATCTCCGCATGTGTGGTTCCCACCTTGAAGCGTGGAGGTGTTATGGTGTTGGGGTGTTTGCTGGTGACACTGTCAGTGATTTATTTAGAATTCAAGGCATACTTAACCAGCATGGCTACCACAGCATTCTGCAGCGATACGCCATCCTGTCTGGTTTGCTCTTAGTGGGACTATCATTTGTTTTTCAACAGGACAATAACCCAAAACACACCTCCAGGCTATGTAAGGGCTATTTGACCAAGAAGGAGAGTAAAGGAGTGCTGAATCAGATGACCTGGCCCCACAATCACCCGACCTCAAACCAATTGAGATGGTTTGGACCTCTGAGTGAAGGAAAAGCAGCCAACAAGTGCTAAGCATGTGTGGGAACTCCTTCAAGGCTGTTGGAAAAGCATTCCAGGTGAAGGTGGTTGAGAGAATGCCAAGAGTGTGCAACGCTGTCATCAAGGCAAAGGGTGGCTACTTTGAAGAATCGCAAATATATTTTGATTTAACACTTTGTTGGTTACTACATGATTCCATATGTGTTATTTCATAGTTTTGATGTCTTCACTATTGTTCTACAGTATAGAAAATAGTACTAAAAAAGAAAACCCCTTGAATGAGTAGTAGTGTCCAAACTTTTGACTGGTACTTTATTTGAAGTTTATATACGAATTTCCCTCAGTGCTGATTTCATTTGGCTTTTGTTGCTTTTGTGCCCCTCTCATGGAAGTCTTCCGTTCCCTCTCGTCTCATGGAAGTCTTCCGTGCCCTCCCGTCTCCTGGAAGTCTTCCGTTCCCTCCCGTTTCATGGAAGTCTTCCGTTCCCTCCCGTCTCATGGAAGTCTTCCGTTCCATCCCGTCTCATGGAAGTCTTCCGTTCCCTCCCGTCTCATGGAAGTCTTCTGTTCCCTCCCGTCTCATGGAAGTCTTCCGTTCCCTCCCTTCTCCTGGAAGTCTTCCGTTCCCTCTCGTCTCATGGAAGTCTTCCGTTCCATCCCGTCTCATGGAAGTCTTCCGTTCCCTCTCGTCTCATGGAAGTCTTCCGTTCCCTCCCCTCTCATGGAAGTCTTCCGTTCCCTCTCGTCTCATGGAAGTCTTCCGTTCCCTCCCGTCTCATGGAAGTCTTCCGTTCCCTCCCGTCTCATGGAAGTCTTCCGTTCCCTCCCGTCTCATGGAAGTCTTCCGTTCCCTCTCGTCTCATGGAAGTCTTCCGTTCCCTCTCGTCTCATGGAAGTCTTCCGTTCCCTCCCGTCTCATGGAAGTCTTCCGTTTCTTCCCGTCTCATGGAAGTCTTCCGTTCCTTCCCGTCTCATGGAAGTCTTCCGTTCCCTCCCGTCTCATGGAAGTCTTCCGTTCCCTCCCGTCTCATGGAAGTCTTCCGTTCCCTCCCGTCTCATGGAAGTCTTCCGTTCCCTCCCGTCTCATGGAAGTCTTCCGTTCCCTCCCGTCTCATGGAAGTCTTCCGTTCCCTCCCGTCTCCTGGAAGTCTTCCGTTCCCTCTCGTCTCATGGAAGTCTTCCGTTCCATCCCGTCTCATGGAAGTCTTCCGTTCCCTCTCGTCTCATGGAAGTCTTCCGTTCCCTCCCGTCTCATGGAAGTCTTCCGTTCCCTCCCGTCTCATGGAAGTCTTCCGTTCCCTCCCGTCTCATGGAAGTCTTCCGTTCCATCCCGTCTCATGGAAGTCTTCCGTTCCCTCCCGTCTCATGGAAGTCTTCCGTTCCCTCTCGTCTCATGGAAGTCTTCCGTATTAACCCCTGGAACAAAGAAACTCCCTGAATGATTTGTTACATGTACTGCAGGTATAGATCTTAAGGGCCCATCTGATGTGTTCCATTCTCTCTCTTCTCTCCCTTTACTTTAAGAGCTCTCGGTGTGCAATCACTACGGTAACGCTCCACGGATGACTGATGGTCTCCATTAGTAAACATAGAGAGCTATATGTGCCGTCTGCCAGGAGAGCCAGTGCCTCCGAACTCACTTCCCTCCTTCCCTTCCACTTTCTCTTTTTCTTTATCTCTCTCTGCCTCACTCCCACTCACTCCCTCCCCCTCTCTCTCGCATTCTCGCTTCATTCTTCTCTTTCTCTCTCTCTCACTATCTCCCCCCATTGTACGACTCTGGCTGCTACAGCTCTGCAGTGAACGGAGGGATGAGATTGTCTCCCACAAGATGAGTGGAAGAAAGGATGGAGAGAGCAGAGGGACTGCAGCAGGGAGGGATGTCAGGATGGAGAGAGCAGAGGGACTGCAGCAGGGAGGGACGTCAGGATGGAGAGAGCAGAGGGACTGCAGTAGGGAGGGATGTCAGGATGGAGAGAGCAGAGGGACTGCAGTAGGGAGGGATGTCAGGATGGAGAGAGCAGAGGGACTGCAGCAGGGTGGGACGTCAGGATGGAGAGAGCAGAGGGACTGCAGCAGGGTGGAGAGAGCAGAGGGACTGCAGCAGGGAGGGACGTCAGGGTGGAGAGAGCAGAGGGACTGCAGCAGGGAGGGACGTCAGGATGGAGAGAGCAGAGGGACTGCAGTAGGGTGGTATGTCAGGATGGAGAGAGCAGAGGGACTGCAGCAGGATGGAGAGAGCAGAGGGACTGCAGCAGGATGGAGAGAGCAGAGGGACTGCAGCAGGGAGGGACGTCAGGATGGAGAGAGCAGAGGGACTGCAGTAGGGTGGTATGTCAGGATGGAGAGAGCAGAGGGACTGCAGCAGGATGGAGAGAGCAGAGGGACTGCAGCAGGATGGAGAGAGCAGAGGGACTGCAGCAGGGAGGGACGTCAGGATGGAGAGAGCAGAGGGACTGCAGTAGGGAGGGACGTCAGGATGGAGAGAGCAGAGGGACTGCAGCAGGGAGGGACGTCAGGATGGAGAGAGCAGAGGGACTGCAGCAGGGAGGGACGTCAGGATGGAGAGAGCAGAGGGACTGCAGCAGGGAGGGACGTCAGGATGGAGAGAGCAGAGGGACTGCAGCAGGGAGGGACGTCAGGATGGAGAGAGCAGAGGGACTGCAGCAGGATGGAGAGAGCAGAGGGACTGCAGCAGGATGGAGAGAGCAGAGGGACTGCAGCAGGGAGGGACGTCAGGATGGAGAGAGCAGAGGGACTGCAGCAGGGAGGGACGTCAGGATGGAGAGAGCAGAGGGACTGCAGCAGGATGGAGAGAGCAGAGGGACTGCAGATGGGTGGAGAATGTCAAGCAGCAGGGAGGGATATCAATCAATCAAAAATGTATTTATGAAGCCCTTTTTACATTAGCAGATGTCACAAAGTGCTTCTACAGAAATGCCAGCAGCTGAAACACAGGAAATGTCTTTGAAATGACAGATACAGAATATGTTGCGTTTGCAAGAGGACATCACCTCACCATGTTACCATGAACCCATGCAACAGTTGAATACATGGACAGGTTTCCATGAGATGGGGATAAAAGGCATATTATTTCCTGAAGCTGAAAGCAGTCTATGGACCAGGAAAGGCTGCAGTCTTTGATTTGGTTAGCAGTGTTGGTAACAGTGACTAAGTAAACAAACCCACAACATGGTCCTTGTCCATAGACTGCTTACACAAATTTGTATTTGGGTGAACTGTCACTTTAAATTCAGAGTTGACATAAAATGTAGTTCCTCGTTTAATGATTCTTCCTCCTTTTTGAGTTTTGTGAACTTTTGGAATCTTTGAACAAAGGTCGGGGTGAATTCCACATTCAATTCTAATTAGAATCTCTCTCCCTGTAAATTACATTTAATTCCATTTAAATTCCAGGTCAGTCTTTGAATTCAGAAATAATTAAATTCCCTCAGGCTGAACACTGTCACTGTTCAGATAGCCGAGCTATAATGGAAATATAGAAATACAAGTTGAACTGATTTAAAACAAATCCTGCAACCAATTTTTGATACTTTGTCCATTAAATCCATTTAGTGGGAAATGTAAAAATACTGAATTCCAAAGATGAAATGTTATTACAATTTCAATATAAAAAAAAGTCAAAATAGTCTAATCAATTAAATTCCATAACTTGAAGATTGTTTGAAATTTGAAATAGAATTCAAATTACATTCTCCACTTGAAGAGTGAAATCAAGAATTGAATTGGAATTTCAAGTTAAATAGGAATTGACCTTAACCCCGGATCTATAAATGTAAGATAAATAGTGTCCAATGCATTCACTGTTCATTTTTAGCTCTGTTAAGCATCTAAACACAAGGATTCTTAATGCAGCACACTGTATGGTGGAAAAAATGGCTAATTTCACAATTAGCTTTTCCATAATTAGCCAAATCATGTACAGAAAGCTAATTATGGCGGATGTGTAATTAGCATTATGTAAAGTGCTTCTTTCTACATCTTTGGGGCAATCAGTTTGCCCCTTTTTTAGATTCCTAGCTTTTGAGTCAATGATAAGGGATTGGTTTAGTCGTGAATGGAGGTCAACTTCCCCCCTTTTTTCTTGCTCATCTCGTTTCTTGTGATCGGAAAGTGAATGTGGCTCCCGTGGTTCGGTGAAGGAGAACGGGAGTGCGGGAGTGTAGCTTTTTTCCAGTGCCTGAAAACTAGGGCGAATGGCGAACAGAGGGGAAATCATGTCATTATACTGGCGTACAGCACAAAGCGCCCTGATTGCATTCTGGATCCTGACACATTTTTATGTTTTATTTTTTATTTTTTTTTTACACTAGAACCAAATGTTCTCTCAGCATGACTGACTCATCGCCTGATTGCCCAAGCACTGGGTGAACCCCCCCTCCCTCCCCTACCCTCATCCTCTCTCCCTCCCCTCCTCCCCTCAGCCCATCCTACATCCCTCATTTCTTTCGTACCTCCCTCCCTCCTTAATATTTTGTCTTGCCCATTCACCCTCAGAATGGCACACATACACAATCCATGTCTCAATTGTCTCAAGGCTTAACAATCCTTCTTGAACCTGGATTCACCTGGTCAAGTCTATCATGGAACGAGTTACGAATGTTTTGTTAACTAAGTGTATTTTTATTTTATTTTATTTAACCTTTATTTACCTAGGCAAGTTAGTTAAGAACAAATTCTTATTTACAATGACGGCCTACCCCGGCCAAATCCGGACGACGCTGGGCCAATTGTTCGCTGTCCTATGGGACTCCCAATCCGCCTAGACACAGCCTAGATTCGAACCAGGGACTGTAGTGACACCTCTTGCACTGAGATAGCAGTGCCTTAGACTGCTGTGCCACTCGGGAGCCACGTATATTTGATATAGTTAAAGGGGAATTCCCACCACCACAATTGAAATTTGAGTAAAAATTGTTTTGTCTCTCAATGACTTATTACCGTTTTCCCTGAAGGTGAGATTTCACAGTTCACAACTATGGAGCCTAGAACGTTATCAGGTGATTCCACAGTAACCGTATTGTTACATCGCTGTGTTCACAGGTCCCACGAGTCACTATAGGCCCGAGTCTCCAATCAGCGTTTTCAAAGAGTTGGACAGCAATAGAGATGGAAGGTAAAGAACCTCACGTTTTACATTGACTGTGTATATATACTACCAAACATGCAGTGTTACCAAGGTTACCTGCAGTGTTTCCTCTGGAAATTGTTGTAGCAGTGGAGGGGAAAAAGTCGCAGAGGGGAGAGGTTTCCTTTTTTTTTTGTCCCCGCCGGGGACATTTTATGTACAAAGACTGAGAAGTTCAATTACATTCTTCTACTAACATTATACTTGCACCATCTAAAATATAATTTTCATCTCCAGAAATGGGATTAATTAACATATTGGTCAAAATTATGTTAAAATTACTTTAATATGTTGGACTATGCATATTTGTCTACAGTATATTAGCAATAAGCATGATCATCTGTGGCCCAAATGATGCTGCATAGTGTTTTTATAAATATATAGGCTGAAGCATGGGGTTTGCCTTGTAAATACCATGGGCTGCTAATAAACTAGATCTTAAATGTGTTGTTTTAACTAGTTACCATGTATTGATACATTTTAGTTTTGTCAATTAGAAACACCGTTCTTAAACGCTTCCTTCAGAATAAACTTTGCATATCTTATCAGCTTATTAAGATACGCCACCTATCAGGATTAGCTTATTTTGACTAATATGGTGTTCAAACAAAGCTGACAAAATCAAAACTGTCGACCAACTGTATTATCTACCTTCGATACAATGATTGATTGTACCTCTTTCGTTGCGGTCAATAAGAAAAATGGTCAACTCATAGGCCTCATTCATCTTGGAATGCATATCCCCCTCCCATTCTTTCGTCTCTCAACTCTGTCGCCGAGTGTCATTTGTCTCTGTGAACATCCCCTCCCGCTCAACCATCCCACCTTGGGTCGTTTGTGCTCCCTCAGCATCGGAAAGCATTTCAATGCCTTGTTTGCGTTGCATAATCTGCCGCCTCAAACGCTTCGACTGACCCGTTTTCACCCAGCGAGACTTCTAACGCTCTGCTGTGGGCAGTGTTTAACCTCACCTGTCTGCTGTGGGCAGTGTTTAACCTCACCTGTCTGCTGTGGGCGGTGTTTAACCTCACCTGTCTGCTGTGGGCAGTGTTTAACCTCACCTGTCTGCTGTGGGCAGTGTTTAACCTCACCTGTCTGCTGTGGGCAGTGTTTAATCTCACCTGTCTGCTGTGGGCAGTGTTTAACCTCACCTGTCTGCTGTGGGCAGTGTTTAACCTCACCTGTCTGCTGTGGGCAGTGTTTAACCTCACCTGTCTGCTGTGGGGAGTGTTTAACCTCACCTGTCTGCTGTGGGCAGTGTTTAACCTCCTCTGTCTGCTGTGGGCAGTGTTTAATCTCCCCTGTCTGCTGTGGGCAGTGTTTAACCTCCTCTGTCTGCTGTGGGCAGTGTTTAACCTCCTCTGTCTGCTGTGGGCAGTGTTTAACCTCCTCTGTCTGCTGTGGGCAGTGTTTAACCTCCTCTGTCTGTCTGCTGTGGGCAGTGTATAACCTCCTCTGTCTGCTGTGGGCAGTGTTTAACCTCCTCTGCTGTGGGCAGTGTTTAACCTCCTCTGTCTGCTGTGGGCAGTGTTTAACCTCCTCTGTCTGCTGTGGGCTGTGTTTAACCTCCTCTGTCTGCTGTGGGCTGTGTTTAACCTCCTCTGTCTGCTGTGGGCAGTGTTTAACCCCCGCTGTCTGCTGTGGGCAGTGTTTAACCTCCTCTGTCTGCTGTGGGCAGTGTTTAACCCACTCTGTCTGCTGTGGGCTGTGTTTAACCTCCTCTGTCTGCTGTGGGCTGTGTTTAACCTCATCTGTCTGTCTGCTGTGGGCAGTGTTTAACCTCCTCTGTCTGCTGTGGGCAGTGTTTAACCCCCTCTGTCTGCTGTGGGCTGTGTTTAACCTCCTCTGTCTGCTGTGGGTTGTGTTTAACCTCCTCTGTCTGCTGTGGGCAGTGTTTAACCTCCTCTGTCTGCTGTGGGCAGTGTTTAACCCCCGCTGTCTGCTGTGGGCAGTGTTTAACCTCCTCTGTCTGCTGTGGGCAGTGTTTAACCCCCTCTGTCTGCTGTGGGCTGTGTTTAACCTCCTCTGTCTGCTGTGGGCTGTGTTTAACCTCATCTGTCTGTCTGCTGTGGGCAGTGTTTAACCTCCTCTGTCTGCTGTGGGCAGTGTTTAACCCCCGCTGTCTGCTGTGGGCAGTGTTTAACCTCCTCTGTCTGCTGTGGGCAGTGTTTAACCCCCTCTGTCTGCTGTGGGCTGTGTTTAACCTCCTCTGTCTGCTGTGGGCTGTCTTTAACCTCATCTGTCTGTCTGCTGTGGGCAGTGTTTAACCTCCTCTGTCTGCTGTGGGCAGTGTTTAACCCCCTCTGTCTGCTGTGGGCTGTGTTTAACCTCCTCTGTCTGCTGTGGGTTGTGTTTAACCTCCTCTGTCTGCTGTGGGCAGTGTTTAACCTCCTCTGTCTGCTGTGGGCAGTGTTTAATCTCCTCTGTCTGCTGTGGGCAGTGTTTAATCTCCTCTGTCTGCTGTGGGCAGTGTTTAATCTCCTCTATCTGCTGTGGGCAGTGTTTAATCTCCTCTATCTGCGGTGGGCAGTGTTTAATCTCCTCTATCTGCTGTGGGCAGTGTTTAATCTCCTCTATCTGCTGTGGGCAGTGTTTAACCTCCTCTGTCTGCTGTGGGCAGTGTTTAATCTCCTCTATCTGCTGTGGGCAGTGTTTAACCTCCTCTGTCTGCTGTGGGCTGTGTTTAACCTCCTCTGTCTGCTGTGGGCAGTGTTTAACCTCCTCTGTCTGTCTGCTGTGGGCAGTGTTTAATCTCCTCTGTCTGCTGTGGGCAGTGTTTAACCTCCTCTTTCTGCTGTGGGCAGTGTTTAACCTCCCCTGTCTGCTGTGGGCAGTGTTTAACCTCCTCTGTCTGCTGTGGGCAGTGTTTAACCTCCTCTGTCTGCTGTGGGCAGTGTTTAACCTCCTCTGTCTGCTGTGGGCAGTGTTTAACCTCCTCTGTCTGCTGTGGGCAGTGTTTAACCTCCTCTGTCTGCTGTGGGCAGTGTTTAACCTCCTCTATCTGCCGTGGGCAGTGTTTAACCTCCTCTGTCTGCTGTGGGCAGTGTTTAACCTCCTCTGTCTGCTGTGGGCAGTGTTTAACCTCCCCTGTCTGCTGTGGGCAGTGTTTAACCTCCTCTGTCTGCTGTGGGCAGTGTTTAACCTCCTCTGTCTGCTGTGGGCAGTGTTTAACCTCCTCTGTCTGCTGTGGGCAGTGTTTAACCTCCTCTGTCTGCTGTGGGCAGTGTTTAACCTCCTCTGTCTGCTGTGGGCAGTGTTTAATCTCCTCTATCTGCTGTGGGCAGTGTTTAATCTCCTCTATCTGATGTGGGCAGTGTTTAATCTCCTCTATCTGCTGTGGGCAGTGTTTAACCTCCTCTGTCTGCTGTGGGCAGTGTTTAATCTCCTCTATCTGCTGTGGGCAGTGTTTAACCTCCTCTGTCTGCTGTGGGCTGTGTTTAACCTCCTCTGTCTGCTGTGGGCAGTGTTTAACCTCCTCTGTCTGTCTGCTGTGGGCAGTGTTTAATCTCCTCTGTCTGCTGTGGGCAGTGTTTAACCTCCTCTGTCTGCTGTGGGCAGTGTTTAACCTCCCCTGTCTGCTGTGGGCAGTGTTTAACCTCCTCTGTCTGCTGTGGGCAGTGTTTAACCTCCTCTGTCTGCTGTGGGCAGTGTTTAACCTCCTCTGTCTGCTGTGGGCAGTGTTTAACCTCCTCTGTCTGCTGTGGGCAGTGTTTAACCTCCTCTGTCTGCTGTGGGCAGTGTTTAACCTCCTCTGTCTGCTGTGGGCTGTGTTTAACCTCATCTGTCTGCTGTGGGCAGTGTTTAACCTCCTCTGCTGTGGGCTGTGTTTAACCTACTCTGTCTGCTGTGGGCAGTGTTTAACCTCCTCTGTCTGCTGTGGGCAGTGTTTAATCTCCTCTGTCTGCTGTGGGCAGTGTTTAACCTCCTCTGTCTGCTGTGGGCAGTGTTTAACCTCATCTGTCTGCTGTGGGCAGTGTTTAACCTCCTCTGTCTGCTGTGGGCAGTGTTTAATCTCCTCTGTCTGCTGTGGGCAGTGTTTAACCTCCTCTGTCTGCTGTGGGCAGTGTTTGACCTCCTCTGTCTGCTTCATGGAGAATGGCTACAGTTTTTTCCGCCTGTACCTCCCCTTCCTCATCCACCCCCCCCCCCCCCCCCCCCCCCCCACCCCCCCCTGCCTCTGAGAGAAATCAATACTGTGCAAGCTAACTAGGCGTATTCTCTGGGACAGGATGGCCCCGGGATTGTAAACTAAACATGCTATAAAACATATGGCCGCATCAGAAGGAAATGCTTGTGCTGCTTTTATTTAGCTAGTGGCGCTGTGGTTAATGACTTCCTGAGTCTCTTGATGTACACCATTATTCAGCCTGCGTCTGTCCCCTCCCCATCGCTGATGTTCAGGGAGCTCGGCTTAAAACAAACACATTACTAAGCTAAAAATATATTACGCTTGTTTTTAGTCAGATATTTGTTACAGTCAATCCGTCATTGGGATTCTGGGCCTAGCTCGAGGGGGGTAGCTCCAACGTGCCCAGGTGCCAAGCGCAATTTAGATTGCTTTTGCGTATGATGTAACTGATACTAGCACAGTTTTCCACGTACCGACTCAAAATGCTTTAATTTGCACGTTGTGGACGCTTGTAAAAAAAAAAAATAATAATAATAAAAATAAAAAAAAAGCATTTCTCTTTGTTGCTAATTAGTCACCCTGAAACGCTATGCTTTTCTTAATCCTTTTGATAGGAATATATCATTATATGCAAATTCAGCGATAATTGCACTCCATTTATAGGCGGATCTCATGTGTGTTATTTATTTATTCCGTTATCGTCAATAATCACTATTGTTTTCTTAAGAACTCCGATTCCCCCTCTGAAATAAATAGGAATGGAATCAAATTAAAAGTCTCAGAAGCCCCCCGCTCCCTTCACCATAAAGGTTCTCTTCAGAAGGAAGGCTTTAGATTCATGGATTTGTGCTTTTACCAGTTCAAAAAGGGAATCTGAAAGCAGATATCTTTCTTTGGTTTAGACATGGTTATGCCATATCATATGGGGCGGCAGGGTAGCCTAGTGGTTAGAGCGATGGACTAGTAATCGAAAGGTTGCAAGTTGAAATCCCCGAGCCGACAAGGTCAAAATCTGTCGTTCTGCCCCTGAACAAGGCAGTTAACCCACTGCTCCTAGGCCGTCATTGTAAATAAGAATTTGTTCTTAACTGATTGGCCTAGTTAAATAAAGGTAAAAATAAAAAAAATCATATAAAATAAGAAACATGCTTAGCTTTGTCTTTTCTTCTTCTTCTAAACGTTGTCTTAGCGTTGTCTTAGCGTTGTCTAAACATGTATGGTATGTTCCTGGGTGGGTTTCTTGGTCTCCTGTGTTATGTTGCCCTAAGCCTTCATAAGTACCACACACACAAACGAGTCCCAGTGCCAACAGGCTGGCAGTTGGCAGCCCAGTGCTGGATTAACTGGTACCTGTAGTGCTGCTTAGAAATGGTGTGTAACAAATGCTATTGGAAACCAACCACGGCACGGTAACAGGTTGTAGTTTTGATCCCCCCTGTCTGTGTGTATGTGTGTCCTCTGTGCGTGTTCGTTCACACACAGTCACATTTTCTCTGATTGAACATAACCTCCCATAATCCCCTGCGATTGGGACTGATGCCAGATCGCCAGCAGTATATAACCTGACCTACTACACTATACCCTCCATGTTTCCTGTAGTAGATAACATGACCTACACTATACCCTCCATGTTTCCTGTAGTAGATAACATGACCTACACTATACCCTCCATGTTTCCTGTAGTAGATAACATGACCTACACTATACCCTCCATGTTTCCTGTAGTAGATAACATGACCTACACTATACCCTCCATGTTTCCTGTAGTAGATAACATGACCTACTACACTATACCCTCCATGTTTCCTGTAGTAGATCACCTGACCTATGACACTATACCCTCCATGTTTCCTGTAGTAGATAACATGACCTATGACACTATACCCTCCATGTTTCCTGTAGTAGATAACATGACCTATGACACTATACCCTCCATGTTTCCTGTAGTAGATAACATGACCTATGACACTATACCCTCCATGTTTCCTGTAGTAGATAACATGACCTATGACACTATACCCTCCATGTTTCCTGTAGTAGATAACATGACCTATGACACTATACCCTCCATGTTTCCTGTAGTAGATAACATGACCTACTACACTGTACCCTCCATGTTTCCTGTAGTAGATAACATGACCTATGACACTATACCCTCCATGTTTCCTGTAGTAGATAACCTGACCTACTACACTATACCCTCCATGTTTCCTGTAGTAGATAACATGACCTACTACACTGTACCCTCCATGTTTCCTGTAGTAGATAACATGACCTATGACACTATACCCTCCATGTTTCCTGTAGTAGATAACCTGATCTACTACATTATACCCTCCATGTTTCCTGTAGTAGATAACATGACCTATTACATTATACCCTCCATGTTTCCTGTAGTAGATAACATGACCTATTACATTATACCCTCCATGTTTCCTGTAGTAGATAACCTGATCTACTACATTATACCCTCCATGTTTCCTGTAGTAGATAACATGACCTATTACATTATACCCTCCATGTTTCCTGTAGTAGATAACATGACCTATTACATTATACCCTCCATGTTTCCTGTAGTAGATAACATGACCTATTACATTATACCCTCCATGTTTCCTGTAGTAGATAACCTGATCTACTACATTATACCCTCCATGTTTCCTGTAGTAGATAACCTGACCTATTACATTATACCCTCCATGTTTCCTGTAGTAGATAACATGACCTATTACACTATACCCTCCATGTTTCCTGTAGTAGATAACATGACCTATTACACTATACCCTCCATGTTTCCTGTAGTAGATAACCTGATCTACGACACTATACCCTCCATGTTTCCTGTAGTAGATAACATGACCTATTACACTATACCCTCCATGTTTCCTGTAGTAGATAACCTGACCTACGACACTATACCCTCCATGTTTCCTGTAGTAGATAACCTGACCTACGACACTATACCCTCCATGTTTCCTGTAGTCGATAACATGACCTATGACACTATACCCTCCATGTTTCCTGTAGTAGATCACCTGACCTATGACACTATACCCTCCATGTTTCCTGTAGTAGATAACCTGATCTACTACATTATACCCTCCATGTTTCCTGTAGTAGATAACCTGACCTATTACATTATACCCTCCATGTTTCCTGTAGTAGATAACATGACCTATTACACTATACCCTCCATGTTTCCTGTAGTAGATAACCTGATCTACTACATTATACCCTCCATGTTTCCTGTAGTAGATAACATGACCTATGACACTGTACCCTCCATGTTTCCTGTAGTAGATAACATGACCTACTACATTATACCCTCCATGTTTCCTGTAGTAGATAACATGACCTACTACACTATACCCTCCATGTTTCCTGTAGTAGATAACCTGACCTATTACATTATACCCTCCATGTTTCCTGTAGTAGATAACATGACCTACTACATTATACCCTCCATGTTTCCTGTAGTAGATAACATGACCTACTACATTATACCCTCCATGTTTCCTGTAGTAGATAACATGACCTACTACACTATACCCTCCATGTTTCCTGTAGTAGATAACCTGATCTACTGTACAACACAATACCCTCCATGTTTCCTGTAGTAGATAACATGACCTATTACACTATACCCTCCATGTTTCCTGTAGTAGATAACATGACCTACTACACTGTACCCTCCATGTTTCCTGTAGTAGATAACATGACCTATTACACTATACCCTCCATGTTTCCTGTAGTAGATAACCTGACCTATGACACTATACCCTCCATGTTTCCTGTAGTAGATCACCTGATCTACGACACTGTACCCTCCATGTTTCCTGTAGTAGATAACCTGATCTACTGTACAGCACTATACCCTGTGTAGAAATGTTAATGGGCATTTGTCTCTTATAATCCAGATTGCTAACAGCTAACAGCTACCCAAATTAAATCTAGACATTTAAGGAGCAAATTTTAGAAAATTTTGACGGCGAGGAAATATAACACATTTTAAGTGCGGTGGCTCTCTGGACCTCAGTGAAGACCCAAATGCGGCCCCGAGGAAAAATGCCCCTGAAATAGTGTAGACACCTGGCAGAGGGAGCTAAGTGTTTACTCAGAGAGGGTTGTGTGTGTCTGGGAGTGAGTGAAAGACTGAGAGATTGTTTAAATGAGTGAGTGCGTGGCTTTGTGCCCTCTGAAAGATACATATCGCTCACTGTTAGGAGTTTCATGTGTGGCCATGGAATGCATCAGCAATAGACTTTCAAAACCTCGCATTTACTAAAGCTGCGCAAAGGGGTTGCAACAACTGACTTTGAAATTGGAGAGAAATGTACCCTTTTAGGTAGCCTCCTCTCTCCTTTATCCAATGGCCATCTCTTAGTGGAGACCTTGACATGGAGAGTTGATCAAAGGTTGAGATGCTGTGAAGAGAGAGTGGGATAATCACCCTGCACCACTGTAGAGGATAACAGAGAGCTCCACTCCAAGCTAGACACCCACCTCTTCTCCAGCAGAATAAGACAATACACACAGGAATCTAGCTCTATAGCTTTCCCTCCATCTATTCCACAGTATCTGTGTCTGTTTGGAATTGACAATCAGTACGGTATCAATGCACATAATACTGGATCCCCATCTCAATGTCTCCCATCTTCCGCTCATACTACCCTTCTTTCCTCCCTTCCTGCTTTCTTTCTTATTTGCTTCCCTTCTTTCCTTTCATTGTTTATTTCTCGCTCTACTTTTTTTCTAGGTCCTTCCTTCCTTCCTTCCCTCCCTGCCTCCCTGCCTCCTTTCCTTCCTTCCTTCCTGCCCCACTCCCTCCCTCCCTCCCTCCCTCATTGTTTTTAACCCTTTTTCTGCCCTGTTTCTTTGACTGCCACAGTATTACCGTGGATGAAGTCCAGGCGAAACTCTCTCCCGTCCAGGATGAGGAGCATGCTCTCTCGGAAGATGAAGCCGTGGTATGTTTAAACTGTATTAAACATCTGACTGATGTTATCGGAGTTTGATGTTAGAAATAGTTTAGGTCCTCAAGTGTATGTGTTGTTGTTGTTCTAGCCCAGCACTAATCAAAGGCTTTGGGGATTGGTTGATTAGTGGAATCAGCTAGTGCTAGGCTAGAAAATAGGTGAATTAGTTGAATCGGGCGTGTTAACGCCGGGCCAGAACAAGAAGGCGCACCCCAGGGGGCTCAATAAAAATAGTCTCTTCCTCAATATTTCAAACACAAAGCAGATATCCCAGCATAATCATTGGTTTCCCGGGTTCCGTTGTCAAAATCTCCCTTGCTATTCGACAAGTACTCTCACCACAGGCTCTATCCACACTCATTTGAATTCATAGTCAGTTTCCAACAAGGATTTTCCTTCAACCGTGATGTGTGAGAATGCTGCTGTCTTGTTCCACTTTAAACTGTGAGCTTGCGCACCAAGAGCAGATATCAAAGTATTTTTTTTTTTGGGGGGGGGGGGGGGGGGGGGGGTGTAAACAAAATACCTGAATCTCCTTTTTCTCTCATTGCTAATTGGTATGCGAGAGGGCCTGCCGGTGTCCCTAGAGTGGGTAGTGGTAGCTTTAGACTTGGCTAGTAAATAGACACACACTGTGAACAGGCGCTCTCACGTCCACTAAAATGCACCAATCATGCAGCATCAATATTGTATATCTCAATATGCACCAGTCATACATCATCCATATTGTATATCTCAAAATACTTATAGGGGAGGATTACCCAAGGTTCCTTATCATGCAGTCTGCAATTATTGATGTGTGAGTGTGTGCTCTTGTGTTGGTGCGTGTCTCTGTGTGCGTGTCCATGTGTGTGTGAGACTTATTTGTGTCTATGTTCTCTAGAAGTGTCTCCTAATCAGGTTCTTGTCCAAGTTAACTTCACGTAACAAGACTCAGTTGACACAAAGCTAGTTAGCTTCACGTAACAAGTCTCAGTGGACACAAAGCTAGTTAGCTTCACGTAACAAGACTCATTTGACACAAAGCTAGTTAGCTTTACGTAACAAGACTCAGTTGACACAAAGCTAGTTAGCTTCACGTAACAAGTCTCAGTTGACACAAAGCTAGTTAGCTTCACGTAACAAGTCTCAGTTGACACAAAGCTACTTTAGATGCATTTAAATGCAAAGGAATTCAGTATCAGTAAGCAGCATTCTGATTGGACAGCTGTACCAAGCTAATCTCCAGGGTCTACTGATGTTGCGTTGCGTTCTGAACCATGTAGCCTACCAAAAAAATACCAAGTCCTTCCCTCGCAAGCGACATTAAAGGGCCAAGAATGGGAAACCACTGGCTGTTTGTTATTTATAGCTGGTGAGGACACAGGAAGGCAATCCTAATGAATTCACATACACTTGAAGTGAGTGAATGAATATGAATATGCATGAATATGAAAATGTGCACTTATCCAATCAAACGATGATCAAGCCGGGGGAATTAAACAGTTTGCCAAGGACAGTAGTTAATGGGAAATTTGCATTAGAACGAGGAAGCAGCCGCGTGAAGACGTCGACGCCCTACAAGGAGCTGTGCTTTTTTTTGTTCTGCGTTTCGCTCTGATTGACAGCAACATTTCTCTCTCATTCAACCTGTTGTTATCAGTAACCCCGTGACATTCTCCCCACAAAGAAATGTTACGTCGGCCATTTTATATTTTTATTTTTTACATTAAATGAGACTGCTTATGCTCCTAATACATGAACATGTTCACTTCCTCCCAAGGCGGAGAAATCCCTCCCCCCCCCACCAATTGTTCAGGTTGATAACATAGGCCTCCGAGTTGGGTTCCCAGTCGTGTTGAGAGCTGTTGTATTTGAGAGATGGTCTGTTTCATTACTCTGGCCAGAAGGATGTCTGGAGCAATTGGGCTGTAGTTTTCTCACGCTTCCCCCACTTCCTGTCATTTCCACTTAATTTTGATTTGGTTCCTCCCTCTTTTCCACCTCGTTTCCTCTCTCGTCTCCTCCCTCGTTTCCTCTCTCGTCTCCTCCCTCGTTTCTTCTCTCGCCTCCTCCCTCGTTTCCTCTCTCGTCTCCTCCCTCGTTTCCTCTCTCGTCTCCTCCCTCGTTTCCTCTCTCGTCTCCTCCCTCGTTTCCTCTCTCGTCTCCTCCCTCGTTTCCTCTCTCGTCTCCTCCCTCGTTTCTTCTCTCGCTTCCTCCCTCGTTTCCTCTCTCGTCTCCTCCCTCGTTTCCTCTCTCGTCTCCTCCCTCATTTCCTCTCTCGTCTCCTCCCTCGTTTCTTCTCTCAACTCCTCCCTCGTTCCTCTCTCGACTCCTCCCTCGTTTCCTCTCTCGCCTCCTCCCTCGTTTCCTCTCTCGCTTCCTCCCTCGTTTCCTCTCTCTCTCTATTTTCTCTGAAAAAGCTTTTGGGCACCGCCAGAAAATTCAGTTTCTACTTCAGTGGTCCAGATTATTCAAGAACAGAGAGTACCTCAAAACAATTTGATGATCAAAGGAAGCGTTCCTCTCTGTAAGGGAAAGCAGCACTTTAGACAGTGGCATTAGGCAATGCTATGAGAAGAGAAGGCTTTACACTGTGTTCATTGTTTTTAGTTGAGGAATTGTTGTATAATTCTTAGGTAAAAAGTGATTCATTTGAAAAGGGATGGTCTCATAATCCCATTGTGTGTTATCTACATACGGTTCAATGAACACGGACA
This sequence comes from Salvelinus fontinalis, assembly GCF_029448725.1. Lineage (NCBI taxonomy): Eukaryota > Metazoa > Chordata > Actinopteri > Salmoniformes > Salmonidae > Salvelinus > Salvelinus fontinalis. The sequence goes on from NC_074675.1 coordinate 53,345,247, forward strand.
ACACTGACATGCAGATTATCCACGCTCATGTCCATATTGTCTCAATACCTCATCAGAAATCCACAAGTATGCATTTTGAAGTCTCTCCTCTGGTATCAATTTTCTGCCGTTTGGAACCCTCTTGGTTGTCTCCATCTGAAATCAAACATGGACACCGCATACTCAGAGTCGTTCGCGTGTGACCGCACTTGTTGCTCGGATGTGGTGAAGAGAAGCGGAGTTGAGCTGGGGAGATTGATAGCAGTCTCCTTGGTGATGGACCTCTAGGCCTCAAAATGAGAGACATTTTACCCTCTCCTCCTTCAAACTTCGACTCACCTAACCCTTACACCCTTCATAGGGAATGAGAGGTCTCACCACAGATTAGCTTTCTATAACAAAAAGAAGACGGAGAGAAAAAATCCTGCTGAAAAAGAAATCCGTCTTAGGTGAGAGAGAGAGAGAGGAAAAAGCCATCCCTCTTCACCCTCCATTTCCTGTAGCAAGCTTAGGTAATACTGTAGGTCCTAATTTATGTGGACTCTGACACCTACAGTTGCATGACAAACGGTCCAGGAACAAAAGGAAAATGCCCAAGGACTAGTCAGCCCTTTCCCCTCTGAGGGGTATCTCTCTGTTACAGTATCCAGAGGACTGACTATTATTACAGAACACTACAATACCATGTCTGGTATCTATCTGAAACGGGTCCTCTAAAGAGGACTCTGAAGCTATCTATATGAATGGATGGTCTCTGTGGTTACTTGTATCTGTACAGGGAGAACTCTGAATTACTCTACGCAAAAGGGGGTTTAGGGTTCCTATTATGAATTCTGCCTTATTTATAATCTCCTCATCTCCCAGACAAGCCGTTAGATATTGTGACAACCTGTGGAGATTGGGCCTGGGAGTGTTTTAAGTTAATGTAAACTTGGTATTGCTTGATTGGTCAGTGGTGGTTGATTTTTGGGTTGAAAGGTTACACCTTCAGATGTTATAAATGGAATGAAATGCCTTTTGTTTTCTCTCTCTCTTATCCTGTATCTAGTCAATGGAGGAAGGTTTATGATCATTTTTCATTTCCTAGGCTTCTCGGCCTCTGGCCTAATAGGTAGATCTTTGTTCATGCTTTGTATTCTACGTTAACCTTAGGATCTATATGCCTAGAAGTGTACTTTGTAATATCAGTATTGTCTTATAACTTGTTTTATGCCTTGTATGTGAATCCATTCATTGTACAATGTTAATTAAATATCTGCTTTTGATATAGACAATTCTCAGACCAATTTTTGCTAGTCAACGTCAACTCTTTGACTAATGCTTGCACTACAATGCCAGTCACTGTTCTGGGATCAGTGGCTAACATGACGATGCCAGAGAATTCTGTATGTTCTGTTGTAAGGCAGAGATGGATCATGTCCGCTCTGTTTTAGAATCAGTGGTGTCATGAACAAAAACTACGTCTCCTCGTAATAAACACTTTAACACCCATATTCTCCTTCTCACCAATCCTTAATGGATAGATATATTTGATTGGACGTACAGTACCAGTCTAAAGTTTGGACACACCTACTCATTCCAGGGTTTTTCTTTATTTTTTACTATGTTCTACATTGTAGAATAATAGTGAAGACATCAAAACTATGAAATAACACATATGGAATCATGTAGTGACCAAAGATAGTTTTAAACAATTCAAAATATATTTGAGATTATTCAAAGTAGCCACCCTTTGCCTTTACAGCTTTGCACACTTTTGGCATTCTCTCAACCAGCTTCATAAGGTAGTCACCTGGAATGCATTTCAATCAATAGGTGTGCCTTGTTAAAAGTACATTTGTGGAATTTCTTTCCTTCTTAATTTGTTTGAGCCAATAAGTTGTGTTGTGACAAGGTATGAGGGTATACAGAAGATTTCCCTATTTGGTAAAAGACCAAGTCCATATTATGGCAAGAACAGCTCAAATAAGCAAAGAGAAATGACAGTCCATCATTACTTTAAGACATCCCAAAAATTTCAAGAACTTTGAAAGTTTCTTCAAAGGCATCGCCAAAACCATCAAGCGCTATGATGAAACGGGCTCTTATGAGGAGCCGACACAGGAAAGGAAGACCCAGAGTTACCTCTGTTGCAGAGGAGAAGTTCATTAGAGTTACGGGCCTCAGAAATTGCCTTGATGACAGCTTTGGCCACTCTTGGCATTCTCTCAACCAGCTTCACCTGGAATGCATTTCCGCATATGCTGAGCACTTGTTGGCTATTTTTCCTTCTTGGATCAGATTGATGTCTTGGAGACATGGTTCCATCCACTCCCCCAGTCAGATTGATGTCTTGGAGACATGGTTCCATCCACTCCCCCAGTCAGATTGATGTCTTGGAGACATGGTTCCATCCACTCCCCCAGTCAGATTGATGTCTTGGAGACATGGTTCCATCCACTCCCCCAGTCAGATTGATGTCTTGGAGACATGGTTCCATCCACTCCCCCAGTCAGATTGATGTCTTGGAGACATGGTTCCATACACTCCCCCAGTCAGATTGATGTCTTGGAGACATGGTTCCATCCACTCCCCCAGTCAGATTGATGTCTAGGAGACATGGTTCCATCCACTCCCCCAGTCAGATTGATGTCTTGGAGACATGGTTCCATCCACTCCCCCAGTCAGATTGATGTCTTGGAGACATGGTTCCATCCACTCCCCCAGTCAGATTGATGTCTTGGAGACATGGTTCCATACACTCCCCCAGTCAGATTGATGTCTAGGAGACATGGTTCCATCCACTCCCCCAGTCAGATTGATGTCTAGGAGACATGGTTCCATCCACTCCCCCAGTCAGATTGATGTCTAGGAGACATGGTTCCATCCACTCCCCCAGTCAGATTGATGTCTTGGAGACATGGTTCCATCCACTCCCCCAGTCAGATTGATGTCTAGGAGACATGGTTCCATCCACTCCCCCAGTCAGATTGATGTCTTGGAGACATGGTTCCATCCACTCCCCCAGTCAGATTGATGTCTAGGAGACATGGTTCCATCCACTCCCCCAGTCAGATTGATGTCTTGGAGACATGGTTCCATCCACTCCCCCAGTCAGATTGATGTCTTGGAGACATGGTTCCATCCACTCCCCCAGTCAGATTGATGTCTAAGAGACATGGTTCCATCCACTCCCCCAACCAGATATCACAGCACTACTGGCTGAAAGTCAAACTACATTTGATCACGTCATGAGGGATAAACTGGAGTAGACTACATTGTTCTCCTCTGTCGTGTTTCAACATCTGTCGGGTCACGAAAGGAGATGTCATCCCATGGAGACTGCAACCAGCACCCCCCTTTAAGGCTTGTCCGACTTGTAACTTTAACGTGACGTGTCATCTCTTATCTCCCTCATTGCACTTTCGAGCACTTGACACGACACCACTTGCCACACTCTCCATGGCTTGGCAGTCCCCCCCCCCCCCCCCCCCATCCTCGTCCCACAAGGTCAAACACCCGGCCTAGCGCTTAACATCAGCCGCTTGAGTTTAAGCCCAGCCAGCACTGTGGATTTTCCCCTCTGAGGGGCGAGGGGGCGTATGTACATTAAGACAAGTAGGAGCTTGGCTCATAGTTGAATGTTGATGCTGTGTACTGTAATGGCCCTTAACCAGGAACAAGATAGTTCACAATGCTAGTTTGATTACCAGGAACAAGATAGTTCACAATGCTAGTTTGATTACCAGGAACAAGATAGTTCACAATGCTAGTTTGATTACCAGGAACAAGATAGTTCACAATGCTAGTTTGATTACCAGGAACAAGATAGTTCACAATTCTAGTTGTCAGAGCATACTCTTGTATTTGACAAAGATTGTGAGATATTATGTCATGTCATGACATATCATCAAACCAATCGGACTACTTAGTGTCAGAGCCTTGGTTTGCCCTGCAAATTATAACTACCAGAGTGAGGGGGGGGATTCTTGGAAAAATGTAGACTGCTTTTCCACCAGCCACCAGAAGGGGGCAGCAGGCCTCTTGTGGAATAGTCACTAATGTAAAGTCACATTCACAGTTAATTGAATCCCTTTGTTTTCATGGGCTGGGCCTGAGATGCTGCTTTTCTTTCTTTGTTTGCAGGGAAAGAGAAAGATCCTGATCTTCCTCCCAATACATTCCTTTTAATCGCGTCGTATGGGAGCTGTGTGCGAGCTTATACCGTTTCAAAGGGTTTGATATCCAATGTGTTGACGGGGATTTTGTTACTGGACTAGTGTATGGGCATAGTATAGGCTTTCTTTAAATGGCTGCCGTGTCTTTGGGGTTCACAGTTGTATTGTTTTGCCAATATTCTAACAGTAGCAGTCTAGCTTGGCTGTATCAGGCTAGAAGTTTTTGTTGTTGCTTGTCATAGGTTTCAGGGAAGTAGTATTTATCCAACTGGAATAAATATGTTTGAATAGCATTCACTGTTTTAAGCTTGCAGTATCATAGCAGTGTTGTATACACTCACGCTGGTATGTGGTTAGAGTATGTAAACGGTTTTATGGTCTGGATGTTCCAACCTTGTTCTATAGGCTGGCTGGCTGGCTGGCTGGCTGGCTGGCTGCTGGCTGGCTGGGGGAGTCTGTAGTCTGAGTTCCCCTGTCACTACCGTTCCTCACTTCTCGTCACACGCCTCATGTTTTTCATGCCCAGCTAGAGTTATATAATGTGAAATGACAACCAGAAGCGGATGATACGTGACTTGTAGTGTCGAAGTAAATAACATTGACCCGTTTAAAACACTGTATTATATGGTGCTATGGTCTTTGTAGGTAGGGGGGGGGGGGATGAACGTATCAGAAAGGATTCTGTTTCTCTTGTGCCTCTCATCTTCTTCCTCCTCTCGTCGTTGTTGCCAAGGTAATGGAGCTAGTGGGAGGTCAAAGGGCGAGAGGGAAGGTAGAGTTTTGTGTTCTCCTCAAACTTTTTTTTAATTGAGCACGGCCTTATTTCTATTACAACATATTGGATAACTGTCATTCATATTCCATTCACCCAGCTCAATGTGACAGCGATAGGTTTAGGTTACTGTCATTCATATTCCATTCACCCAGCTCAATGTGACAGCGATAGGTTTAGGTTACTGTCATTCATATTCCATTCACCCAGCTCAATGTGACAGCGATAGGTTTAGGTTACTGTCATTCATATTCCATTCACCCAGCTCAATGTGACAGCGATAGGTTTAGGTTACTGTCATTCATATTCCATTCACCCAGCTCAATGTGACAGCGATAGGTTTAGGTTACTGTCATTCATATTCCATTCACCCAGCTCAATGTGACAGCGATAGGTTTAGGTTACTGTCATTCATATTCCATTCACCCAGCTCAATGTGACAGCGATAGGTTTAGGCTACTACGTGATGCTAGAATTTCCCCTGTACCCATCATGAGGTTGCCTCAGCCTAGCCTACAAATTAAAGTTTGCAACGTAGGTGCACAGGTCGAGAGATATTTTAGTAATCAAGGTGACAGACAGTGACACATTTAGTACTACCTTGCACACTCTTGCCTGCTTCTAGCTGATGTATGGTGTAGCCGTTAGTCTTAACAGGTGCAAGCGAGAGTTTCTATTGGACAAATTCAGGTACGTTTGTCCCCGCTTCGTTATGTTTGCTTCCGTTTAAGAAACCTTTTTCAACATAATCGGCAGAATGAATACACCCCTGATCAAATGCAAACACAGACGTAGCAGCCACATACAAACAGCATGATCACTTTGCTCGTTCTATATATCATTCCTTCTCCCATTTACGCTCCTCTCACCTTTTCCCTTCGCTTGTGAACAACACAACAGCTGTCTTGTGACCAGGTGAAAAAACCTTCCCAAGCCAAACTTTCATAACCGCTAACCGCTACACAAAGCCTACGTTGTTTTTTTACATATTAACATCATAGTCAACATAACTGCTAGAACTAACGCGTTAGTAAACCGGCTACAATCACGCAGTACATTGTACAGTGTACAGCAAGCAGTTTAGCAGTTACACCGGCAGGGTCCGGTGGCAATAAATGAATATAACCAAAAGCTTACATTGACTTGGAAGAGTTTCAGTGTTGGATAGCCATAGCCATAGCCAGCTAGCTAACATAGCATCCCTCTCTGTTTGAGCCAGGTGTTTGAGTAGGCTAAACTAGTGAAAGTAAAACAAATATATATATTACAAAATATAAGTAGATAGCTCTCTCTCTTTCGCTCTCTCTTGCTTCTCCTTAATTTTGGAAGAAATGAATTTGTTCAAAACTGATCAACTATTGTCTTTCTCTCTCTTTGAGTCAACTACTCACCACATGTTATACACTGCAGTGCTAGCTAGCTGTGGCTTATGCTTTCAGTACTAGATTCATTCTCTGATCCTTTGATTGGGTGGACAACATGTCAGTTCATGCTGCAAGAGCTCTGATGGGTTAGAGGACGTCCTCCTGAAGTTGTCATAATTACTGTGTAAGTCTATGGAAGGGGGCAAGAACCATGAACCTCCTAGGTTTTGTATTGAAGTCAATGTACCCAGAGGAGAACGGAAGCTAGCTGTCCTCCGGCTACACCATGGTGCTACCCTACAGAGTGCTGTTGAGGCTACTGTAGATCTTCATTGCAAAACAGTGTGTTTTACACAATTATTTGGTGATGTGAATTTACTTAGTATAGTTTTATCTAAAAAGGATACATTTGTTAATGTTTCACAATTTGAATTTTTATGAAATTCACAGAGGAGAATGGTCCTCCCCTTCCTCCTCTGAGTAGCCTACGCGCGCGCGCGCACACACACACACACACACACACACACACACACACACACACACACACACACACACACACACACACACACACACACACACACACACACACACACACACACACACACACACACACACACACACACACACACACACACACACACACACACACACACACACACACACACACACACACACACACACACACACACAGAAAGATCTTCCACTATGTCAACAGAGCATGATGGCCTTGAACATCATGATGCTCAGTCAGCTTTCAAAAATAAACCCCTACAAATAACAGCAACAACCATCTTAGCTTACGTCCCTATAACTGTCCGTAACCGAAAGTTTGCAAGTTCGAATCCCTGAGCCGACAAGGAAAGAAATCTGTCGTTCTGCCCCTGAACAAGGCAGTTTAACAAACTGTTCCCCGGTAGGCCGTCATTGAAAATAAGAATTTGTTCTTAACTGACTTGCCTCGTTAAATAAATGTAAAATAAAAATGTAAGAGATAAGCAACGATAGGCTGTGTGTTCTGTGGAGAATAATGCAGAACGTGGAAGGTGTGTGCCACGAAGGCCTAGCCTAATTGCGTTATTTTCCAGAGAACGCATAGAGCCTCGAGTTGATGATCCCGCTTATACCACAGCTATAGTTGAACACGTTTACCTGTAGAAATGTGTTCATCGTCCACTGAATTAGCTAGCAAGTTTACTAGATCGCTAAAGTAGTTGCCTTGGTAACCAAACAAACATGCTCGCTAGCTCAGCTCACCAAACCATCAGTCTTGCTATTATGAAAATCGAAATTCAACAATGCAAATGGTATTTTCAATTCGACTTTTGCCTTCAAAAGCAGCTCAAACATAGAACTGCTAAGAATGAACTGCATAGCCATTGAGTAATGCAATGCATTATAGAGAAATACTGGGCCACACTATAATGCCCTTCTAGCCAATCATGTTATAAATAGCAGTCTTCTGCGTAACTGATATATCAAGTTCTGAGCGGCTCTGTATGTTAACCTGTATCCACCTGCCTGCGGAGGAGCTCAAACTTATGTGTGTGGTTTTACTATGCAAAGTACACCGCTAGGCCTAAAACTAGCAACAGCCTTGGAATGACATTTTCTTCTCAACGACGAGCAACGTTGAATTCTCTTATGTACCACAAGACTTATGTGTGTGGTTTTACCACACACATTAATGCAATAACACATGGTGATTCTCCTAAAATATTATGCTAAAGAAATCACCTTTACAAGCTACATTGGCAGTCCCTAAAAGCAAGCCCAGGGCAACAATTAGTATTCTTATCACCCTTCTTCACTCGTCAACCACTTTTAACGCTGTACGAGTATGTCTCCTGTCACAAGATATGGGCACCCCGTCTACAATGATATCCAGGAGCACAGTCATTGGTTGCCATGGCACCATCAAAGAGCTGCTAACCTCTGCTCAACCTATACCTTTGTTTGGCAGATGGACACATTCACAGGTGATATAATGTGATTTTATAGACTAATAATGCTTTGTCTACAATAAACTTAGGACTACTTGTTGCATTTCCCCCCCCCCCCCAATACACATTCTGCATGCGTGCTTAAATTATGACATTGTATTTTCCACAAGCTGTTACCTCAATCAGTTTAAAACACATCTACCAGCATGGTAATTGTTTTTCTCTTTGTGTGTGCTTATTTGATGCTGTTTTGTATGAAGTATGTCTTGGGTAAAGGACACACAAACCTCCAGTTCTCATAGGAGAAGCTGAGTTGAAGTATTTTAGTATTTACATTTAAAATCATATCTGATCACAACAGCATCAAGAGGTTGTAGACAGGCAGACCGGCAGACAGACTGACTGACTGACTGACAGGCAGGCAGTCAAGCAGACAGACAGGCTAGGTGATGAACACTAAGTCCTTTGTGGGGGAAAGAAAATGTGTTTTGCGAGGTCTCCATGACGACCCCACTGTATGGCAGATGAGACGATGACGATGAGCTCCAAGAGAACACAGCCACTGTCAAGGCCCTTGCTATTTTGGCTTGAAGGAGTTTGACGAAAATGTTATGTTAGCCAAAAAGAATGTTTCTCTCTCATCTCTTGGCTTTTCTACCATTTGAAAGCCCTCCAATTCGGCTCGCTGGTGAGGGATGACACAGCGGATGACAAAACTCCTGTGTCTGACTGTCTGTCAAGCTCGCTTTTTATCCGACTGACATTTGCTGGCTCAGGTACAGCCAAGCTCGGGAGAGCCAGGGATAAGAGCCAGACACAGATGGCTTTTCCTCAGAATTCTGTCGAGCTCAAGATTTTCCGGAAAGCTCCTGAATCGAGGCGTTTGCACACTCCTCAAAATGTAATTGGTTATGGGGGAGATCACAAGTGTATTCTGTCACTATGTTCCATAACAGCACCGTTGTTCACGCTGCTTCGTCCATGACTTTTAATTTTTGTAATTCCACAAACCGCCCCCACTCTCTATTAGTGAGTAAGGCTTGGTACACCGGTACTTCAGTACCTTTTCAGTCTTCTATTAGTGAGGTAAGTGAAAGAATAACAGGTCCGTGGAGGCTCCTCAGAAGAAGGTTCAGGATTGGTGGTGGTCAGTGGAGGCTCCTCGGAGGAGGAAGGTTCAGGATTGGTGGTGGTCAGTGGAGGCTCCTCAGAGGAGGAAGGTTCAGGATTGTTGGTGGTCTGTGGAGGCTCCTCAGAGGAGGAAGGTTCAGGATTGTTGGTGGTCTGTGGAGGCTCCTCAGAGCAGGAAGGTTCAGGATTGGTGGGGGTCAGTGGAGGCTCCTCAGAGGAGGAAAGTTGAGGATTGGTGGTGGTCAGTGGAGGCTCCTCAGAGGAGGAAGGTTCAGGATTGGTGGTGGTCTGTGGAGGCTCCTCAGAGGAGGAAGGTTCTGGATTGGTGGGGGTCAGTGGAGGCTCAGAGGAGGAGGAAAGTTGAGGATGGTTGAGGTGTAGCTGTATCGTTGATTGGCGAGAAAGCATCTGATTGCGCTATATCACAGTGAGACGTCTCAGAAACCCAATGCCGTTGTTTTTCGGCAACAATAGCGTATTTTGTCTTGCCGAGGAGTATCGTCCTCAGAAGACTCCCACAGCAGAGGAACCGTTATGTAAGGAACATTTAGAGCTTGTCTTTTGTTCGCTGTCTGGAACCTTGATCTATTTTCTCTTGATTTCTTCTGCTTTTTCCTCCAGTTTTCTCTCGCTTTCATCTGGCTCAGGGTTAACACATAGGGAAATAATGACAGGGTTTCCCAGGTAAGAGTCTGCCGGGGATTCAATGACAGAAATGGCACAGGGGCCAAGGGGGCCCCAGGTTTTACCGGGGAGGGGAAGGAAAAGGGGTGGGGGTGAGGAGGGGTGTCACGGGAGATTGCTTCCTCTGTGACAACCCGCCATGTTGCGTGCAGACTTCCTGACAGCGAGCTAAGCAAAGAGACAGAACGGGGCTGACCCTCGCCATTGCAAAATAGGAGCCAGATTTTTTGGGGGACAGCATTGATGTCAGAAGGAAGGGAGATCTACATTTTCCTTTAAGTTCATTTCATTTCAGTATGTGTGCTTCAGTAAAGGCCCTCTCATTGTTTGTGGTTAGTTAGGAGGGCTGTGCAGGGATGCCCAGTTGAATTGCGTTGGACATGTACTGATTGTCTTGGACATTGATATACAGTACCAGTCAAAAGTTTGGACACACATACTCATTCAATGTTTTTTCTTTATTTGTACTCCTTTCTAACAACATTGTAGAATAATAGAGAAGACATCAAAACTATGAAATATCACATATGGAATCATGTAGTAACCAAAAAAGTGGTAAACAAATCTAAATAAATGTTATATTTGAGATTCTTCAAAGTAGCCACCTTGATGACAGTTTTGCACACTCTTGGCATTCTCTCAACCAGCTTCATGAGGAATGCTTTTCCAACAGTCTTGAAGGAGTTCCCACATATGCTTAGCACTTGTTGGCTGCTTTTCTTTCACTCTGCGGTCCAACTCATCCCAAACCATCTCATTTGGGTTGAGGTCGAGTGATTGTGGAGGCCAGGTCATCTGATGCAGCACTCCATCACTCTCCTTCTTGGTCAAATAGCCCTTACATAGCCTGGAGGTGTGTTTTGGGTCATTGTCCTGTTGAAAAACGAATGATAGTCCCACTAAGCGCAAATCAGATAGGATGGCGTATTGCTGCAGAATGCTGTGGTAGCCATGCTGGTTAAATATGCCTTGAATTTTAAATAAATCACAGACAGTGTCACCAGCAAAGCACCCTCACACCATTACACCTCCTCAAATTTGGAGTCATCAGACCAAGGGACAGATTTCCACCGGTCTAATGTCTATTGCTCGTGTTTCCTGGCCAAAGCGAGCCTCTTCTTCTTATTGGTGTCCTTTAGTAGTGGTTTCTTTCCAGCAATTCGACCATGAAGGCCTGATTCATGCAGTCTCCTCTGAACAGTTGATGCTGAGATGTGCATTTTTCTTGAACTCTGTGAAGCATTTTTTTGGGCTGCAATTTCTGAGGCTGGTAACTCTAATGAACTTATCCTCTGCAACAGAGGTAACTCTGGGTCGTCCATTCCTGTGGCGGTCCTCATGAGAGCCAGTTTCATCATAGCGCTTGATGGTTTTTGCGAGTGCACTTGAAGAAACTTTCAAAGTTCTTGACATTTTCAGGATTGACTGACCTTCATGTCTTAAAGTAATGATGGACTGTCATTTCTCTTTGCTTATTTGAGCTGTTCTTGGCATAATATGAAATAGGGGAATCTTCTGTATACCCTCCTATCTTGTCACAACACAACTGATTGGCTCAAAGCACTAAGAAGAAAATATATTCCACAAATGTACTTTTAAGAAGGCATACCTGTTAATTGAAATGCATCCCAGGTGACTACCTCATGAAGCTGGTTGAGAGAATGCCAAGAGTGTGCAAAGCTGTCATCAAGGCGAAGGATGGCTACTTCAAAATAGTAAAAATAAAGAAAAACTCTTGAATTAGTACTTGTGTCAAAACTTTTGATTGGTACTGTTGATATGAATCATCACAAGGGAGATGTCAGCATTTCCCCCCACCCTGCAATGATTTGGGGCGGCAGGTACCCTAGTGGTTAGCGCGTTGGACTAGTAACCAAATTGTTGCAAGATCGAATCCCTGAGCCGACAAGGTAAAAATGTTTAGTTTTGCCCCTGAACAAGGCAGTTAACCCACTGTTCCTAGGCCGTCATTGAACAAATAATTTGTTCTTTACTGACTTGCCTAGTTAAATAAAGGTAACATTTTTTTTTTTTTTATTAAATTCCCTCCACCCTGCAATCCGTTTCCCTGACCCAACAATCTGTCCCCATGCCATGTGTCACACTGCTCCCAGCCTTTGTTGAGATGGGTTTCTATTTACAAACAAAGGTCAAAGGGTTGCAACCTGTTACGTGAGGTCAACAATGTCAATTTTGGGCGCTGTGTGCCCTTTGAGTCAGGAAAACATCATACCCTCCCTCCCTCCCTCCCTCCCTCCCCTCCATCCATCTCTGATCGTACATGTATCATGATCAGTGTTATGGGAAGAATCCAATCGTATGTTCTCATGCTTGTATGATTGGGTTCTCTGTTCTCTGGGGCTTTTAAGTCAATTATTGGTCCCCCCCCCCCTGGCCTTGTCTTCTCTCCTGGTTCCTTCTCCCCCTGGCCTTGTCTTCTCTCCTGGTTCCTTCTCCCCCTGGCCTTGTCTTCTCTCCTTGTTCCTCCTCCCTGGCATTGTCTTCCCGCTTGGTTCCTTCTCCCCACCCCCCATGGCCTGGTGTCTCTCCTGGTTCCTTCTCCCCCCCTGGCCTTGTGTTCTCTTGGTTCCTTCTCCCCCTCTTGCCTTGTCTTCTCTCCTGGTTCCTTCTCCCCCTGGCCTTGTCTTCTCTCCTGGTTCCTTCTCCCCCCCCCCTGGCCTTGTTCTCCTGGTTCCTTCTCCCAGCTGGAGTCCAAGAGTCCCCTCTGCATTCTCACTTGCTCTCCCATCTCTCCTCTACAAGGTGACATGTATTAATTAAATATAGTGTACTGCCGCAGGACGTGCTTCCCTTCCCACCGTTTCCAGACACTAATAATTACATTGGCATTTACCGCCACCATAAGACGACCCTTTGGCCTTTATGAAATGTGTCCCGAGCCTGGATTCCTAGCAAATATAAACCAATGCGAACCGTGCATTGATCCAGGCTTTTTGTGTTTTTACCTTAATAGAAGACGCACTGTTTATTATCAGGGTTTATTAATGCATCCTTATCTGATGTCACACCTGTCTGTAATATTGTGGCCATTAGTAGTGGGTGTCTGTTGTGAACATGGGGAACCATTAGTAGTGGGCGTCTGTTGTGAACATGGGGAACCATTAGTAGTGGGTGTCTGTTGTGAACATGGGGAACCATTAGTAGTGGGCGTCTGTTGTGAACATGGGGAACCATTAGTAGTGGGCGTCTGTTGTGAACATGGGGAACCATTAGTAGTGGGTGTCTGTTGTGAACATGGGGAACCATTAGTAGTGGGTGTCTGTTGTGAACATGGGGAACCATTAGTAGTGGGTGTCTGTTGTGAACATGGGGAACCATTAGTAGTGGGTGTCTGTTGTGAACATGGGGAACCATTAGTAGTGGGTGTCTGTTGTGAACATGGGGAACCATTAGTAGTGGGTGTCTGTTGTGAACATGGGGAACCATTAGTAGTGGGTGTCTGTTGTGAACATGGGGAACCATTAGTAGTGGGCGTCTGTTGTGAACATGGGGAACCATTAGTAGTGGGCGTCTGTTGTGAACATGGGGAACCATTAGTAGTGGGTGTCTGTTGTGAACATGGGGAACCATCAGTAGTGGGTGTCTGTTGTGAACATGGGGAACCATTAGTAGTGGGCGTCTGTTGTGAACATGGTGAACCATTAGTAGTGGGTGTCTGTTGTGAACATGGGGAACCATTAGTAGTGGGCGTCTGTTGTGAACATGGGGAACCATTAGTAGTGGGCGTCTGTTGTGAACATGGGGAACCATTAGTAGTGGGTGTCTGTTGTGAACATGGGGAACCATTAGTAGTGGGTGTCTGTTGTGAACATGGGGAACCATTAGTAGTGGGTGTCTGTTGTGAACATGGGGAACCATTAGTAGTGGGTGTCTGTTGTGAACATGGGGAACCATTAGTAGTGGGTGTCTGTTGTGAACATGGGGAACCATTAGTAGTGTCCGTCTGTTGTGAACATGGGGAACCATCAGTAGTGGGTGTCTGTTGTGAATATGGGGAACCATCAGTAGTGGGTGTCTGTTGTGAACATGGGGAACCATTAGTAGTGGGCGTCTGTTGTGAACATGGGGAACCCTGGGGTTTATTCAATAGGAACCAAATGAAAACAAACGTGACGAAACTGGGAGGGAACTACCTGAGTTTGTCAAATAGAAACTGGTTTATGTTGCAAAACATTTTCCACTGCGAAAGATTTTGCTACGGTTTGCACTAATAAATATACCCTGTATTCCTGTCCCATGGAATCGAATGTAATCACAAGTGTGACGTCAATAGAATCTTCAAATAAGGCCCTTAGCCTTGTGCCACACCGAATCATGTAAGATGATCAGAATGGCAACCTGGGAAATCTCCCAATAAGCCCTTTTATTTTGGTTGGTGTTTTCCCCCCCCCACCGAGCGCTTGTGAAGAGATCACTTGTGACTGCTTCACCGTTTGAACAGCATGCTGGAGATGGAACATTGGGAGGGTATTCTCTCTGAATGCTGTAGATGGGACATTTGCAGGGTATTCTCTCTGAATACTGGAGATGGGACATTGGGAGGGTATTCTCTCTGAATACTGGAGATGGGACGTTGGGAGGGTATTCTCTCTGAATGCTGTAGATGGGACATTTGCAGGGTATTCTCTCTGAATACTTGAGATGGAACATAGGCAGGGTATTCTCTCTGAATACTGGAGATGGAACATTGGGAGGGTATTCTCTCTGAATATGGAGATGGGACATTGGGAGGGTATTCTCTCTGAATGCTGTAGATGGAACATTGGCAGGGTATTCTCTCTGAATGCTGGAGATGGAACATTGGGAGGGTATTCTCTCTGAATACTGGAGATTTGACATTGGGAGGGTATTCTCTCTGAATGCTGTAGATGGAACATTGGGAGGGTATTCTCTCTGAATACTGGAGATTTGACATTGGGAGGGTATTCTCTCTGAATACTGTAGATGGAACATTGGGAGGGTATTCTCTCTGAATGCTGGAGATGGAACATTGGGAGGGTATTCTCTCTGAATACTGGAGATTTGACATTGGGAGGGTATTCTCTCTGAATACTCTAGATGGAACATTGGGAGGGTATTCTCTCTGAATACTGTAGATGGGAAATTGGGAGGGTATTCTCTCTGAATGCTGGAGATGGAACATTGGCAGGGTATTCTCTCTGAATACTGGAGATTTGACATTGGGAGGGTATTCTCTCTGAATGCTGGAGATGGAACATTGGGAGGGTATTCTCTCTGAATGCTGTAGATGGAACATTGGGAGGGTATTCTCTCTGAATGCTGTAGATGGAACATAGGCAGGGTATTCTCTCTGAATGCTGTAGATGGAACATTGGCAGGGTATTCTCTCTGAATGCTGTAGATGGAACATAGGCAGGGTATTCTCTCTGAATGCTGTAGATGGAACATTGGGAGGGTATTCTCTCTCAATACTGGAGATTTGACATTGGGAGGGTATTCTCTCTGAATACTGTAGATGGAACATTGGGAGGGTATTCTCTCTGAATACTGGATATGGGAAATTGGCAGGGTATTCTCTCTGAATGCTGTAGATGGAACATTGGCAGGGTATTCTCTCTGAATGCTGGAGATGGAACATTGGCAGGGTATTCTCTCTGAATGCTAGAGATGGGACATTGGGAGGGTATTCTCTCTGAATACTGTAGATGGAACATTGGCAGGGTATTCTCTCTGAATACTGGAGATGGAACATTGGCAGGGTATTCTCTCTGAATGCTAGAGATGGGAGATTGGGAGGGTATTCTCTCTGAATACTGTAGATGGAACATTGGGAGGGTATTCTCTCTGAATATGGAGATGGGACATTGGGAGGGTATTCTCTCTGAATACTGTAGATGGAACATTGGCAGGGTATTCTCTCTGAATGCTGGAGATGGAACATTGGGAGGGTATTCTCTCTGAATACTGGAGATGGGACATTGGCAGGGTATTCTCTCTGAATACTGGAGATGGGACTTTGGGAGGGTATTCTCTCTGAATATGGAGATGGAACATTGGGAGGGTATTCTCTCTGAATACTGGAGATGGGACATTGGCAGGGTATTCTCTCTGAATGCTGTAGATGGAATATAGGCAGGGTATTCTCTCTGAATGCTGGAGATGGGACATTGGCAGGGTATTCTCTCTGAATGCTGTAGATGGAATATAGGCAGGGTATTCTCTCTGAATGCTGTAGATGGAATATAGGCAGGGTATTCTCTCTGAATACTGGAGATGGAACATTGGGAGGGTATTCTCTCTGAATACTGGAGATTTGACATTGGGAGGGTATTCTCTCTGAATGCTGTAGATGGAACATTGGGAGGGTATTCTCTCTGAATACTGGAGATTTGACATTGGGAGGGTATTCTCTCTGAATACTGTAGATGGAACATTGGGAGGGTATTCTCTCTGAATGCTGGAGATGGAACATTGGGAGGGTATTCTCTCTGAATACTGGAGATTTGACATTGGGAGGGTATTCTCTCTGAATATGGAGATGGAACATTGGGAGGGTATTCTCTCTGAATACTGGAGATGGGACATTGGCAGGGTATTCTCTCTGAATGCTGTAGATGGAATATAGGCAGGGTATTCTCTCTGAATGCTGGAGATGGGACATTGGCAGGGTATTCTCTCTGAATGCTGTAGATGGAATATAGGCAGGGTATTCTCTCTGAATGCTGTAGATGGAATATAGGCAGGGTATTCTCTCTGAATACTGGAGATGGAACATTGGGAGGGTATTCTCTCTGAATACTGGAGATTTGACATTGGGAGGTTATTCTCTCTGAATGCTGTAGATGGAACATTGGGAGGGTATTCTCTCTGAATACTGGAGATTTGACATTGGGAGGGTATTCTCTCTGAATACTGTAGATGGAACATTGGGAGGGTATTCTCTCTGAATGCTGGAGATGGAACATTGGGAGGGTATTCTCTCTGAATACTGGAGATTTGACATTGGGAGGGTATTCTCTCTGAATACTGTAGATGGAACATTGGGAGGGTATTCTCTCTGAATACTGTAGATGGGACATTGGGAGGGTATTCTCTCTGAATGCTGGAGATGGAACATTGGCAGGGTATTTTCTCTGAATACTGGAGATTTGACATTGGGAGGGTATTCTCTCTGAATGCTGGAGATGGAACATTGGGAGGGTATTCTCTCTGAATGCTGTAGATGGAACATTGGGAGGGTATTCTCTCTGAATGCTGTAGATGGAACATAGGCAGGGTATTCTCTCTGAATGCTGTAGATGGAACATTGGCAGGGTATTCTCTCTGAATGCTGTAGATGGAACATAGGCAGGGTATTCTCTCTGAATGCTGTAGATGGAACATTGGGAGGGTATTCTCTCTGAATGCTGGAGATGGGACATTGGGAGGGTATTCTCTCTGAATGCTGTAGATGGAACATAGGCAGGGTATTCTCTCTGAATGCTGGAGATGGAACATAGGCAGGGTATTCTCTCTGAATACTGGAGATGGAACATTGGGAGGGTATTCTCTCTGAATATGGAGATGGGACATTGGGAGGGTATTCTCTCTGAATGCTGGAGATGAGACGTTGGGAGGGTATTCTCTCTGAATGCTGGAGATGGAACATAGGCAGGGTATTCTCTCTGAATGCGGGAGATGGAACATAGGCAGGGTATTCTCTCTGAATGCTGGAGATGGAACATTGGCAGGGTATTCTCTCTGAATGCTGGAGATTTGACATTGGGAGGGTATTCTCTCTGAATGCTGGAGATGGAACATTGGGAGGGTATTCTCTCTGAATGCTGTAGATGGAGCATTGGGAGGGTATTCTCTCTCAATACTGGAGATTTGACATTGGGAGGGTATTCTCTCTGAATACTGTAGATGGAACATTGGGAGGGTATTCTCTCTGAATACTGGATATGGGAAATTGGCAGGGTATTCTCTCTGAATGCTGTAGATGGAACATTGGCAGGGTATTCTCTCTGAATGCTGGAGATGGAACATTGGCAGGGTATTCTCTCTGAATGCTAGAGATGGGACATTGGGAGGGTATTCTCTCTGAATACTGTAGATGGAACATTGGCAGGGTATTCTCTCTGAATACTGGAGATGGAACATTGGCAGGGTATTCTCTCTGAATGCTAGAGATGGGACATTGGGAGGGTATTCTCTCTGAATACTGTAGATGGAACATTGGGAGGGTATTCTCTCTGAATATGGAGATGGGACATTGGGAGGGTATTCTCTCTGAATACTGTAGATGGAACATTGGCAGGGTATTCTCTCTGAATGCTGGAGATGGAACATTGGGAGGGTATTCTCTCTGAATACTGGAGATGGGACATTGGCAGGGTATTCTCTCTGAATACTGTAGATGGGACATTGGGAGGGTATTCTCTCTGAATATGGAGATGGAACATTGGGAGGGTATTCTCTCTGAATACTGGAGATGGGACATTGGCAGGGTATTCTCTCTGAATGCTGTAGATGGAATATAGGCAGGGTATTCTCTCTGAATGCTGGAGATGGGACATTGGCAGGGTATTCTCTATGAATGCTGTAGATGGAATATAGGCAGGGTATTCTCTCTGAATGCTGTAGATGGAATATAGGCAGGGTATTCTCTCTGAATACTGGAGATGGAACATTGGGAGGGTATTCTCTCTGAATACTGGATATGGGACATTGGGAGGGTATTCTCTCTGAATACTGGATATGGAACATTGGCAGGGTATTCTCTCTGAATGCTGTAGATGGGACATTTGCAGGGTATTCTCTCTGAATACTGGAGATGGGACATTGGGAGGGTATTCTCTCTGAATACTGGAGATGGGACGTTGGGAGGGTATTCTCTCTGAATGCTGTAGATGGGACATTTGCAGGGTATTCTCTCTGAATACTTGAGATGGAACATAGGCAGGGTATTCTCTCTGAATACTGGAGATGGAACATTGGCAGGGTATTCTCTCTGAATACTGGAGATGGGACGTTGGGAGGGTATTCTCTCTGAATGCTGGAGATGGAACATTGGCAGGGTATTCTCTCTGAATACTGTAGATTGGACATTGGGAGGATATTCTCGCTGAATATGGAGATGGAACATTGGGAGGGTATTCTCTCTGAATATGGAGATGGGACATTGGGAGGGTATTCTCTCTGAATGCTGTAGATGGAACATTGGCAGGGTATTCTCTCTGAATGCTGGAGATGGAACATTGGGAGGGTATTCTCTCTGAATACTGGAGATTTGACATTGGGAGGGTATTCTCTCTGAATGCTGTAGATGGAACATTGGGAGGGTATTCTCTCTGAATACTGGAGATTTGACATTGGGAGGGTATTCTCTCTGAATACTGTAGATGGAACATTGGGAGGGTATTCTCTCTGAATGCTGGAGATGGAACATTGGGAGGGTATTCTCTCTGAATACTGGAGATTTGACATTGGGAGGGTATTCTCTCTGAATACTGTAGATGGGACATTGGGAGGGTATTCTCTCTGAATGCTGGAGATGGAACATTGGCAGGGTATTCTCTCTGAATACTGGAGATTTGACATTGGGAGGGTATTCTCTCTGAATGCTGGAGATGGAACATTGGGAGGGTATTCTCTCTGAATGCTGTAGATGGAACATTGGGAGGGTATTCTCTCTGAATGCTGTAGATGGAACATAGGCAGGGTATTCTCTCTGAATGCTGTAGATGGAACATTGGCAGGGTATTCTCTCTGAATGCTGTAGATGGAACATAGGCAGGGTATTCTCTCTGAATGCTGTAGATGGAACATTGGGAGGGTATTCTCTCTGAATGCTGGAGATGGGACATTGGGAGGGTATTCTCTCTGAATGCTGTAGATGGAACATAGGCAGGGTATTCTCTCTGAATGCTGGAGATGGAACATAGGCAGGGTATTCTCTCTGAATGCTGGAGATGGAACATAGGCAGGGTATTCTCTCTGAATGCTGGAGATGGAACATAGGCAGGGTATTCTCTCTGAATGCTGGAGATGGAACATTGGCAGGGTATTCTCTCTGAATACTGGAGATTTGACATTGGGAGGGTATTCTCTCTGAATGCTGGAGATGGAACATTGGGAGGGTATTCTCTCTGAATGCTGTAGATGGAACATTGGGAGGGTATTCTCTCTGAATACTGGAGATTTGACATTGGGAGGGTATTCTCTCTGAATACTGTAGATGGAACATTGGGAGGGTATTCTCTCTGAATACTGGATATGGGAAATTGGCAGGGTATTCTCTCTGAATGCTGTAGATGGAACATTGGCAGGGTATTCTCTCTGAATGCTGGAGATGGAACATTGGCAGGGTATTCTCTCTGAATGCTAGAGATGGGACATTGGGAGGGTATTCTCTCTGAATACTGTAGATGGAACATTGGGAGGGTATTCTCTCTGAATATGGAGATAGGGTATTCTCTCTGAATACTGTAGATGGAACATTGGCAGGGTATTCTCTCTGAATGCTGGAGATGGAACATTGGGAGGGTATTCTCTCTGAATACTGGAGATGGGACATTGGCAGGGTATTCTCTCTGAATACTGTAGATGGGACATTGGGAGGGTATTCTCTCTGAATATGGAGATGGAACATTGGGAGGGTATTCTCTCTGAATACTGGAGATGGGACATTGGCAGGGTATTCTCTCTGAATGCTGTAGATGGAATATAGGCAGGGTATTCTCTCTGAATGCTGGAGATGGGACATTGGCAGGGTATTCTCTCTGAATGCTGTAGATGGAATATAGGCAGGGTATTCTCTCTGAATGCTGTAGATGGAATATAGGCAGGGTATTCTCTCTGAATACTGGAGATGGAACATTGGGAGGGTATTCTCTCTGAATACTGGATATGGGACATTGGGAGGGTATTCTCTCTGAATACTGGATATGGGACATTGGCAGGGTATTCTCTCTGAATACTGGATATGGGACATTGGCAGGGTATTCTCTCTGAATACTGGAGATGGGACATTGGGAGGGTATTCTCTCTGAATACTGGAGATGGAACATTGGGAGGGTATTCTCTCTGAATACTGGAGATGGGACATTGTAGTATTCTCTCTGATTCCGGTATGAGAGATAAGCTGTGGGATAAGGAGGACCTCTGACACTCATGCCATACCTATGGCAGATTAATAACACGTGTGTGTGTGTGTGTGTGTGTGTGTGTGTGTGTGTGTGTGTGTGTTTGCACGTGTGGGCGCGTTTTAATATTCCCACTAGTGTGCGTTTGGGTTTATGGTAATACTGTATACATATTTGACTGCGTAATTTTTCTCATACTTTATCTGTGGAAGGTGATACTTTGACAAGCATAACCAGGAAAGGGGATTCTCCCAACCCAGGTATATGTGGCAATATTGTAGATAAACACAGCTGGGAATAGTTCTGTCTGTGGGTGTGTGGATTCAGATTGCCATATAGCTGTAAGGTAATATATCTCCTCCTGCTTGCTTAGCCCCTGTGTATTTGACTACATCTAGTGTAGATTTTGTGGGCCAATACAAATCCCCAGTAACAACATCTGACTGAAATACCCTGTTTGACGAGTGTTTTAGAAGCATGGTGTTAATGGTTTCTCCTATAAACCTATATATATATTAATATATATATATATATAGCAGAGTCAACAAAAAGGGATGCAGTATGTGATGTAATTAAATCATTTTTTTAATGTTGTTTTCATTATATGCCATATTTCATGGGGTTTGACAAACGTTTCAAATCTGTTATTATTTCATCACGTTTTCCTTTTTTCAGTTGGAAATGTACACCTTTTTTCATTTCGACCTGGTTTCAAATGTAATCCAGAGCAAAGGGAACAATTTGGAATAATCCCAAATATCTATTCATGTTTTATTCCACTACTAATTTGCTACATCTATAAATGATCATGAAATACAGTTACACCCAGGGAATTGGGGTAAGAGCTTAAATCAATCAATCAATCAAGTTTATTTTATATAGCCCTTCGTACATCAGCTAATATCTCGAAGTGCTGTACAGAAACCCAGCCTAAAACCCCAAACAGCAAGCAATGCAGGTGTAGAAGCACTACACAATGCAGGTGTAGAAATAAGTTCCCCAATATCCATTTGGTGTGATCCAAAACGGCGAGCCAAGGCCGTAACATGGCCGTCATTAGATATACAATTGAATCCATGCAAAACCGTTTTTCATGTCAACGTAAGATACACACACACAAGCTATGACAAGGTGGTTTTGCCACTATATTATATATCTAGCCTCCATCGGTCTCAAATGCGTACCAAATTACCACATTCATGGTTTCCTCGTTATTGGTGCTAGGTCTTATCTGAAGACTAGTACAATAAGTTGCAACCTGGCTATCAACAATTCTGGGATTTCAATGTCTATCATACAAGGCCGATCAAAAAAGATAATCTACAATTGGGTGTTAGGATACATCTGGTTGTTTCATCTATTGTTTGATTTGTTAAAGCAAGACGAAATATCTGGCCAATAGCAGCAAAGGTGGTCTTAAAGGTAAATATCTGGCCAATAGCAGGAAAGGTGGTCTTAAAGGTAAATATCTGGCCAATAACAGGAAAGGTGGTCTTAAAGGTAAATATCTGGCCAATAGCAGGAAAGGTGGTCTTAAAGGTAAATATCTGGCCAATAACAGGAAAGGTGGTCTTAAAGGTAAATATCTGGCCAATAGCAGGAAAGGTGGTCTTTAAAGTAAATATCTGGCCAATAACAGCAAAGGTGGTCTTAAAGGTAAATATCTGGCCAATAGCAGGAGAGGTGGTCTTTAAAGTAAATATCTGGCCAATAACAGGAAAGGTGGTCTTAAAGTAAATATCGGCCAATAACAGGAAAGGTGGTCTTAAAGGTAAATATCGGCCAATAACAGGAAAGGTGTTCCTTTAAAGTAAATTTCAGGCCAATAACAGGAAAGGTGGTCTTAAAGGTAAATATCTGGCCAATAACAGGAAAGGTGTTCCTTTAAAGTAAATTTCAGGCCAATAACAGGAAAGGTGGTCTTAAAGGTAAATATCTGGCCAATAACAGGAAAGGTGGTCTTAAAGGTAAATATCTGGCCAATAACAGGAAAGGTGGTCTTAAAAGTAAATATCTGGCCAATAAATGGAAAGGTGGTCTTTAAAAGTAAATATCTGGCCAATAACAGGAAAGGTGGTCTTTAAAGTAAATATCTGGCCAATAACAGGAAAGGTGGTCTTTAAAGTAAATATCTGGCCAATAACAGGAAAGGTGGTCTTTAAAGTAAATATCTGGCCAATAACAGGAAAGGTGGTCTTAAAAGTAAATATCTGGCCAATAAATGGAAAGGTGGTCTTTAAAAGTAAATATCGGGCCAATAACAGGAAAGGTGGTCTTAAAGGTAAATATCTGGCCAATAACAGGAAAGGTGGTCTTAAAGGTAAATATCTGGCCGATAGCAGGAAAGGTGGTCTTAAAGGTAAATATCTGGCCAATAACAGGAAAGGTGGTCTTAAAGGTAAATATCTGGCCAATAACAGGAAAGGTGGTCTTAAAGGTAAATATCTGGCCAATAACAGCAAAGGTGGTCTTTAAAGTAAATATCTGGCCAATAACAGGAAAGGTGGTCTTAAAAGTAAATATCTGGCCAATAAATGGAAAGGTGGTCTTTAAAAGTAAATATCGGGCCAATAACAGGAAAGGTGGTCTTAAAGGTAAATATCTGGCCGATAGCAGGAAAGGTGGTCTTAAAGGTAACTATCTGGCCAATAACAGGAAAGGTGGTCTTAAAGGTAAATATCTGGCCAATAACAGGAAAGGTGGTCTTAAAGGTAAATATCTGGCCAATAACAGCAAAGGTGGTCTTTAAAGTAAATATCTGGCCAATAACAGGAAAGGTGGTCTTAAAAGTAAATATCTGGCCAATAAATGGAAAGGTGGTCTTTAAAAGTAAATATCGGGCCAATAACAGGAAAGGTGGTCTTAAAGGTAAATATCTGGCCAATAACAGGAAAGGTGGTCTTAAAGGTAAATATCTGGCCAATAACAGGAAAGGTGGTCTTAAAGGTAAATATCTGGCCAATAACAGGAAAGGTGGTCTTAAAGGTAAATATCTGGCCAATAACAGCAAAGGTGGTCTTAAAGGTAAATATCTGGCCAATAACAGGAAAGGTGGTCTTAAAGGTAAATATCTGGCCAATAACAGGAAAGGTGGTCTTAAAGGTAAATATCTGGCCAATAAATGGAAAGGTGGTCTTAAAGGTAAATATCTGGCCAATAACAGGAAAGGTGGTCTTAAAAGTAAATATCTGGCCAATAACAGGAAAGGTGGTCTTTAAAAGTAAATATCTGGCCAATAACAGGAAACGTGGTTTTTAAAAGTGAAACTTGGGCCTAATACCAAGCGTTTACATTCACCACTAATTTTCCCAGTCATCACTGAAGCTATTTTCACAGTGGCCCTTTAAAGAATTACACCTGCAGAACAAAGCACTTTGGGTGCCAGTTGCTGTCCTTTGTGAGGTCGACAGCAGTGCTGCACATAGAGCACCACTGTTATGTCTCGGCCGAGTCCGAGCACGGCAGCGATGTTTATTAGCTTAGCTTAATTGTGCATATAGTATCTAAAGGTCAACGCCTGCTGCGCTACTGCACTGCCAAAATGGCTTCCAGTGGGACTCCATTTCACATGAATAAACACACGGGTCTAGTTCCCCAATGGCACACTATGCCCTACATAGTGTTCTTAAGCCTCTGGTCAAAATAGTGTGTCATTAAACGACTTAAACTGGGAGACCCACCACCTTCGTCTCCCATCAACCCTCCCTCCCTCTTTCCCTCCGTCCCTCTGCACAGTAGTGTCGTGTTGGTGTTCACAGGCAGTGACTGATGGCTATTCACTGGTGGACATCGCTTCACTGGCTCGCTGTTGAACAGTGGTGACGCCCCTGGCGACAGAGGAGATCGAGTCCAGATTTATCCTCTCATCGATGTTGTTTTGTTGTTTTGAAACTGATTTCCGTGTCCTTGTTGCATAAGTATATTCCAATGAGAAATGCACAGTGGCTTGTGAAGTATTCACCCTTCTTGGCGTTTTTCCTATTTTGTTGCTATTTTGTTGCCGTACAACCTGGAATTAATTTTAATAATTTGATTAATTTGATGTACACAACATGCCTACCACTTTGAAGGTGCAAAATATTTTTTATTGTGAAACAAACAAGAAATAAGATTTAAAAAAATGAACTTGAGTGTGCACAATTATTCACCTGATTTATTTGGGCTGCGATTTCTGAGGCTGGTAACTCTAATGAACGTATCCTCTGCAGTATAGGTGACTCTGGGTCTTCCTTTCCTGTGGCGGTCCTCATGAGAGCCCGTTTCAGCATAGAGCTTGATGGTTTTTGCAATGCACTTGAGGAAACTTTCAAAGTTCTTGAAAGTTCATGTTGTCTTAAGTAATGATGGACTGTCGTTTCTCTTTGCTTATTTGAGCTGATCATGCCATTTTATGGACTTGGTCTTTTACCAAATAGGGCTATCTCCTGTGTACACCCCCCCCACCCTCACTTTTAACAAGGCACACCTGTTAATTGAAATGCATTCAAGGTGACTACCTCATGAAGCTGGTTGAGAGAATCCCAATCATGTGCAAAGCTGTCGAGACAGAGTGACAATTTGGAAGAATCTCAAATATAAAATATATTTTGATTTGTTTAACACTGTTTTGGTACTACATGATACCATATGTGTTATTTCATAGTTTTGATGTCTTCACTATTATTCTACAATGTAGACAATAGTAAAAAATGAAGAAAAACCCTGGAATGTGTAGGTGTCCAAACTTTTGTCTGGTTGTGTGTGTGTGTGTGTGTGTGTGTGTGTGTGTGTGTGTGTGTGTGTGTGTGTGTGTGTGTGTGTGTGTGTGTGTGTGTGTGTGTGTGTGTGTGTGTGTGTGTGTGTGTGTGTGTGTGTGTGTGTGTGTGTGTATATATAGAGAGAGAGAGAAATATAGATATATTTGCTTAACTTCTGCCTTCCATAAGATGAATGGTGTTTGACTGATATGGGTCATTCTACTGAAGTGGTGTAAATTGGGGGGGGGGAACATGTGTATCCTATTTCTCACATCTTCCAACACTTCAGGTAGACTCACACACTTTGTATTGCATATTTGAAATATTTACCTGAATTCCTAACCACCACACTACGTTGTTCACTACTGAAACATAATAAAACACGATAAAGGGGACCCTGCACAGTAAGGATCATTTTGATGATTTTAATCTTTTTTTATCTTCTATTACATCATTTTTTTGGAGGGGAAATTCTATTTACATACCAAATTAACAAAATAGTAAAATCATGACTTTTAAACCAGATTTTCAAAACCTTTGAATAGAATTTAGAAAAATATGTCTGTTCTCTGTAAAATGTTCAAATGTTGTTTGTATGAATCTGACACTTTTTGATTGGTTGAATTACTTATGGATCTAATTAATTATGTTGTTAGATGTATATAAGAAACGTCCTCTCACTGTCAACTGCGTTTATTTTCAGCAAACCTTAACATGTGTAAATATTTGTATGAACATAAGATTCAACAACTGAGACATAAACTGAACAAGTTCCACAGATATGTGACTAACAGAAATGGAATAATGTGTCCCTGAACAAAGGGGGGGTCAAAATCAAAAGAAACAGTCATTATCTGGTGTGGCCACCAGCTGCATTAAGTACTGCAGTGCATCTCCTCCTCATGGACTGCACCAGATTTGCCAGGTCTTGCTGTGAGATGTGACCCCACTATTCCACCAAGGCACCTGCAAGTTCCCGGACATTTCTGGGGGGAATGGCCCTAGCCCTCACCCTCCGATCCAACAGGTCCCAGATGTGCTCAATGGGATTGAGATCCTGGCTCTTCGCTGGCCATGGCAGAACACTGACCGTCCTGTCTTGCAGGAAATCACACACAGAACGAGCAGTATGGCTGGTGGCATTGTCATACTGGAGGGTGATGTCAGGATGAGCCTGCAGAAAGGGTACCACATGAGGGAGGAGGATGTCTTCCTTGTAATGCACAGCATTCAGATTGCCTGCAATGACAACAAGCTCAGTCCGATGATGCTGTGACACACCACCCCAGACCATAACGGACCCTCCACCTCCAAATCGATCCCGCTCCAGAGTACAGGCCTCGGTTTAACGTTCATTCCTTCGATGATAAACGCGAATCCGACCATCACCCCTGGTGAGACAAAACCGGGACTCGTCAGTGAAGAGCACTTTTTGCCAGTCCTATCTGGTCCAGCGACGGTGGGTTTGTGCCCATAGGCGACGCTGTTGCCGGTGATGTCTGGTGAGGACCTGCCTTACAACAGGCCTACAAGCCCTCAGTCCAGCCTCTCTCAGCCTATTGCGGACAGTCTGAGAACTGATGGAGGGATGGTGCGTTCCTGGTGTAACTCAGACAGTTGTTGTTGCCATCCTGTATCTGTCCTACAGGTGTGATGTTCGGATGTACCGATCCTGTGCAGGTGTTGTTACACGTGGTCTGCCACTGTGAGGACGATCAGCTGTCCGTCCTGTCTCCCTGTAGCAGTGTCTTAGGCGTTTCACAGTACGGATATTGCAATTTATTTCCCTGGCCACATCTGCAGTCATCATGCCTCCTTGCAGCATGCCTAAGGCACGTTCACACAGATGAGCAGGGACCCTGGGCATCTTTCTTTTGGTGCTTTTCAGAGTCAGTAGAAAGTGCTCCTTAGTGTCCTAAATTGTCATAACTCTGACCTTAATTGCCTACCGTCTGTAAGCTATTAGTGTCGTAACGACCGTTCCACAGGTGCATGTTCATTAATTGTTTATGGTTCGGTGGGTATGTTTGGGAGAGTGACTCTGGTGCTGGGCGGTGGGTATGTTTGGGAGAGTTACTGGTGCTGGGCGGTGGGTATGTTTGGGAGAGTGACTCTGGTGCTGGGCGGTGGGTATGTTTGGGAGAGTGACTCTGGTGCTGGGTTGTGGGTATGTTTGGGAGAGTGACTGGTGCTGGGCGGTGGGTATGTTTGGGAGAGTGACTCTGGTGCTGGGCGGTGGGTATGTTTGGAGAGTGACTGGTGCTGGGCTGTGGGTATGTTTGGGAGAGTGACTCTGGTGCTGGGCGGTGGGTATGTTTGGGAGAGTGACTCTGGTGCTGGGCTGTGGGTATGTTTGGGAGAGTGACTGGTGCTGGGCGGTGGGTATGTTTGGGAGAGTGACTCTGGTGCTGGGCTGTGGGTATGTTTGGGAGAGTGACTGGTGCTGGGCGGTGGGTATGTTTGGAGAGTGACTGGTGCTGGGCTGTGGGTATGTTTGGGAGAGTGACTCTGGTGCTGGGTGGTGGGTATGTTTGGGAGAGTGACTCTGGTGCTGGGCGGTGGGTATGTTTGGAGAGTGACTGGTGCTGGGCTGTGGGTATGTTTGGGAGAGTGACTCTGGTGCTGGGCTGTGGGTATGTTTGGGAGAGTGACTCTGGTGCTGGGCGGTGGGTATGTTTGGAGAGTGACTGGTGCTGGGCTGTGGGTATGTTTGGGAGAGTGACTCTGGTGCTGGGCTGTGGGTATGTTTGGGAGAGTGACTCTGGTGCTGGGCGGTGGGTATGTTTGGAGAGTGACTCTGGTGCTGGGCGGTGGGTATGTTTGGGAGAGTGACTCTGGTGCTGGGCTGTGGGTATGTTTGGGAGAGTGACTGGTGCTGGGCGGTGGGTATGTTTGGGAGAGTGACTCTGGTGCTGGGCTGTGGGTATGTTTGGGAGAGTGACTCTGGTGCTGGGCGGTAGGTATGTTTGGAGAGTGACTCTGGTGCTGGGCGGTGGGTATGTTTGGAGAGTGACTCTGGTGCTGGGCGGTGGGTATGTTTGAGAGAGTGACTCTGGTGCTGGGCGGTGGGTATGTTTGGGAGAGTGACTCTGGTGCTGGGCGGTGGGTATGTTTGGGAGAGTGACTCTGGTGCTGGGCAGTGGGTATGTTTGGGACAGTGACTGGTGCTGGGCGGTGGGTATGTTTGGAGAGTGACTCTGGTGCTGGGCGGTGGGTATGTTTGGAGAGTGACTCTGGTGCTGGGCGGTGGGTATGTTTGGGAGAGTGACTCTGGTGCTGGGCGGTGGGTATGTTTGGGAGAGTGACTGGTGCTGGGCGGTGGGTATGTTTGGGAGAGTGACTCCTGAGATGGATAGTGTGCAGTTTACTATCAGTTATTAATGCATTTTTCTTATACTACTGTACCCGCAGGGTTAGCAGGTATGTTTGTGTGTGAGAGAGTGTATTTTGGTATGTGTGTTACAGTTCATGTCGCTTTTTGTTTATAGACTATTCTTGAGCGTTTCCATTTAGTGTGTGTCTTGCCCTGTCCTCATCAGTGTCTTTGTCCCCAGGCTTTGCTAGGAGGGGCCCACCGGGTTGATTTCTCCAGGTTTGAGGAGACACTCTGGACCAGTCTGAGGACGGGTGACAATGTGACAGTAAGCTCAGCCCCTTTCTCTCTCTCTCATCTCACTGTTACACTCTGACCTCTGACCTCTCCATCATCATGGTACATCAATACCCTGTTACACTCTGACCTCTACCCTCTCCATCATCATGGTAAATCAATACCCTGTTACACTCTGACCTCTGAACTCTCCATCATCATGGTACATCAATACCCTGTTACACTCTGACCTCTACCCTCTCCATCATCATGGTACATCAATACCCTGTTACACTCTGACCTCTACCCTCTCCATCATCATGGTACATCAATACCCTGTTACACTCTGACCTCTACCCTCTCCATCATCATGGTACATCAATACCCTGTTACACTCTGACCTCTGACCTCTCCATCATCATGGTACATCAATACCCTGTTACACTCTGACCTCTGACCTCTCCATCATCATGATACATCAATACCCTGTTACACTCTGACCTCTACCCTCTCCATCATCATGGTACATCAATACCCTGTTACACTCTGACCTCTGACCTCTCCATCATCATGGTACATCAATACCCTGTTACACTCTGACCTCTGACCTCTCCATCATCATCGTACATCAATACCCTGTTACTCTCTGACCTCTCTACCCTCTCCATCATCATGGTACATCAATACCCTGTTACACTCTGACCTCTACCCTCTCCATCATCATGGTACATCAATACCCTGTTACACTCTGACCTCTGACCTCTCCATCATCATGGTACATCAATACCCTGTTACACTCTGACCTCTGACCTCTCCATCATCATGGTACATCAATACCCTGTTACACTCTGACCTCTACCCTCTCCATCATCATGGTACATCAATACCCTGTTACACTCTGACCTCTGACCTCTCCATCATCATGGTACATCAATAGCCTGTTACACTCTGACCTCTCCATCATCATGGTACATCAATACCCTGTTACACTCTGACCTCTGACCTCTCCATCATCATGGTACATCAATACCCTGTTACACTCTGACCTCTGCCCTCTCCATCATCATGGTACATCAATACCCTGTTACACTCTGACCTCTACCCTCTCCATCATCATGGTACATCAATACCCTGTTACTCTCTGACCTCTGACCTCTCCATCATCATGGTACATCAATACCCTGTTACACTCTGACCTCTACCCTCTCCATCATCATGGTACATCAATACCCTGTTACACTCTGACCCCTACCCTCTCCATCATCATGGTACATCAATACCCTGTTACACTCTGACCTCTGACCTCTCCATCATCATGGTACATCAATACCCTGTTACACTCTGACCTATGACCTCTCCATCATCATGGTACATCAATACCCTGTTACACTCTGACCTCTCCATCATCATGGTACATCAATACCCTGTTACACTCTGACCTCTACCCTCTCCATCATCATGGTACATCAATACCCTGTTACACTCTGACCTCTGACCTCTCCGTCATCATGGTACATCAATACCCTGTTACACTCTGACCTCTGACCTCTCCATCATCATGGTACATCAATACCCTGTTACACTCTGACCTCTGACCTCTCCATCATCATGGTACATCAATACCCTGTTACACTCTGACCTCTACCCTCTCCATCATCATGGTACATCAATACCCTGTTACACTCTGACCTCTACCCTCTCCATCATCATGGTACATCAATACCCTGTTACACTCTGACCTCTGAACTCTCCATCATCATGGTACATCAATACCCTGTTACACTCTGACCTCTCTACCCTCTCCATCATCATGGTACATCAATACCCTGTTACACTCTGACCTCTACCCTCTCCATCATCATGGTACATCAATACCCTGTTACACTCTGACCTCTCTGACCTCTCCATCATCATGGTACATCAATACCCTGTTACACTCTGACCCCTACCCTCTCCATCATCATGGTACATCAATACCCTGTTACACTCTGACCTCTGCCCTCTCCATCATCATGGTACATCAATACCCTGTTACACTCTGACCTCTGACCTCTCCATCATCATGGTACATCAATACCCTGTTACACTCTGACCTCTACCCTCTCCATCATCATGGTACATCAATACCCTGTTACACTCTGACCTCTGACCTCTCCATCATCATGGTACATCAATACCCTGTTACACTCTGACCTCTCCATCATCATGGTACATCAATACCCTGTTACACTCTGACCTCTGACCTCTCCATCATCATGGTACATCAATACCCTGTTACACTCTGACCCCTGACCTCTCCATCATCATGGTACATCAATACCCTGTTACACTCTGACCTCTGCCCTCTCCATCATCATGGTACATCAATACCCTGTTACACTCTGACCTCTGCCCTCTCCATCATCATGGTACATCAATACCCTGTTACACTCTGACCTCTGACCTCTCAATCATCATGGTACATCAATACCCTGTTACACTCTGACCTCTGACCTCTCCATCATCATGGTACATCAATACCCTGTTACACTCTGA
The DNA here is from genome assembly GCF_029448725.1 of Salvelinus fontinalis. NCBI lineage: Eukaryota > Metazoa > Chordata > Actinopteri > Salmoniformes > Salmonidae > Salvelinus > Salvelinus fontinalis. Next base: position 53,377,242 of record NC_074675.1, read on the forward strand.
CCTCTCCATCATCATGGTACATCAATACCCTGTTACACTCTGACCTCTGACCTCTCCATCATCATGGTACATCAATACCCTGTTACACTCTGACCTCTGACCTCTCCATCATCATGGTACATCAATACCCTGTTACACTCTGACCTCTACCCTCTCCATCATCATGGTACATCAATACCCTGTTACACTCTGACCTCTGACCTCTCCATCATCATGGTACATCAATAGCCTGTTACACTCTGACCTCTCCATCATCATGGTACATCAATACCCTGTTACACTCTGACCTCTGACCTCTCCATCATCATGGTACATCAATACCCTGTTACACTCTGACCTCTCCATCATCATGGTACATCAATACCCTGTTACACTCTGACCTCTACCCTCTCCATCATCATGGTACATCAATACCCTGTTACACTCTGACCTCTGACCTCTCCATCATCATGGTACATCAATACCCTGTTGCACTCTGACCTCTGACCTCTCCATCATCATGGTACATCAATACCCTGTTGCACTCTGACCTTTGACCTCTCCATCATCATGGTACATCAATACCCTGTTACACTCTGACCTCTACCCTCTCCATCATCATGGTACATCAATACCCTGTTACACTCTGACCTCTGCCCTCTCCATCATCATGGTACATCAATACCCTGTTACACGCTGACCTCTCCATCATCATGGTACATCAATACCCTGTTACACTCTGACCTCTCCATCATCATGGTACATCAATACCCTGTTACACTCTGACCTCTGACCTCTCCATCATCATGGTACATCAATACCCTGTTACACTCTGACCTCTACCCTCTCCATCATCATGGTACATCAATACCCTGTTACACTCTGACCTATGACCTCTCCATCATCATGGTACATCAATACCCTGTTACACTCTGACCTCTGCCCTCTCCATCATCATGGTACATCAATACCCTGTTACACTCTGACCTCTCCATCATCATGGTACATCAATACCCTGTTACACTCTGACCTCTGACCTCTCCATCATCATGGTACATCAATACCCTGTTACACTCTGACCCCTCCATCATCATGGTACATCAATACCCTGTTACACTCTGACCTCTGATCTCTCCATCATCATGGTACATCAATACCCTGTTACACTCTGACCTCTCCATCATCATGGTACATCAATACCCTGTTACACTCTGACCTCTACCCTCTCCATCATCATGGTACATCAATACCCTGTTACACTCTGACCTCTACCCTCTCCATCATCATGGTACATCAATACCCTGTTACACTCTGACCTCTGACCTCTCCATCATCATGGTACATCGATACCCTGTTACACTCTGACCTCTGCCCTCTCCATCATCATGGTACATCAATACCCTGTTACACTCTGACCTCTCCATCATCATGGTACATCAATACCCTGTTACACTCTGACCTCTGACCTCTCCATCATCATGGTACATCAATACCCTGTTACACTCTGACCTCTGACCTCTCCATCATCATGGTACATCAATACTCTGTTACACTCTGACCTCTGACCTCTCCATCATCATGGTACATCAATACCCTGTTACACTCTGACCTCTGCCCTCTCCATCATCATGGTACATCAATACCCTGTTACACTCTGACCTCTACCCTCTCCATCATCATGGTACATCAATACCCTGTTACACTCTGACCTCTGCCCTCTCCATCATCATGGTACATCAATACCCTGTTACACTCTGACCTCTCCATCATCATGGTACATCAATACCCTGTTACACTCTGACCTCTGACCTCTCCATCATCATGGTACATCAATACCCTGTTACACTCTGACCTCTCCATCATCATGGTACATCAATACCCTGTTACACTCTGACCTCTACCCTCTCCATCATCATGGTACATCAATACCCTGTTACACTCTGACCTCTGACCTCTCCATCATCATGGTACATCAATACCCTGTTACACTCTGACCTCTGACCTCTCCATCATCATGGTACATCAATACCCTGTTACACTCTGCCCTCTCCATCATCATGGTACATCAATACCCTGTTACACTCTGACCTCTGACCTCTCCATCATCATGGTACATCAATACCCTGTTACACTCTGACCTCTACCCTCTCCATCATCATGGTACATCAATACCCTGTTACACTCTGACCTCTCCATCATCATGGTACGTCAATACCCTGTTACACTCTGACCTCTGACCTCTCCATCATCATGGTACATCAATACCCCGTTACGCTTTGACCTCTGACCTCTCCATCATCATGGTACATCAATACCCTGTTACACTCTGACCTCTACCCTCTTCATCATCATGGTACATCAATACCCTGTTACACTCTGACCTCTACCCTCTCCATCATCATGGTACATCAATACCCTGTTACACTCTGACCTCTCTGACCTCTCCATCATCATGGTACATCAATACCCTGTTACACTCTGACCTCTGACCTCTCCATCATCATGGTACATCAATACCCTGTTACACTCTGACCTCTACCCTCTCCATCTTCATGGTACATCAATACCCTGTTACACTCTGACCTCTCCGTCATCATGGTACATCAATACCCTGTTACACTCTGACCTCTCTACCCTCTCCATCATCATGGTACATCAATACCCTGTTACACTCTGACCTCTGACCTCTACCCTCTCCATCATCATGGTACATCAATACCCTGTTACACTCTGACCTCTACCCTCTCCATCATCATGGTACATCAATACCCTGTTACACTCTGACCTCTCTACCCTCTTCGTCATCATGGTACATCAATACCCTGTTACACTATGACCTCTGACCTCTACCCTCTCCATCATCATGGTACATCAATACCCTGTTACACTCTGACCTCTACCCTCTCCATCATCATGGTACATCAATACCCTGTTACTCTCTGACCTCTCTACCCTCTCCATCATCATGGTACATCAATACCCTGTTACACTCTGACCTCTGACCTCTCCATCATCATGGTACATCAATACCCTGTTACACTCTGACCTCTGCCCTCTCCATCATCATGGTACATCAATACCCTGTTACACTCTGACCTCTCTACTTACCTCTTTGAACTGCATCATCTTGCTATTCCAGGTCGTTTGTTAGTTCCGTCTCACTTGTGGTTGGAGAGGCTAAAGCATCACTCTAACACAGTGGCTTATACTGGGTTGCCCCCAACACACACCAACACACAGCACCTAACCCGTCCACACCAACACACAGCAACACACAGCACCTAACCCGTCCACACCAACACACACCAACACGCAGCACCTAACTCGTCCACACCAACACACAGCACCTAACCCGTCCATACCAACACACAGCACCTAACCCGTCCATACCAACACACACCAACACACAGCACCTAACCCGTCCATACCAACACACACCAACACACAGCACCTAACCCGTCCACACCAACACACACCAACACACACCACCTAACCCGTCCACACCAACACACACCAACACACAGCACCTAACCCGTCCACACCAACACACACCAACACGCAGCACCTAACCCGTCCATACCAACACACACCAACACACACCAACACACACCAACACACATCACCTAACCCGTCCACACCAACACACACCAACACACACCAACACACATCACCTAACCCGTCCACACCAACACACAGCACCTAACCCGTCCACACCAACACACACCAACACGCAGCACCTAACCCGTCCACACCAACACACACCAACACACAGCACCTAACCCGTCCACACCAACACACACCAACACACACCAACACACACCAACACACATCACCTAACCCGTCCACACCAACACACACCAACACACACCAACACACATCACCTAACCCGTCCACACCAACACACAGCACCTAACCCGTCCACACCAACACACACCAACACGCAGCACCTAACCCGTCCACACCAACACACACCAACACACAGCACCTAACCCGTCCACACCAACACACACCAACACACACCAACACACACCAACACACATCACCTAACCCGTCCACACCAACACACACCAACACACACCAACACACATCACCTAACCCGTCCACACCAACACACAGCACCTAACCCGTCCACACCAACACACACCAACACACACCAACACACAGCACCTAACCCGTCCACACCAACACACACCACCTAACCCTCCACACCAACACACAGCACCTAACCCGCCCACACCAACACACAGCAACTAACCCGCCCACACCAACACACAGCACCTAACCCGTCCACACCAACACACACCACCTAACCCTCCACACCAACACACACCACCTAACCCGCCCACACCAACACACAGCAACTAACCCGCCCACACCAACACACAGCACCTAACCCGTCCACACCAACACACACCACCTAACCCGTCCACACCAACACACACCAACACACAGCACCTAACCCGCCCACACCAACACACAGCACCTAACCCGCCCACACCAACACACAGCACCTAACCCGCCCACACCAACACACAGCACCTAACCCGCCCACACCAACACACAGCACCTAACCCGTCCACACCAACACACAGCACCTAACCCGTCCATACCAACACACACCACCTAACCCTCCACACCAACACACACCAACACACAGCACCTAACCCGTCCACACCAACACACACCACCTAACCCTCCACACCAACACACACCACCTAACCCGTCCACACCAACACACACCAACACACAGCACATAACCCGTCCACACCAACACACAGCACCTAACCCGTCCACACCAACACACAGCACCTAACCCGCCCACACCAACACACACCACCTAACCCTCCACACCAACACACACCACCTAACCCGTCCACACCAACACACACCAACACACAGCACATAACCCGTCCACACCAACACACAGCACCTAACTCGTCCACACCAACACACACCAACACACAGCACCTAACCCGTCCACACCAACACACAGCACCTAACCCGTCCACACCAACACACAGCACCTAACCCGTCCACACCAACACACACCAACACACAGCACCTAACCCGCCCACACCAACACACAGCACCTAACCCGCCCACACCAACACACAGCACCTAACCCGCCCACACCAACACACAGCACCTAACCCTCCACACCAACACACACCACCTAACCCTCCACACCAACACACACCAACACACAGCAACTAACCCGTCCACACCAACAGTTACCATAGCATCACACAGTCTTGACAAACCCATTCTTCGAGTTCCTAGCAAAGCATTTTCAAGCCCTTGTTTTTATATGATGGGCGAGTTCCCCGAAGAATAGGCCCATTGGCTCGTGCAGACGAGGCCCCGTCTCCCGACGCCGAGACGCCGTGTAGCGAACGCCGCTCCTGATAACATCCTTTCATTTCCTCCGTGCCGATAAAAGATGAGCGCGAGAGGACGAGACCGAGGCCTATCGCGTCTCGTTGTGATTGAGTCCCTTCACTAAGCAACTGAGAGAGTCTGCACAAATACTCCCTGGATTGATAAGGAGCTGGTCATTTCCAAATAACTTTAAAAAAATATTTATATTCAGTCAAGATTAGATTGTCCCGTGCCCCAAGCTGGTTTACTGGGTGTCGTCTATCATGGAATGAAGATATGAAATCACCTCAGGTCCCCTTCTTCTTCATGACACTTTTTAAAAACATGAAGCTTTTATTTGTTTTTGATTCCTCTTGGCTTGTTGTTGTTGTTGTTGTTGATTTGAATGGATACGTCAATCGTTTAAGTAGAGGAAGCTGGTGCCGTGGAAACGACGCAGATATAGGAATTATCTTAACACAAAAAAGAGGTTAAAATCAATCTTCTATTGAAGTTCTATTGCTGTATTTATACAACTATACTACAGTACAACTTAACGGTTTTATATACAGTACCTTGAAAGGGCTGTTTCTTATGAATGCCCTCTGTGATCTTTAGATATTATTTTTTTTTGTGTGTGTGTGTTTCCAAACTGGAGTCGAGAGAATGTGATGAGTCACTCCCATCACATCCAGATATATTTATACTGTTTGATAATGTAATATTTATCACACCGACCCAGCGCCTCGACGCTCCTGTCACTGTCTCTCTGTTCCGCCTGCTTTCCTTTTTCGTTCTTCTTCCCAGGCATGTGAATCAACAATCCTGACAGGAAAACAGGAGATTATAATAATGTTGACAGAAGTGACCTTTTCACACAGATACTAAGGGACTGTGGGCCTGTTTCTGTTCTCTAATTGTGTTGTGCTCGAGCAGCTAGCACGGCGGCAGCTAATGGCTCCTTCTCACAAATACTCCGGGCCACGTCGCGCTACATAAGTAGCTCTCACTCGGCGGCGGCTGCCACGACAACTGCCACAGCGGCCCGCTGTTTAAAAAGAAAACACTCATAATGACTCCCCCCCCCACCCCACCCCCTTTGTTTTCTTTTTGACTATAAGCTGGCCCAGTTCATCTTATCAAAGCATTACAGCGTGGCATTAGGGGGCGAGGGGAGTGGGCGGCAGTTGTACCAGCCTTCACTATGAGTTGGGGCGCGTCATGAGAAGATAGGAAATCATGCCACTTTAGTGTCTGCCCCCCCACCAACCCACCGCTTGTTCCATGCAAGTTATCTCTTGCCCTGGATCTCTCCCATTCTTTGTCTTTGGAGGCTGATTTATGCATATATCCATACATATCTGGTCTCCTTTGCCCATCAGCACAAGTAGAGACAAAGTATTTGTTTAAACTGAGCACTTGACATAACATTGTTTGAAGTTGCTGATATTTTTTGGATTCAGGAGATTCATTTTCTCGAAAAAGGCAACGAAGTTCATTTGAACCTTCCAACTTTGTGATGGTTTGGAGCAGAGAAATTGTAGTGTTTCTTAGTCCTAACTATTTTGCCTCTCTCCTATGGCCTCTCTAATCTTTCAGCAATGTGTTGTCTTATGCGAATGGGAGCCAATTCATGATATGGCCCATGACTTCAAGGGACTCGGGCTGACTCTAGAAAGGTTATGTCGCAGCTCAAAAAAACTACAAAGAACAGCACACACATCGATACCGTTAGTACACCTCTTACCTCACACATCGATACCGTTACTACACCTCTTACCTCTCACATTGATCTGGTTAGTATACCTCTTACCTCACACATCGATACCGTTACTACACCTCTTACCTCTCACACATTGATCTGGTTAGTTAACCTCTTACCTCTCTCACATTGATCTGGTTAGTATACCTCTTACCTCTCACATTGATCTGGTTAGTACACCTCTTACCTCTCACACATTGATCTGGTTAGTTAACCTCTTACCTCTCACACATTGATCTGGTTAGTACACCTCTTACCTCTCACACATTGATCTGGTTAGTATACCTCTTACCTCTCACATTGATCTGGTTAGTACACCTCTTACCTCTCACACATTGATCTGGTTAGTACACCTCTTACCTCTCACACATTGATCTGGTTAGTTAACCTCTTACCTCTCACATTGATCTGGTTAGTATACCTCTTACCTCTCACATTGATCTGGTTAGTACACCTCTTACCTCTCACACATTGATCTGGTTAGTTAACCTCTTACCTCTCACACATTGATCTGGTTAGTACACCTCTTACCTCTCACACATTGATCTGGTTAGTACACCTCTTACCTCTCACACATTGATCTGGTTAGTATACCTCTTACCTCTCACACATTGATCTGGTTAGTATACCTCTTACCTCTCACATTGATCTGGTTAGTACACCTCTTACCTCTCACACATTGATCTGGTTAGTACACCTCTTACCTCTCACACATTGATCTGGTTAGTATACCTCTTACCTCTCACATTGATCTGGTTAGTACACCTCTTACCTCTCACACATTGATCTGGTTAGTTAACCTCTTACCTCTCACACATTGATCTGGTTAGTACACCTCTTACCTCTCACACATTGATCTGGTTAGTATACCTCTTACCTCTCACATTGATCTGGTTAGTACACCTCTTACCTCTCACACATTGATCTGGTTAGTACACCTCTTACCTCTCACACATTGATCTGGTTAGTTAACCTCTTACCTCTCACATTGATCTGGTTAGTACACCTCTTACCTCTCACACATTGATCTGGTTAGTTAACCTCTTACCTCTCACACATTGATCTGGTTAGTACACCTCTTACCTCTCTCACATTGATCTGGTTAGTATACCTCTTACCTCTCACATTGATCTGGTTAGTACACCTCTTACCTCTCACACATTGATCTGGTTAGTACACCTCTTACCTCTCACACATTGATCTGGTTAGTTAACCTCTTACCTCTCACATTGATCTGGTTAGTACACCTCTTACCTCTCACACATTGATCTGGTTAGTTAACCTCTTACCTCTCACATTGATCTGGTTAGTACACCTCTTACCTCTCACACATTGATCTGGTTAGTTAACCTCTTACCTCTCACACATTGATCTGGTTAGTTAACCTCTTACCTCTCACATTGATCTGGTTAGTACACCTCTTACCTCTCACACATTGATCTGGTTAGTTAACCTCTTACCTCTCACATTGATCTGGTTAGTATACCTCTTACCTCTCACACATTGATCTGGTTAGTTAACCTCTTACCTCTCTCACATTGATCTGGTTACTACACCTCTTACCTCTCTCACATTGATCTGGTTAGTTAACCTCTTACCTCTCTCACATTGATCTGGTTAGTTAACCTCTTACCTCTCACATTGATCTGGTTAGTACACCTCTTACCTCTCTCACATTGATCTGGTTACTACACCTCTTACCTCTCTCACATTGATCTGGTTACTACACCTCTTACCTCTCTCACATTGATCTGGTTAGTATACCTCTTACCTCTCACATTGATCTCGTTACTACACCTCTTACCTCTCTCACATTGATCTGGTTACTACACCTCTTACCTCTCTCACATTGATCTGGTTAGTATACCTCTTACCTCTCACACATTGATCTGGTTAGTTAACCTCTTACCTCTCTCACATTGATCTGGTTACTACACCTCTTACCTCTCTCACATTGATCTGGTTAGTTAACCTCTTACCTCTCTCACATTGATCTGGTTAGTTAACCTCTTACCTCTCACATTGATCTGGTTAGTACACCTCTTACCTCTCTCACATTGATCTCGTTAGTTAACCTCTTACCTCTCACATTGATCTGGTTAGTACACCTCTTACCTCTCACATTGATCTGGTTAGTACACCTCTTACCTCTCACATTGATCTGGTTAGTTAACCTCTTACCTCACACATTGATCTGGTTAGTTAACCTCTTACCTCTCACATTGATCTGGTTAGTTAACCTCTTACCTCTCTCACATTGATCTGGTTAGTTAACCTCTTACCTCTCACATTGATCTGGTTAGTACACCTCTTACCTCTCTCACATTGATCTGGTTACTACACCTCTTACCTCTCACATTGATCTGGTTAGTATACCTCTTACCTCTCTCACATTGATCTGGTTACTACACCTCTTACCTCACACATTGATCTGGTTAGTATACCTCTTACCTCACACATTGATCTGGTTAGTATACCTCTTACCTCACACATTGATCTGGTTAGTACACCTCTTACCTCACACATTGATCTGGTTAGTATACCTCTTACCTCACACATTGATCTGGTTAGTACACCTCTTACCTCACACATTGATCTGGTTACTACACCTCTTACCTCTCTCACATTGATCTGGTTAGTACACCTCTTACCTCACACATTGATCTGGTTAGTACACCTCTTACCTCACACATTGATCTGGTTACTACACCTCTTACCTCTCTCACACATCGATACCGTTAGTACACCTCTTACCTCTCACATTGATCTGGTTAGTACACCTCTTACCTCACACATCGATACCGTTAGTACACCTCTTACCTCACACATCGATACCGTTAGTACACCTCTTACCTCTCTCACATTGATCTGGTTAGTATACCTCTTACCTCTCTCACATTGATCTGGTTACTATACCTCTTACCTCTCACATTGATCTGGTTAGTACACCTCTTACCTCTCACATTGATCTGGTTAGTTAACCTCTTACCTCTCACATTGATCTGGTTAGTACACCTCTTACCTCTCTCACATTGATCTGGTTAGTATACCTCTTACCTCTCTCACATTGATCTGGTTAGTACACCTCTTACCTCACACATTGATCTGGTTAGTACACCTCTTACCTCTCACATTGATCTGGTTAGTACACCTCTTACCTCACACATTGATCTGGTTAGTACACCTCTTACCTCTCACATTGATCTGGTTAGTACACCTCTTACCTCTCACATTGATCTGCTTAGTACACCTCTTACCTCTCACATTGATCTGGTTAGTACACCTCTTACCTCTCACATTGATCTGGTTAGTACACCTCTTACCTCTCACATTGATCTGGTTAGTACACCTCTTACCTCTCACATTGATCTGGTTAGTATACCTCTTACCTCTCACATTGATCTGGTTAGTATACCTCTTACCTCACACATTGATCTGGTTACTACACCTCTTACCTCACACATTGATCTGGTTAGTACACCTCTTACCTCTCACATTGATCTGGTTAGTACACCTCTTACCTCTCACATTGATCTGGTTAGTACACCTCTTACCTCTCACATTGATCTGGTTAGTACACCTCTTACCTCTCACATTGATCTGGTTAGTACACCTCTTACCTCTCACATTGATCTGGTTAGTATACCTCTTACCTCTCACATTGATCTGGTTAGTATACCTCTTACCTCACACATTGATCTGGTTACTACACCTCTTACCTCACACATTGATCTGGTTAGTACACCTCTTACCTCACACATTGATCTGGTTACTACACCTCTTACCTCACACATTGATCTGGTTAGTACACCTCTTACCTCACACATTGATCTGGTTACTACACCTCTTACCTCACACATTGATCTGGTTAGTACACCTCTTACCTCACACATTGATCTGGTTAGTACACCTCTTACCTCACACATTGATCTGGTTACTACACCTCTTACCACTCACACATTGATCTGGTTAGTATACCTCTTACCTCACACATTGATCTGGTTAGTACACCTCTTACCTCTCACATTGATCTGGTTAGTATACCTCTTACCTCACACATTGATCTGGTTAGTACACCTCTTACCTCTCACATTGATCTGGTTAGTACACCTCTTACCTCACACATTGATCTGGTTAGTATACCTCTTACCTCACACATTGATCTGGTTAGTACACCTCTTACCTCTCACATTGATCTGGTTACTACACCTCTTACCTCACACATTGATCTGGTTAGTACACCTCTTACCTCACACATTGATCTGGTTACTACACCTCTTACCTCTCACATTGATCTGGTTAGTACACCTCTTACCTCTCACATTGATCTGGTTAGTACACCTCTTACCTCTCACATTGATCTGGTTAGTATACCTCTTACCTCTCACATTGATCTGGTTAGTATACCTCTTACCTCACACATTGATCTGGTTACTACACCTCTTACCTCACACATTGATCTGGTTAGTACACCTCTTACCTCACACATTGATCTGGTTACTACACCTCTTACCTCACACATTGATCTGGTTAGTACACCTCTTACCTCACACATTGATCTGGTTACTACACCTCTTACCTCACACATTGATCTGGTTAGTACACCTCTTACCTCACACATTGATCTGGTTAGTACACCTCTTACCTCACACATTGATCTGGTTACTACACCTCTTACCACTCACACATTGATCTGGTTAGTATACCTCTTACCTCACACATTGATCTGGTTAGTACACCTCTTACCTCTCACATTGATCTGGTTAGTATACCTCTTACCTCACACATTGATCTGGTTAGTACACCTCTTACCTCTCACATTGATCTGGTTAGTACACCTCTTACCTCACACATTGATCTGGTTAGTATACCTCTTACCTCACACATTGATCTGGTTAGTACACCTCTTACCTCTCACATTGATCTGGTTACTACACCTCTTACCTCACACATTGATCTGGTTAGTACACCTCTTACCTCACACATTGATCTGGTTAGTACACCTCTTACCTCTCACATTGATCTGGTTACTACACCTCTTACCTCACACATTGATCTGGTTAGTACACCTCTTACCTCTCACATTGATCTGGTTAGTATACCTCTTACCTCACACATTGATCTGGTTAGTATACCTCTTACCTCTCACATTGATCTGGTTAGTACACCTCTTACCTCACACATTGATCTGGTTACTACACCTCTTACCTCACACATTGATCTGGTTACTACACCTCTTACCTCTCACATTGATCTGGTTAGTATACCTCTTACCTCTCTCACATTGATCTGGTTACTACACCTCTTACCTCTCACATTGATCTGGTTAGTATACCTCTTACCTCACACATTGATCTGGTTACTACACCTCTTACCTCTCACATTGATCTGGTTAGTGTACCTCTTACCTCTCTCACATTGATCTGGTTACTACACCTCTTACCTCTCACATTGATCTGGTTAGTATACCTCTTACCTCACACATTGATCTGGTTACTACACCTCTTACCTCTCACATTGATCTGGTTACTACACCTCTTACCTCTCACATTGATCTGGTTACTACACCTCTTACCTCTCACATTGATCTGGTTAGTACACCTCTTACCTCTCACATTGATCTGGTTAGTATACCTCTTACCTCACACATTGATCTGGTTAGTATACCTCTTACCTCTCACATTGATCTGGTTACTACACCTCTTACCTCTCACATTGATCTGGTTACTACACCTCTTACCTCTCACATTGATCTGGTTACTACACCTCTTACCTCTCACATTGATCTGGTTAGTATACCTCTTACCTCTCACATTGATCTGGTTACTACACCTCTTACCTCTCACATTGATCTCGTTACTACACCTCTTACCTCTCACACATTGATCTCGTTACTACACCTCTTACCTCTCACACATTGATCTCGTTACTACACCTCTTACCTCTCACTCATTGATCTGGTTACTACACCTCTTACCACTCACACATTCATCAAGTTCAAATAAAAATCAGATTTTCATAGTAACTAATTGTTATATGCTAAGCATAAAGACAGGCTTTTAACTGGCTGCCAGCTGTAGATAATACTCCAGAGGATTGGTTTGTTAAATGAGGAGAATCTCCCCGATGACAGAATGGAAATGATTTATTATACATGTGGTACGAGGAGTGCACACCATGCATAGCAGGCACCTATTATAACTTTGTTGACATTTACAGTGACTGTACAAAATATTAGGAACTCCTGCTCTTTCCATGACAAACTGACTTGGTGAATCCAGGTCAAAGCTACGATCCCTTATTGATGTCACTTCAATCAGTGTAAATGAAGGGGAGGAGACAGTTTAAAGAAGGATTGTTAAGCCTTAAGACAATTGAGACATGGATTGTGTATGTGTGCCATTCAGAAGGTGAATGGGCAAGACAAAATATTTAAGAGCCTTTGAACGAGGTTTGGTAGTAGGTGCACCGGTTTGAGTGTGTCAAGAACTGCAACGCTGCTGGGTTTTTCACACTCAACAGTTTCCTGAGTGTATCAAGAATGATCCAGGACTCAAAAGGACATCCAGCCAACTGGACACGTCTGTGGAAAGCATTGAATTCAACATGGGCCAGCATCCCTGTGGAACGCTATCGACACCTTGTAGAGTCCATGCCCAAACAAATTGATGATGTTCTGAGGGCAAAATGGGAGTGGTGGTGCAACTCAATATTAGAAAGGTGTTCCTCATATTTTGTACACTCAGTGTATATGCCAAACTTCTGAAGAATGTGAGACAAAGCGACAAGATCTTTAAAGGATTAAATAAAGTGTTAACTAAAGATGAAACTAATTGGGGGAGGAGAAACAGGGCTACAGGATGGTTTAGAGTGTATATCTTAGAGAACCAGGAGTCTTTCTACAGCAGGGGTTAAACGCCATGGGGGGCCTAAAATGGTGGAGTTAAACTCCAGGGGGGCTTAAAATGGTGGAGTTAAACTCCATGGGGGGAGCTTAAAATGGGGGAGCTTAAAATGGTGGAGTTGATCGCCATGGGGGGAGCTTAAAATGGGGGAGCTTAAAATGGTGGAGTTGATCGCCATGGGGGGAGCTTAAAATGGTGGAGTTAAACGCCATGGGGGGAGCTTAAAATGGTGGAGTTAATCGCCATGGGGGGAGCTTAAAATTGTGGAGTTAAACTCCATGGGGGGAGCTTAAAATGGTGGAGTTAATCGCCATGGGGGAGCTTAAAATGGTGGAGTTAAACGCCATGGGGGGAGCTTAAAATGGTTGAGTTAATCGCCATGGGGGAGCTTAAAATGGTGGAGTTAATCGCCATGGGGGAGCTTAAAATGGTGGAGTTAAACTCCATGGGGGGAGCTTAAAATGGTGGAGTTAATCGCCATGGGGGAGCTTAAAATGGTGGAGTTAATCGCCATGGGGGGAGCTTAAAATGGTTGAGTTAAACGCCATGGGGGGGCTTAAAATGGTGGAGTTAAACCCCATGGGGAGGCTTAAAATGGTGGAGTTAAACCCCATTGGGGAGGCTTAAAATGGTGGAGTTAAACCCCATGGCGGGGGCTTAAAATGGTGGAGTTAAACCCCATTGGGGAGGCTTAAAATGGTGGAGTTAAACCCCATGGCGGGGGCTTAAAATGTATGAACCTGTATGAACATTTAATGGACCCCCTGCCGCTCCCCTCTTCGCCCCTCTTGGAAGAAAGCCTAAGTAGACCTGACACGGTGCATTTGGATAACTCTCCATCGCACCACAGTTTGTTCCCGTCCCCCCTTTTTTATACTTTAGGAAAGACAACTTAGGTGAATATTTTATGGGGTACATTGCCTCAGTTACACTCGGCCGAGCGGTGAGCGTGGCACGCGATGACTCCCTGACAGGCAGATATGCCAGCATCCATAGATAGACCAGAATCGACACGGAGTCAGCATCTACAGTACAAGGATACAGCATCTACAAGGAGACAGCACCCACAATGAGACAGCATCCACATGGAGACCCATCCACAGGGAGACGGCTTTCCATGCGTCTGTCCTCCCACAGTTCCTCCTTCCGTTCATCCCTCACTTCCTCATCCTCCTTTCTTCTGTCGTTAATATCTTGAGTACTGGGAGACAGCCAGCCACGGGCAGGTTTTGGCTGACCGTTAGCAGGAATTTGAGCTAAAAGACACTCTGGAACACAGTCCACATTCATCCCTCTTCCTCCTCATCCACCTTTCATCTGTCGCTAAAGATCAGTCCCTTCATTATAACACCCTTCTGTAAGTTGTTGAACCAGAGGGACAGTTTTATGGGTGTACCATCTCTTACAGCCTCATGTAGACTCTCTGTATGAGGGACAGTTTTATGGGTTTACCGTCTCTCACAGCCTCATATAGACCATCTGTGTGAGGGGCAGTTTTATGGGTGTACCATCTCTCACAGCCTCATATAGACTCTCTGTATGAGGGACAATTTTATGGGTGTACCATCTCTCACAGCCTCATGTAGACTCTCTGTATGAGGGACAGTTTTATGGGTGTACCATCTCTTACAGCCTCATGTAGACTCTCTGTATGAGGGACAGTTTTATGGGTGTACCATCTCTTACAGCCTCATGTAGACTCTCTGTATGAGGGACAGTTTTATGGGTGTACCATCTCTCACAGCCTCATATAGACTCTCTGTATGAGGGACAGTTTTATTTGTGTACCATCTCTCACAGCCTCATATAGACTCTCTGTTTGAGGGACAGTTTTATGGGTGTACCATCTCTCACGGCCTCATGTAGACTCTCCGTATGAGGGACAGTTTTATGGGTGTACCATCTCTCACAGCCTCATATAGACTCTCTGTATGAGGGACAGTTTTATGGGTTTACCATCTCTCACAGCCTCATATAGACTCTCTGTGTGAGGGACAGTTTTATGGGTGTACCATCTCTCACAGCCTCATATAGACTCTCCGTATGAGGGACAGTTTTATGTGTTTACCATCTCTCACAGCCTCATATAGACTCTCTGTGTGAGGGACAGTTTTATGGGTGTACCATCTCTCACAGCCTCATATAGACTCCCTGTAT